>NW_017729000.1:47043554-47048769 GCF_001723915.1 Gavialis gangeticus | reverse complement strand
ACCCCCTCCCCCACCCCTAGTACATACCAGCTTCCTGCTGCAGCCACCAGGGACTGTGTGAATCATCAAAGCTCTCTGAATCTTTGCCAAAGCTTCAGAGAGCTTTGAATCGATTCAGACCTTTAAATCGGTCCCCTGCTTCGATTTGGATTTGGAGATTCAGCCACCGAATCGGGCCGAATCGCCTCCAAATCGAATTACCACCCGAAGCTTTGCACAGCCCCAGTCTTTAGCACACTCAGAACCTATTCCAGTCCCATCTCCACAAAGCAAACCAAACCATGAGACACCTGTAGCATAGTCATGATGTTATTGCCCAGTCTCCACCAAGGTGGCTGTTGTCTTTTAGGACAGAATTCTATTGCTGTTTATGTACCTAAATGCCAATTAGCCAGTCACATAAGTGGTATTTTTGCACTTGCACATGGTTTGCAATTCTATTCTGGTGCATGGTCAGTAGGTTATGCATTGGCTGGCCTATGCATCAGTATGCAGTGCATGGGCTGGACAGGTACACACTACAGATATGATTATGTGAGTCAAATAATTCTGCTCAGCAATGGCCCATGCCTAGTGGAGCCCCCTGCCTTTCACCTGCACCCTCAACCTTTTAGCTCAAATAGCCAATGGTTATTTGGCTCTAGCAGGGGTACTGCAGGGGGCATTGCATCCTTGCTGCCAGTTTTCTGCAACCAAATTTCTGGGCCCTGTGTGCTGGACTAGGCACCTAATCCCACCATGTACAGCTAGGCAGGGGCAGTGGCAGGCACATGAGAGGTAGTTTTAAACATGAGGGGTACGTTTGGACTCCTGGAACATGAGGGGTAGTTTTGGACTCCCCGGAACACAATTCCAGTGTACAGGGTTTGGGAGGGGGCAGCGTTGGATCCCCAGGGACAAATCCTGGCACATGGGGAAGGGAAGGGGTTGTGCTGGGCCCCAGGGTTCAATCTGGCCTACAAACCAGCCCCACACTATGCCTCTGGTCTGGGGGACCAAAAGGTTGAGCACCACTAATTTATTGCATTTGGCCAGGAGGTAGAAGACCTGGGCTTTAGGCTCCCTTTACCCAGAGTATTACTAACTCCCCAGCCCAGTGCTCCAAGCACCACACCACAAACTAGGCATTACTTAGCCTCCTCTCTAGCACTCCTTTTGAACCCAGCCCCTTGGACAACATAGGCCAGGAGAAAGGAAAGAGGTAGTGAGTGCATGATTCAGTGGAACGGAAGTCCCGCTGCAAGGGAGCAGACCATGGGATTCTGAATTAGACTTTTGATCCCAATGGAGCCAGGGACAGATCCAGAGAGGGTGCAGTGGCATGGTTGCACCTCTCTTTGGCCATACATGAGCTCCTCTTGGTGTGGGGTTTGGCTAGACTGTGCTTTCATGTGGCTTGGGATCCTAGGGGATGAGCGCTGCCACCACTGCTTGTCCCCTCCTTCCCCTCCTGCTGCATTCATTAGGGAAGGGGAGGAAGGGGAAGGGGAAGTGTGAACCACAGCAGCATTCACCCCTTGGGCTGTGGAGCCAAATGAAAGCAGGGGCTTCAGTCACCTCCTGCAGTTCGCCCACCTTGCTCCTGCGCAGCAGCAGGGGTGCCTGCCCAGCCATTTGCCTCGTACACAATGCCTTGCTGGAACTGGCTCTTCAGCAGAGGCATGTAGACAATTTATCAGTGGAAGCTGATGACTCTGCTAGACTATGAGGAACCTGGAGTTATTACAGAAATAAAATCCAGTGTGAAATGCAATGAGCAAAATAGGTGGTAACCACAAGAGGGCAAAGCAGGAAAACAGGCTGGAGCAGGCAAGAGCTGGCCAGATAACACAGGTTGTATCCATATCAGTGGGCTGTGAACAGACCTGACGCAGAATAACATGTGATCAGGTCCAGGGAAGGTCGTATCAGGGGCAATAATGAAACGATATGAGGAAGAAAGTAGAGTGGGAGTTCACAGCCACCACTCCCTTGGCCACTGAGTCAGCAGGATCCAACAGCCCTATAGCACAGTTCACTTCCATGAATGACCATCTAGACTGGGTGGAGGGTTTTGAAAAGGAGAATAAAAGCTTCCTGGAAAGGGAGTGCTCACCCACCTTCCTCACTGAGGTGTTGCCAGGGGGGAGAAACACTAGGGCCATTTTCACTAAAAAGGCAATTTGGCAGCAGTCTGTGTGGGTGGGTTTTTTTGCCTTTGCGTAAGTCCTAGAAGGTGCTGGTTCTTCACAGTGTGCCTGTACAGGTTCCCAGCACACTAGCTCTCACTCCCACAAAGGGGAATAAGCATTAGAAAGAGGCTATTGTGGAAAGAAAATGAGACTGGGCTTTGTCTACCCTGGGATTTGTACCATTAGTGCCCAGCCCCTTCTAAGTGGATGCTGCCAGCAAACACCCAGATTGGGCAGGGCAAAGAATTATCAGCCATTATTTACAGCTGAGTTTCAAGCAAATCAAAGCTACATGGTGGAAAAAAAAGCAGCATGGCCTGTATCCAAAAGGAGTTTGCACCAGGGAAGAAATTCCCAGCAAAGGCAGAGCTTTGAGTTCGAGAGATACTGAGCTTGAAGGGCAAAAGATAAAGCAGAACAGTAGGATTGTACTGACACCACAGAAGGGAATTCAGGTCAGTTCAGGCGAGTTGTTCCTGAACCTAAAAGCTGCTAAATGTCTGCTAAAACCTCTAAAATTAAAGGAGCTGTTTTTGATTATCCAGGAATGTGCCGCAAAAGGCAAATTGTCCCATTATCAGGCAGGGGAAAGAGAAGGGGGATCCTCACATTCTATTCCTGGCTCCCTTTGACCCTGGAGAGGTCACTGGCCTCCCTGCTCTCAGACCATCTACCTGGGAAGCTGGTAATAACATCTGCTTAGGGACACTGACTGTGGCTTGTGCCCTTCCTTCCTACTTCCTCAGGAACAGGGTACTGGAGAGTCACTTTCTGCAGAAAGACAAATCCTTAGGAAGAGTAGCACAATCAGAGAAGGGAAAATATGGGCCCTTATTAATAGCCCCGAGTGCTATACAACTTGTTGGGAGTAATATAAATAGGCAATCTGGGAATCTGCATCACAGGCATGACAGTAAAGGACTTGGCCTTTAGCTGAGGTGTAAATGTCCTGAGCATTGGCAAGCATATTCTGCAAGAGATCCCAGGCAGTTCAAGGAGCTGGCAGGGAGCAGTGCTGGCTCCTGATCACTTGTAAATCAAACTTCCCTGCTTCATGGGTCTATGATCAAACAGCCCAGAATAATTTTCCAGCACTCAGCTTAAGAGCTCAGCAGTGTTTGAAGTAACCCAACTGGGCCCAGTGTGGAACCCTTGAGCAAAAAGGGCTGACTTCCAGCCAGGTGCTAGTAATTGACAGTCAGGAGGATCTGACGGACACCAAATACAATCTGATTCTGAGAGGATAGATGTTAAAGAAGGTCTCCCCTACGTGGAATCAATCACTCAAGCTCCCAGCACACATTCTGCCAGAGATGGGGTGATAACTCCTGAGTCCTGGGTAAATGCCAGAGCAGGCAGTTATACTGTGCTTCTCAGCAGCGTTAGCTGTACTTTGTTTTCCATCCTATTCTATTATGTAATCAGCTGTGTTCCAGACCCAAAACAGCTGAATTTTGCTGGGGAGTGAATTGTACTTACCTAATGCCATGGTGTTGTGTGGCTTAATGAATTAAAGTTTATAATGCACTCCAAGATCCTTGGATTAAAAGAGTCTTAAGAAGTGTGAGGCATTAGTGTTAAGGTGCTGATATTATTATCTGTTCTCTAATGCTCTTTTGACTGCATTCCAGGACTGGCTTGCTATGAAATTCTGCCCTTGGGGCTTCTACATATCCAGCCTACTGTGAAGGAGAATACTTTGAAAGTGGATCCAGTAACTCTTCAATCATCCAAGTTTGTGAAATGCCTTTTCCCCCTCTGTAGTATCTGTGCTTCTGACAGAGCCCAGAAAATACCCTGGCACCTAAGAGAAACTGAAATCTTTCTTAGTTTGATATTACTTTGCACCATCTTATTGCTATATGACAATAACTTTGTGTGAGTATTCAAATTCCTATGGAACATGCATTTACACAACCATCATGTGCCTCAAACATTCCCTGGAAAATATTTGCATGGTGAAAACCTTACTAGCTATTGCTGTGGTTGCTATTCTGCCCAGGCCACTAACAACTGCCACGCTAAAACTTTGCCCTGAGCCCTGCTCTAGAAACTTATCAAACACTCAAGACAGAACTCTGTTTCCCTTGGTGCATCTAAAGGAAGGTTTTCTAGCCATCTAAGTATCATTTTGAACACTTACGTGCAGATAGCAATTCGACTTCCCCTGCAATATGGATGTGAGTGTGTCCAGCAGGCTACGCACTGGCTGTGTAGGAACATGACTATGTACATGCGCCCAGTCTGGGCATACACCTGTGTGTAAGTCCTAAAAACAAAGTTAGCCAGAAGTCTATGAATAACTGATAATGAAGAAGACCTTTCATTTTGCCCCTATAACTAAGTGGTTAGAGCACTTGTACAGGAAGCTGGGGACTTGTGTTATATAGCAGACCTGTGTCTGCTTAGAGGGGGCTTGAACCTGAGTCTTTCTGGCTTGCCAGCAGATTGCTCTAACCATCACACAAGGTTGCTAACCAGAGAAATATTTTTTGCTGACAATCTGCAAACTTTTTACTGAAACCAAACTTTTTTGCTGACACGCTTTTACTGATATATATTTTATGTAATGTAAGTGTAACCCTTCCACCAGGCCCTGGATGGCAGTCAGAAGGTATGGGTTCAAATTTAGAGGTTTAACACCAACTATGGTAAAACATTTGGCTGTCAGTAAATAGTTTGCAGATGGTCAGTAAAAAAAAAAATTATGGAAATTGCTGATGAGAAAAAAAATGAAGACTCATTTGTCTAGAAAGCAAAAACAAAAATCACTCTAAAATCCTAATCTGCTCTTTTCCCTTTAAAAAAAAGTAGAGTTAACTATATTTGAAAATAAATCTTATTATTCCAAGTGGCACTTCAGAGTCTAGTGCTGAAAGAAATACTTTTGCTAAAGAAACAACATAATTTGAAAGTCTTTTCATCCTTAATCATATTGGGCCCCTATGTAAGGGATGGTGAGGATTGTAGCAATGGTTGTACACTGTGCTGAGCCCATCCCTGGCATCCCCTACTCACCCTACATCCTGACACCCCCAACTGCA
>NW_017729000.1:47043330-47043543 GCF_001723915.1 Gavialis gangeticus | reverse complement strand
CCACCCCAAAACCTGACCCCCCACCAGCCCTGCTGCCCTACCTTGGCATAGACCCCAAGCCACTCTTTCCCTCCATTCTCAACCCTGCAACTCCATCCCAACAGTACCACCTCTCTTCCTGTCCTGCCCTGCCTGGGGCCACATGACCCTTCCTGCCTTTAAGGTTGGTACAGAACAGCTGTTACAGGCAAGCAGTGGCCAGAACCAGGACAC
>NW_017729000.1:47018529-47038330 GCF_001723915.1 Gavialis gangeticus | reverse complement strand
GACCCTTCCTGCCTTTAAGGTTGGTACAGAACAGCTGTTACAGGCAAGCAGTGGCCAGAACCAGGACACCCAGGCTAGGGACAGACATTACACACAAACCAGTTTAAGTGATCAGAAAGTAGTTTAAACCTGTAACAGAACAGATGTTCAGTGCACATAAACCAGTTTGAAAATGGCTGAAACTGGTTTGAGAAAAATCTGGTTGAATGTAGGATCAGAATGAACTGATTTGGGTCAAACTGGTTTATGCAATGTCTGTTCCAGATCCCTTCCTGGTTTAAGTTAAACCAGAGTCCCCCATCATCCCAGATGCTTTGCTGGGTGGGGCTCTGCTCTCTGTCCCAGCCCAGCAGGGCTGGCCCCTCCCCTCTGCTCCCTGGCTACAGCTCCAGCAGAGATTGCAGCGGCATCCGCCTGGCTTCCTCCTGCTCACCCCCTCCCCATCCCCCCCTCCCCTGCTGAAGCAGGGATTCCCCACTGTCCTTTGCCTTACACAGACACCTCTCAGCATTAGCTACCATACTACACACTGGCTACAGTCCATGCTATGGGACATGGGACATGGGACAAAGGCAGACAGGACACTGTTGGCTTAGGGCTTTTTGGAGCAAATCAACAGATAGTTAGTAATGTCCCTCCATTCCTTCCTTGGAAAAAATTGTTTAAGAGCTTGAACTAATGAGAGAAGCTGTTGTTTTACTGATAGGCTGATATATGCTGTGTAACTCCCTGCTGTGTAAATCCATGCTGGCTCCCTCAGTAGTCAGAGGAGTGTGGTGGCCAGAACCAGAGGGGTTACTATCATGAGCAATAAATCTATGCTCTTGGAGACATCCAGGCAATTGTCTAGCAGTTAAGATTAGCTAATGCAAAGCTTGCAAGTTTGCAACCTGCAAGTGGAATTCGTCTGTCACAATTTAACCAAAGTGTTGAATCTAACTGTTTGCACTTATCATGGGACTGACTGGGACCCCAAAATAAGCAGAACTACAAGATTAGCTGATCTAACAGGTTTTTTAAAGGTCAATCATAACAAAATCTGACCACCTAATATAATTAGCACATTCCAAGGAATCCAAGGAATAAGAAATCAAGGGGTTGAGCTTGGGCAGAGTGATACTAATTTCAAACCTCAAAGTCATGTGGTGCAATTTGCTTATTGGGTGAACCCGAGTTCGGGCGGTAACCTTTCATGATAATTTCTAACACCTTTTAATCCCATAGAGTAACAGCTATAGGGCAAGACTGTGAATGGCTCTAAAGCCAACAGATTAGCATAAGATAAGGCATAAGGGAACGTGCATGTCAAGTAACCAGTTTGAAGGACAGGACAGAAGGACCATTGCTGTACCAAGCCTGGGCCCCAGACTCCCAGTGTGGGCGAGGACTGGATCCTGACCAAGGGACCTTCCCGGTGACCCCTCAGAAAGCGTTGATCGGGGACACCTGACTTTGCTGGAACAACTTGGCGCGCACCTGGCATAGAGGAACTGCTGATAAGTTACCAAACCCATGTGGGAACTCTTTGTCATTTTGTCTATCTGTTGTTATTATTTACTATTAGCTCTTTATTATTGTACTATTTGTTTGTCGCATTAACCTTTCTGTTAATTGTTGTATGCTAAGCTATAAGTAAATTTGCCTTTACTTCACTCCCAGCTTGCCTCCTCGATCCCGACCCCAGCAGCCTAACAGCTGATACACTCACAGCGCCTAGCTGGCCTGTGACAGAGGAGCAGCGAAGCGGGGGAACCCCTCCCTAATCAGAGCATCCTGCCATGTCCTTCCCCAGCTCAGCATTGTGGAAGGGAAGGGAGGGTTGCTCTAGCATCCTGCAGCTTCTAGCCTGAGCTACTATAGGCATGTGTCTGCATTTCTGGAATGAAAAGGGAATGTCTATCCACCTCCAAATTGGTTCAAGCTTTGCAGGTTAGACTAACCTGCAAAGATTGAATCAATTCAGTCTCAGGCTTTTTGAATGTCTGTTCCTAGACCCAGTGGCAACACATGGCTGGGTGTGGGGCTGACAGCCAGTTCCCTGCAAGGTGCTGGTCTGTACTCCTGCTTAGATATCAGGTGGTGCTGCTCTGCTCAATCAGTTCATTGATACGTGAGCCTAGACTCATTCCTACAATGATGAAGGATTTTGAAACAAGCTCACTGTAATATCCTGCATGAAAAATTCTGCTTCCAGATCACTACTCCGAACTGCTATATTACCAGTGCACAGCTGGCCTGGCTTGTGGAATATTGATGTTTCAGGTACTGAACACTCCAGAAGACCCAGCCCAGGAGTATATATGGGTATTTAGACTTCCTGGGCACATCCACATGTGCAAGCACATGCGCTTGCAGCAGCCCAAATAGAAGCGGTGCAAATTTGAGCCGGGGCTATTTGCCTCGGTGCATGTGCTCAGGCATGCACTTTGTTGTGGAGCAAATTGTCCTACTTGGGGCAAAATAACCCTGGCCAGCCCATCCTGGATCTGCAGCCAGGGGAAGCTAAAGCCCAGTGTCAGCACCTGTGCTGCCCCAGCAGTATAAAAACCTGCCCTGTCCTGACCCCATCCATACAAAAATCTGCCCTGGCAAGCAGCTCAGGGCTGCTTGCTCTCAGGAGCTCCTGGGGGAGGAGCCTCTGGGAGAAAATTGGCTCCTTTCTGTCCCAGGCTGCTGCTGCTGGTTGCTGAAAGCTTGGTCTCAGGAGCTTCTGGGGAGAAGATGGTCAGGCCCTTTTCTGCCTCTGGCTACTATTAGCTGCTGACTTAGTTTCAGAGTTTTTGGAGTAAGTTGGCTGCACCCTTTCCTTGGGCTGCTGCTGTTGCTGCCCCCCCAAGGGGGGGTCCTCTGCTGCACACTGCTGCCCTCCCTCAGGGAGTGGCCCACTGCATTACACTACACCCCAGCACCTCACCCCAGCTTCTGCGCCCCTGTTCTGCCCTGCTCCCCAGCCCACTGCTAAGCTGCAGTCAGGGGACCTGCACTGCCTGTGGACCCCTCCCCCCACTATCACTGCCGGAGCCTAAAGGTACCGTGCCTGCCCCAGCTGCCTTGGCAGGCCACCCCCACCTTTACCTCCACTTTCACCAGAAGCATGCCCTGAGTGGCTGAACTGGATGGCTACAGCTATGGCTATGGCTATGGCTATGGCTGTGGCTGTGGCTATGGCCGCTGCCGCTGCTGCTGCCCCCTCTCAGGACAGAAGGAGATTCCCTGCTGTACCACCTGGCACCACACCTGCACTGGATTACTTCCTAACTGACTGACTGCTCCTGCCCTCCCCCCCACAGCTACCTCAGTGCATCTGATCCTGATTTGTCTTCCTGCCTACTGCTCTGCTGCTGAGTGCCTGGCTGGAGGCTTGATGGGCTTCTGGACAGATCTTCCACAAACAAGGCCACTCCACCTCTTCAGCCATCTTTTACATCTGCCTCAGCAGCCTTCCCTGTGTGTTTTTTGCTCTTGTGTGCTAAATCCTGTGGTCCACTCCCCCTGACTTGGTATTTGTTGTGTGGCTGAGTAAGCCAGTTTGAGTTTCCCCAGCCATTGTGTGTGTGTGTTTTCCCCCTCTCCCCACATTCTCAAAGCATAAGCCTCCCGTTTTTTTTCCTTACTCCGTATCCCCCTTCTCCCGCACAACCCCAGCCTGCCCCTACTAGATTCACCAGCCCCACAGGATATTCTGTTTTTCTTTATTGTCTTCCCTGCCCTCATGTGAAACAATGGCAGGGCAGGAAACTTCTGGGGTGGCAGATGCCCCCACAGAGCTTCCTGGAACCCCCACTATGGGGGTGGATCCCAGCCAAGCCCCCAAGGGGATGCATGTTTCTGCAGCCTCCACCCTGGAGGCAGAATGCAACCAACCTCCACTGGGGGTGGAGAAGCCTGCAACCTCCACTGCAGGGACAGGTGGGACTCAGTAGCGAGCCAACAGAGCTAGGAGTCTCCCCTGGCCAGGCCCCCCTGGAGGGGTTCCCAAGCCCCCTCTCCCGTCATCAGGGACTAAGGGCAAGGACAGTGGGAAGGGCTCCTCTTCAGCCTCCTCTACAGCTGGGGATGGAAAGAGCAAGGGCCCTGCCCCCAAGCCTGGACCACCAGCACCTGAGGTGACCAGGTGCACTACACCAGCGAGCACACCCACTTATTCTATCCCTGGCCCTAGTCCCATCCCCACCAACATGGCCCCCCAGGGGGAACCACAGCTATGCACAGGCAGCTGCAGGGAGACCCAAAGCCGGGGGGCATGGACCCTCCACTGCCGGCCCTTCCAGCTTGGGCAGCAGGGACCCCTTTCCGGCACTCGCCCACAGGCACAGGGTGAAGTGCCAACTGCCCAAATGAGAGAACCACTTTTGAGACCTGGCTTGGGTAGTGGGGACCCCCAAGATTGTGGTTGCCTCCCATTTTCATAGCAAGGGGGTCTTTTTCCTTGCTTTGGCGGCCGCTACACAAAAGGCAGTGGAGAGGGGGCTCGGGGTGGAGGGCGAGTATGCCCCCCTCAAGCCTCTAGAAGAGATGGGGACCAGGGTGGTATTCAGCTCCATCCCTCCCTATATCCCCAACTGGGCCCTGCTCCCCCAGCTCCAAACCCTGGGGAGAGTTATCTCCCCAGTGGTGACCCTCTCACTGGGGTCCTGAGACCCTGGCCTCTGCCACATGCACTCTTTCTGTCGCCAGGTCATGATCCAGGTGGTGGCGGGAGTGCAGCTGGAGGGTGAGAGGTGCCTGGTAATTCCTTATCAGGGAGCCCTGGTGAGGATTTTCTATACACTGGGGGACCTGCGGTGCTTCCGGTGCCTTGTCCTGGGGCACTTGCATCATGAATGCCCCATGGGCCAGGTGTGGAGGGCATCTGTGGGTCTCACTGGAAAGAGGAATGCCCCTACCACCGGTGCCCTGCCCCCCCAATGAGCTCAAAGGACCCCACCTTCCACCCAAGTTTAGCAGAGTCCCAGGGGGTGCACCAGCAACCGGAGGGGAAAGAGGGAGCAGGGCCCCCATGCCCCTAGTGATACCCCCATTGTGGCTGCCCCCCCAACTCTCACCTTCTCTTGCTGGAGCCTCTCCACCTGAGGACCACCCCATGGCTGAGTGGGTGCAGGTCCCCTCTGGGCGTAAAGGCAAGAGAAAGACCTGGGGACAGCTAGAGCCCTCTGATGTGGAGGACTCCTCTCCCCCTCCCAAGACCACCGCACAGGAGGTCTTGTGCAGGGGGCAGCCTAGTCTCCAGGGGCCTCCCCAGCTGGGCCTGACACCCCACCCTGAGGAAAGGTCAAATGGGTGATCCCCATGGAGGAGGTTTCGGGGCTGCTGGGTAGTTTCGAACAGGAGCCCATGAAGGAAGCCCCTCATTCTGCTGACTAAGGCCTACCCCCTGAAACCACAGGAACTGAGGCTGAGGCCTACCCAAAAGAAGGCCTGGCAGCAGAGCCTCCTCCCTCTGATCTGGAGGATACAGAGGCCCTGGGGTTAACCCTGGTGAGTCCTGAGGGAGGAAGTCCCCTTTCCCAGGACCCTAAGGCAGATGCTGGAGCCACCCTGGTGCCTGGTGGGTCTTTTCCCTCCCCCTCCCAGGAAAACCTCACTCCCAGCCTGCCCCATAGTCCTGCACTAGAGGGGATCACGGTGGGGTCCCCTAATCAATGGGCCTATCTCCTCGGGGACCCTGCACAGACTCCCCAGGGCTCCAGCTCTACCCCACCATCTTGTAAAGGAGCCCCATCCCTGTCTCAGGGGGCTGCAGAGCTCTCCCAATCCCAGCCAGAGTCCAGGGTCTTAGCAGACTGGGGGGTTCAGATGGTGCCTAAGGAGCATTCTGAGCCCCAGGACCAGGAGGAGGATGCCCGAGAACCAGCAGACTCCATGGAGCCTGCAGACCTCAGTCCCAGCAGTCCCCAGGGGTGAGCTACTTGCATTTCTTGACCATGACTACACTTGCTGGTCCACCAGCAAGGTACAGCTAGCCTTGGACCACTGGGGAGATTTTGACACCATCCTTGCCACTGTGAGGGTGCTGGCGGGGGAAAGCAAAGGGCCCAAAAGCTGCAATGCCTGGATCTATAGGCGGACCCACAGATTCATAGATGCCCTCTATATGTGTGGGAGGGCACTACACAAACTGGCGGGCCCCACACTGACCGTTGAGATGCATGAGGCCCCTGCTGAACCATCTACTCCACCACCCCAGCACCCCCAGCCATGAGGTCATTTAAGATTACAACCGCCAATATCCACAGCTGCAGGAAGGGTCTCCGGAGGTGCCGGGTGCTCTCCTTCCTTTGGGAAGGAGGGTACCCCATAGTATTCTTGCAGGAGACCCTGGCAACTCCAGCCAACAAACCAAATTGGCAGCTTGAATGGGGAGGCAGCGTCTTTTTTTTAGTCACCTCTCAGCTATCTCATGCGGGGTGGCTACTCTGTTCTCTCCAGGCCTGCAGCCAGAGGTTCTCCAGGACACTGAGGTGGTGCCAGGCTGCCTGCTGCACCTCTGGGTCCAGGTGCAGGGGCTGGTCCTGAACCTTCTGAACATGTATGCCCCTGCAAGGGACCTGGAGTTAGTGTATTTCTTCCACCAGGTGGTCACATACATTGGTACCCTCAACCTTCGCAAGTGCCTGGTTCTTGGCGGGGACTTTAACATCACCCTAGACGCGTGAGACCAGTCAGGTAAGGAGCAGAACCAGGCCGCCGTGGGTGTCCTCAGGGAGATCCTGACGGACTACTCCCTGGTGGACATCTGGCATGCCTGTCAGCCTACCGACCCCCCTGCCTTCACTTATGTGAGGGTTGGGGAGGAACAGGCATGCCACTCCCAGTTAAACTGGGTTTATATTTCTTTGCTGCACTTTGCCCAGGCCCACTCCTCCAGCATCTGGCCAACCCCTTTCAGCGATCACCACCTTGTCTGGGCCCAGGCCACGCTGGGGCCTGGGCATCCAGGGTTGGCCTACTGGCATTTCAGTGCCAGTCTGCTGGAGGATGTGGGCTTCAGGGAGGCCTTCCGGGAGTTCTGGCTGGCCTGGCGGGAGCAACAGGCAGCTTTCCCCTCAGCTCGGAGATGGTGGGATGTGGGGAAAGTGCACATCCGACTTTTTTGCTACGGCTACACTTGGGCGGGGGGGGCACACCCAACAGAGGGAGGCAGTTTTCTCATTAATTGTCCCAAGTATTTTGTTGCGTCATCCATTCATTGGCTCCATACAATAGGAGCTATTAGATAGCCACATGGGCCTCAGGCCCCACGATAACTGGGTGATACAAATAGTCAGGACCTTCTGGGGCCCAGCTACTAGATACCATGTGACCCACTCCGGTGCAAAGCCAGACTAGTGAGCCGCACTGACCTGGGCCAGGTCTTTACCCCCCACAGCCCTGGGGACATGCCCCTGCCACTCCCCAAACCCCCCACACCCCTCTGCCACCCACCCACCCCCTTTCTGGCCGAAACCAGAGAGTCTCTTCTGGAGCACCGACTCCTGCTGGCTCCACGCACAGTCTGGGGCCGTGCCTTGCTACGCTCTTCTGCAGAGCACTTTTTTTTAGCCCCCTGGATATCCAGGGGTGTAATTTTCTCCCTGCACTACAAACTTGCAGTGTGGGGAACATTTTTTCATTCCCACACATGCCTCTTGCCCCATCTCAAAGGGGTTTGAGATCCGGCAAGAGGCACAGGCATGCTTGTCTGGATGTGCCCCCTGAGTTCAGGCTTAGAAACTGCCATTTTAAATGCCTTTATGGGGTTAAAAATTGACTGAGAATGTAAAAGTTCCAATGGGATGATTTGCTTGCCTGCTGCGTGCTGATCACAACAAAGGCAGCTGGAAGGGGGATGTTGGGCTGGGTAGGGCTGTGATGTACCTCCTGTACACTGAGACCTCTGGAGTGGCTCACTCACAGGCAGGCTCCTGGGGCAGTTTAGGTGGTTTCTCTTTCAGCTCTGGGATCTGGCTGTAATTCCATCTGGCTGTCATGAGCTGAGCTGGCCAGCTTGTGGCTAGCTCAGCTTTGTGTGGAAAGCCAAAGAGTCTTATCAGCAGGCGGTAGCTACTACCTCCCCATCAGCGTGTATCAGAGCTGATACATTACCATCCTAGAACCAATGCCACCCCAGAACCTGCTGGGCCCAACACAAGTTCTTATGTCAGATTCCTTCCCTATCTCTTGCCCACATTCCTCTTTGTGACTGAATTTAGGATTTTTTTCAGTCATGTATCTGTATTTTAAGCTGAAACATTATAATCATGATAGGGGCATATTATAAGAAGGAAAAAATCATTAAGTACTACATAAAAGTGATTTGTGGCCTTTTCTAAAAAAAATAAATTAGGCAGTCTATGGCCGGGGAAAAACTTCCTTACTGTACCCCTTCCATGAGTGGCTCTGGCCCACTCCTGGAATTCCTCAGAAGGGCACCTGGATCTGTTTTTTTGTTTCTTTTCCCCTGTCTTTCCCCAGGGTACTCTCCTTTTCCTTCACTCACCTGTGTGACTGGTCTGAGAGGAACTGAAAATGAATTGGCCTTAGGACCTCGTTCAGCCCTTGGGTTTGCAGAAGAAATTTCACTCCATTCACTCACTTGCTTCAGGAGGAATCCAGTGTTTTGAGATCCTAGGATGGAAGGTACTTTAGATTTCCATCCTCTCTAGCACAGTGAGGTGTCTGCCAAGGCTTCCCCTGTTCATTTTTATTCATATTTGTTTGCAGTGGACATCCGTAGTGTCACTGAAGTTTCCCTTCCTGATTTGCATGGGTTGGCAGAGCTGTAAATTATTGATTAGCATTGCTGGGCTAAACCATTATGGAGCTCTGTTGACTAAGCATGGTGATGCGTTCTGTAGTCTGTGCATCTCTGCCAAACCTTTACTGATCCCTTCTGCTGTATTCAAGACATCTGAGGAATGAGAAAAAAAATGGCACTGTTTTGTTACCCAGTGTGTTCCTGTCAGGCTCCTCAGCTTCCCCTGATTTTGGGATGAGTTGTGAATACACCTGATCGGAGGTCATTGTGCTGTTTTCCATGGAAGCAGTAATCCCTATAACTTCATTGTCCCAGTCTCATATCTAAACTGATTTCAGTCCCAATAAAATTATACTTTCAACAGCACCTTTCATTGAGTTTCCCTATGCTCATTGCAAATATTATTGAATTAAGATCTACACCCATTTGCCTGAGGTGGGGGTCATTAAACACTTTTGTAGATGGGGAAACAGAAGCATGGAGTAGATAGCTATTTGTCCCAGGTCACAAAGAGCACCTATACACATGCTGGACATCTGCACTGATGCGTGCTAATTAGCATGTGTTGGAGCAGACTTGATCTAATTGGCAGGCTCCAGCAGCCTTTGTATCCTGTATATTCAGCATCCCCACACTTCAAAATGGTGGCAAGGGTGCTTTAACTAAAGCTCATCAAACAAGCTTTAGTTAAAGTGCTTCCACCACCATTTTGAAGCATGGGACACTGAATACATGTGATGCTGTGGACAATTTAATTAGAGCGGCTCTCAGAGCCACTCTAATTAAAGTACCCCCCACCCCCCTCACCCCAAGACAACCAAAGAAAGTACAGACGAGGGATTAGAAGCAAGGTTTCCTTGTTGGCTGTCTCAAGATTGTTTGAGAATCATCAAACCCCTCTTGGAAATAGAACAAATGTTGTGGTGAATGTCTTAGAAGGGCTGGGAGGTATCAAAGTGCGAGGTGATTTTCTTTAATCAAGGCTAGCTTCCTGAGTGACTTGGAGGTTGACAGACAGTCTTGAAATTGTAATGCACTGCTAGACGAGAGAAAGGAATACTGTAGCAGGTTGGGAAATTAAGCCCAAACTGTCTTTGTTTGCACTCCTTGTTTATTGTCTTCCCCAGGCAAGCTCCCTCTGTGCAGAAATCAGCACAAACAATTAGTCAAGCAAACAAAGGGCATGGAGTCTTTTCCCAGACCTAATGAGAGTGTTTGGGTTTTGGTTGTCCCACCCCTGGCCTGCTCTCTTCCTTCTCTCTCTTCTGTCTGCACCTGCGACTTGCTGGAGGGACACAAGTGACAACTTTCTCCCTATCTGACCCCTGACAACACTCTACAGCTGTAACCAAACACAAGTGCATGGCTGCAGAGCACTTTAAAAAGGCTCAAACCTGCAACAATCTGGATGCTTATTGCATGAGGGTTCAGATGAAGATGATCCAAAATGGAGTGCTCTCAGTAACTTCTATGTGTGTGTGCCAGGATTGAGCTGATGCAACTGAGCCCTGCTGCTGGCACTGTCTTCAGAATGCGGGGGGGAGGGGAGAGAGTTCAATCTGTGGGGTTTTTTTCAGGCAGCACTGGAGGGTGGGGGAGCTCTAATTTACCTGCCCCACCCTCCAGTGCCAGCTGTGCAACCCCCAGAATGAGCTCTCTTTATTCCCTGTCCTCCCCACCCCACATTCTGAAAACAGCATGGGGCCTGGGAGTGGGGAGGGGCATTGCTAGGGGAGAGGAGCTACAGGCTTGCAGCTGCTCTAAACAGCAGCTCAATCTCTCAACTATTGGGACCCAACAGCAAACCTCTCTTGGGTCCGGGGGATTATTGTAACTCATGGCACTTCCTGAGAGGCACCATGAGTTACAGTGGGGAGCTACTCTTCTGTCTGTGCCTAGTTTCACACGGACCCAGGGAGAATGCATTGGCTTAGGCTGCTGCCTTTAGCCTCACAGCCCTCCAGTCTTTCTCCTTTGGTCCTTGTTATGCACCACAGGAGAGGCAACCCTGGCATGGTACTCAGGATTTGTCCAAAAGCTGACCTAATTGAGCACTCTTGCTATGTTTCCCTAGTATCTCTCTGGAAGCCTTTTAACTCCCATGGGTCAGACAGTTACCTGTATCAGCTGGCCCACTCTATTGTGGCAGGGTTGCAATCACCCTCTGCCTGCTTCCAGCTGGGCTTCAGCCCCTGAGGTGTGTAGTCTGCTACAAATATGCTCTAGGTCTATGCATCCATGTGTTAGCCTGTGATTGGTTGGTTGAAAGAAAAGTATATGTATAAAGATGTGTGTTTTCTGGAGAGCTTTGGATGTGTGTGTATCCCACCATATTTCCCCTGTCAGCTGGATTGGCCAATTGACAGTGAATAAAAGTTATCTGATTTCTGTTTGGTTTCTTTTATACACTGGCAAACCTGCAGCAGTGGAACTGGAAGAGATGTCTTTGGAAGTTGCAGCATTGTTGTTGGGACTTGGCTATGAAACTAGCCTTATTTCCCAAAGATCCAAGAGAAAAATTCCCAGCTTGTTTGTATTGATCTGTCATAATCCTGTTTTCTGTGGAAGCTTCTTGACTGAAGAATCTGTTGATTTATTGTAATATACTTTATACCCTGAAAATCTTTCCTGCCTTTAACTGATATAGTCAGTTATTTTGTGCTAGAGGATTGTTTTTTGTCACTTGTCCACAGCAAAGCTCTATTTAGGATCATAGAACCATAGGAAAGTAGGGATGGAAGGGACCTCATACGGTCATCTAGTCTGGTCCCCTGTTCAAGGCAGGAACATCCCTGACTAAACTTTTATCTTCATCATAAACAAATCCTCACTTATTATTGTAACCAAGACACCAGCCTTACAACAAACAAGCAGAGAGAGTGAATAACCATCAGGTGTTCCTGTGTGAAACTACACAAAAAGCCCGATGCATATTTATTAGGCACATTTTATGCCTGTGATCCTGAATATTTTTTGTGTTGTAGGATGATTGGGGCCCACAGCCAGATATGTCCAGTGCTTGTTTGAAATAGTTCCATTCAAGCCAATCAGTAGCTTTGTTGGCATCCACTCCCAGCCTGGCTTTAGCTACATATTGTTTCCAAATCCACACACATAAGAGCTTCTAGATATTGTTTTCTGAGTGTTGTCCCTACATAAATCCTACTGGATTAGGGTGTTGTATGAGTCTTTAATGGAGACGAGTGTAAATTAGAAAGCCCAGTGTTGCAAAATGGCATGGGGAATTATGTTCAAAACAGCCCTAAATTGAAAGGCACTGATCAAGGAAGTGATCTGAGTTGGGAGAGGAGGTCAGAAAGTTAGCCAAGAGCTTAGTGCCATGCAGGAGAGCATGCAGAACTCTGGGAGGTAGGAACAGAAAAGCAGCATGCAAGTTGCAAGAGATAATGAATTCTCTCTCTACAGACCAGTTAATTACACTTACTGCTTGTGGGGTGGGGACAGCCCTGCATTGGTGTTTATCATAGCAATACTCTACATCTTTGTAGCAAAAAGTACTTTTTATCCAGAGATTTCAAAGCCCTTTACAGAGGAAGGTGAGTAGAGCTGGCACTGTCACCTTTTTGTAGATCGGGGAAATAGAGGCAACAAGCAGTTGATGTAGTTGCCCAAGAGTATAAAATAAGTCAGTGACAGTCAAGCCTAGACCAAGACATCCTAATTTGCAACTCCACTTTCCAACCACTACACCCTTCAGAAGTTGAGGGGTGTGTAAAAGGGCTAAAACACTTCACTATGTCCTTTCTAATGCAACTTTCCTGTAATTCTACTATTAGACCCTGAGTTATTTGCGTGAAAGTCTGGATTACTTCTAAGAGGAAGGATGTGAAGGAACCAAAGAAATGAACCAAAAGGAAAGAAGAATTAAAATTGTTGGTGCTTTCTCTACAAGGACAAACCCAAGGCTGGGCAAATGCAAAGATTTTCACCAAGATAACAGGAGTTGTGATTTCAAACCCATTTAGCTATTTCAGTGCAAAAGTGTGTGAAGAGCAGCTGTATTAGTGGTCAAATGCTATAAGTGTATCAGATTCTTGGGGGTAGAGAGCAAAACTGCCACACAACTGTATAAGAAGGGGAGGAGCGGCAAAACTGGAGAGGAGAATCAGAAGCAATGCCTGGGCAAGAGGGATATCCAGGCAAAACGTCCCCACTAAGAGAGAACTGTAACAGTGTCTTTGATGCAATCCTGTCCATTTACATGAATGTGCAAACTCCTGCTTTTTTGAACACAGGAGAAATCAAACAACCAAAGATAGGTCCCCTTGCTTATGGCACCATCACTTTTGGTCAGCATCTTGACCGAAAGGACCCCATCAGTGTTTCTTCCATAGCCATATGCCGGCACTTTCCCTGGTTATGGCAGTCTTTCTTCTCAGGCTATATCTACGCTTCAGCTAGCTGAGGTGCTGTTAGTGGTGGAGCTATGGTAGCATGGAGCTCGGCACAGACTACTGCCCAAGTATTTACCTGACTTCTGGAGCAAGTCTTGCAGGTAACACTAAACTCCGTGGAGCCACAGCTACACTGCTCTCAGTACCCACACAAGTCAGATTAAAGGCAGATGTATCTACAGCCTCCAGTGACTGCATTGTAAACAGACCTTCAGTCTGCTTCTGAGTACTTTCACTGCTTCTCCACCTGAGCTCTCTCATCCAGTTGCACATCCCTGCCAAAATAAAAGCCAACATAAGCCTTCTGCCCACATAGTTTAAATTCCTGAACAGACTCACATCTGCCATTGCGTTGAGTGGGGACATATTCTTGGTCTGGGATTGGAAGACTGCTATTATTTCAGTGACCTATTTCCCAAAATGAGCTTAATGACCATTTACAACCATTTTAAACAAAGGGCTTTGTTTTCACACACCAGCCTCAGTGAGGTTTAACTCTTCTTTATGTAACAGACTGCCAATGTGGGCTCACCAGATTGACTTGAGATACTTACCCTGGGCTAGAAACAGGCTGGTGAACTCTGAGTGACCCCAAGGGTGGAGCAGGGGAGCCCTGCCCTGCGGAGAAGGAGAAGCCAATGGAAAGAAGGGGTTTTCAATCCCCTCATTCGCATGGAAGGGGGATGGCCAGAGTTGGGGGCCAGGCACCCTGAGCCCTGGTTGGCCGGTTTGCAAGCCAGGGTGGGATTGCCGGAGGGGATAAAAGCAGCAGCCGAAGTGGCATGTGGGGTTGCCGACAGTGACTTGAGGGGACTACACAGGAGGCCTAAGAAGAGCTAGGGTGAGCTGACCCAGCAGAGGGATCAGGGAGACCCTTCTGAAGAGTCTCAAAGGTTCTGGGAGAAGACAGAGGCAGGCGGCCGTGCCTCCAGCCGTGCAGCAGAGAGGGACCAGTGGCCCTGGCTTGGGGCAGAGAGCTGGTGCCCCAAGGCCCCATTGCAGTGTGCTGGATGTGCCAGGGGTCCCAGAGGCTAGGGGTGGCAGTTGGCCCCGTACTCCACTGCAGAGAAGAAGCAGCGGCCAGAAGCACAGACAGCATCCTTATCCAGAGCAGGGAGCTGGGCTGGTGAGTTGAGGAAACCCCTTACTTTCCCTCGGGAAGCGGGACAGCAGCAGGCAAGGTTCTGGGATACTGAGGAGCAGCAGAGCGCCAGGACGAGGGTCCCTGAGAGCTCAAGGCGTAGGCCGGCGCTTGGAGCAGGATTGGCGAGGTGTGTGGGGTTCCCGGCCAGTCATCTGGAGCAGAGGTTTGGAGCAGCGACCCCTGGGAGCTGCTTGTGCTGCTGACCCTCTGCCACTGACTGCCACAGAGGGGACTCAGTCCTGTCCCTTATTCTGCAGCTGATTGTCACCGGATGGAGTCCCTGAGCTTTGTGCTTGGGTCATGTTGATTGCTGCAGGAGCCTACTCTGTTGCTTGTTGCTTGCCTTTTTCATTGCCACAGAGGGTCACCCTTCAGCCTCTTTGCGGGGTTGGGGTTTGATACAATTTGATTGCTGCAGACCAGAAGAGCTTAACCTGTAGCAGTCTGTCACTTATTGGGAAGTCTGTTGGAGCTGCAGGGAGTGAGCACCCTGCTTCCTTGTGGTAGTACGTCAGCAGTGGCTAACAGCTGCCAGTTACCCTACCTGTGGTTCTTGAGTCAAGGGTTGACTAATGCATTCTGGTTTGTTTTGTGATTCTGGTTATGCCATTTAAGTTCACTTGTAAATAACCTTTCCTATTATTGTTTTGTAAATAGCATGTAAATAGTTACATCAGTTAAGTGTTAGACCTTCTTGGGACCATGGGCTGATCTGGGGAGCAGGGGCTGGCTGGAAAGTAAATTGGTGCTGGCCAGAAGCCCTGCCCCACTCTCACCACACCGTCCCTGATATTGGGCAGGGGTGGCAACTACTGGGCTGCCACCCAGGTTACATTTATATAGTAGAGGAAAATAATTGTATGGAAACAAGAAGCTGCAATGATGAAGAGAAACAACAGAACAGTTTGATTTGCTGTTGCTCCAGTAGCTAAGATTGGCATTCTCTGTGTTCTATCCTTGTTTTGTCTGTTTACTTCGTGCATTTGAACATACTGAGTTTCACTGTTTCTCTTAAGGTCAAGTCAGTCAGTTTCCCCTTTGGGCTGTGTGGGTAATATGGAAGAAAGAAAACACTGAAAGAAATAAGATGAAGTGCTGAAACGGGCAGGAGAAAGCAGGGGAATGTGAAAGAGTTAGTGTTGCACTATCTCTAGCAATGTTATCAATAGTCAGTGCCATAGCAACAAAGTTTGGCACCCAGGGCAAAGCCCACATCAGCAGCCCGCCCTTGCCCCATGCACAGATCTGGGGGGCACATGCCCCCCCATGCTTGCCCAGGAGTGCACGTAGCAGTAGGAGCTGCCCTTCCCCCATCCCTGTTCCCCCCAAAATGAGCCACTTGCGGCTCCATCCCACACTGCCCTGGCTGAACAGCACCTGTTGGCGCCCCTTCACTTCAGCTTCCAGGGCAGTTGTTCTGCTTGCCCCCTCCTTGCTATGGTACTGTCAACAGTCACATGATTTGGTGGGTTTTCTCAAAACTTCCAGCTGCTAGAATCATACTTGAGAATCCTTAAAATCTCCTGCACCAGAGGACACCCCCCCCCACATTTATGTTTTAAATACATAACTTTTAAGCCAGTCTCATGGTTTTTAGGGCCCGACTTTTTTATTGCTTGAGGTTTGCAATGCTAAGTCCTTTTCTAAAGCATACTGCATTTCAAGTTGATTTCAAGATTTTAGTGAATCTTTGCTTGAAGGCTTGTCCAGATTTTGCACTGTGTTGTCTCTAGAGCAGAAGTGACACTGTTCCCTGTTGGCTCATTGCTGGTGCTACTGAATATTCATTTAGGGAAGATTTCAAATTTTGAAATGCTGGTATAAAATGCCTCCTACCATTTGGATTGTTGGGCATAGCGGGTGCATCTACATGAGATGTTTACTGCATAGTTGCATAATTAACTGCACAATAAACATCTCAGTATCTAAACATGAACCCCTGTTAGGGCACACAAAACTAATAAACTCCATAGCAGGATAGTACTTATAAATACAAGTACTACCCTACTGGGAGTTTTTTTGTGAGTAGCCAGTACACATGTAGATGTTGACCCAGCTGGCCGGGGCCTGAGGGTGCTTCAGTGCAGGGGCTGCTGGCTGGCTAGCCCTGAGCTGAAGCACCCTTGTGCTGCAGCCAGCCCCTGTGTAGCACAATGGGCCTAGTCAGAGCAGCCCTGGTCTGGCAGGCTGACCCCCTGGGTCCCCTGCCAGCCAGGGCAGCTATGACCCAGCTCAATATGCTGTGGTCTGAGTGCAAGTGCAGATGCACGCCCTGGAGCAATATGCTCTGCAGCAAAAGGCTCAGGAGCTTATTGCTGCATGTTAATAGGCACGTGTAGATGTGCCTAGTGATTCTCACAAGCAGATTTTCAGCATTAAGAAGGTGGACTACAACCCTCTTTGCTTGTGAACCTGTCTCAAGTCATTTTTATTCACTTCAGTTGTTCTCTGATGTCTGTATTAAGGGCTTGTTTACAAACATAAGTTAGACTGGTTTAACTTAAGTCAGTTCAGTGAAATCACTGAAAAATTCCACCCCAAGAGCCTTCTTCTATTAGTTTAAAACTGATTCTACTGAGCTAGCTTGTGCCTCCAACCTTCTAGCTGTAAAATATGCTAGATTCAGATTTGCATAAGGCAGACAGAAACGTGTTCCTTTTTGATTCGGTTATTTTAAAATGATGCATTAAGGCCCTGTCTACAAGAGAAAATCATACTACACTTCCGATTTCCCTTTTGCTGCATCAACCGGCATGCTGGTTAATAGTTAACGCAGCTTTTACTGTGCTATAACTGGGAGAACTTACTTTTTCTCGGCATGAAACTGGTGCGGATTTTGTGTAGAGCAGATCAGAATTTTTCCAGAATCCACCATCCACAACCCAGTTTAGGGTTTGTAAATAATAGCAAGTATGATTGGTTAGTCAAAGAAAGAGAAACTCACATTGTAAAAGAAGGTCAAAAAGGAACATTTTGCTACATGGATCATAATTTTGTGCCCCTGACCCCAAGACCAAATACTTCTTGGCTCCCAGCATCTCTGATGTCCCAGGAAAGCCTGTCTTTCTGGGTGCTAGGGAAGGGTTATATTTTGCTCTTTTCTCTGAGCCAGCTTAAATTTAAATTATTCTGCTGGCATTAAACTCTAAACCCTATTGGAATGGCGTATGCCTCATTAGACTCCTAGGATTAGTTATGAGATGACATAGCTCCTATTTTGTATGTCAGCTGAAACTAAAATCTTCTCTTGTTCCCAAATGTGTACAGAGGTTTCAACCCCATTCCCTCCTGTCACCGGAGCTACAAGAATAGCTCCATCCTCCACTAGGTAGCAGGTTATTATCTTCACTAGAGTGAGCCAGAAGTGAGTCATTCATGTGCATTAAGACAGGCATGATAGTATTTTGTTCTATTTAATGACTTGCATGATGTATCTTTGACCTATTTTATCTGGGCAGACCTGGAGAGCTGCTTGACCAAGACTAATTCTGTAATTATTCATAAGCAAATTTTCCGACAGTAACACGTAGGCTGAGATGCGCTACAAGAGTCTGAGTCTTTGATCTAGATAAAGGTCTCAGGTGGTCTGGTCTATGAGCACCTGCAAGTTGTGCAGTCCTAACAAGGAATTTGGACTGAACATAGGACTGTAAGGGATCTCCTGGGTCAGTGTGTCCAGTGCCCTCCTAAGGAAAGCAAGCAGTCACCTAATCCTGTTCATAAATTTATCAAGACCTGTCTTTAACAGGGTTAGGTTTCCTGTCCCCTCCCTTCCCCCTGCCCCCAGAGGTTGCTTTAATCCTGATCAAAGGTTAAATACCTTCTAATTTTTAACCTGCCTCCATCCACAACCAGTTTGTAACCCTTTGTTCTTGTGCCAGTTTAAGTAGCTCATCTTCCTTCCTCCCTAGTGTTTGGCTCCCAATTAATTTAAGAAGAATAGAGCCTTTAAGGGCATGAGTATCTCACTGCTACAGTACTCCTGAGAGCCTATGGCCCAGCCACTGCCATTCCACACCTGCCAAATCCAGGAACAAGGCTGTTAAGCTGCCCCAAGACTCCTTTCCCCTCCCCTACACTGTTCCTCAGCACTGGTCCTTTTCGCTTCCTCATTTCTGGGTTCATTTATGTAGAGCAGGAATGGGAAGGCTGAGTGTATGGCTCAGCTGTATTCTCAAGAATACTGCTGAAGCAATAGGAACATGCCCTTAGTCTCCTCTCCATTTCCCCAATCACCTGACTTACCCATTCCAGTTCACATTCCTCTTTTGTTTACCTAGGTGACCAGAACTGTACACAGTATTCTAGGTGAGGTCTTATACAATGGCATTAATACTTCCCAATCTTTACAGGAAATTCCTTTTCTGACACATCCCGCAATTGCATTGACCTTCTTCATAGCCATATATTAGTGGCTTATAGAGTCACCTGATACACTGAGGTCTTTCTTCCTGTCATTTCCAGCTAATGATCCCTTAAAGCATAGCTGAAATACTTGTTATTAGTGCCTAAGTACAAGACCTTGCCCTTTGTACTATTTTCATTGTGTTTCTCTTACTGCAGCCTTCAATGTTCTTCCTGTATAATATTTCCAGTGTTTTTCCTATATAATAATCTAAACCTCCTCCCATCATTGTGTCATCATCAGCAAGTTTCTTCACCAGAATCCCAGGTATTTTTTACAAGATGGCTAGTGAAAATATTAAATAAGGGTCAGTCTTGGAACTGATCTTGAGTTAATTTCACCCCCTTCAGTACAACCCATTTATCATCTCTCCTTTACCCAGTGCCAGTGCAGCCAGTCCACATCTTCCAGACTCTACATTTCTTTACTAGTGATGGTGTGTACGTTCACGCAAATTGGATTTGTTTCAGTGAAGCATATAAGACAGACTGTGCCGGTGTGCAATGCCTGCATGGGCCAAACAATGGGACAGGTGTGTGCCAAGAAGCACTTGCGGTCAGGCTAGGAACAGACCTTGCATCTGCCCCCAGACAAGCTGCGTTTGTCCCAGAGCAGATATACCCTGGGACTGGTGCATGCACACATCCCTAACCATCAGGGTTTAGCAAGCTGACTGCAGCGATGCAACTCAGGGATTCCCAGCCCCAGATAAACTGTGTGCACTTCTCATCCTGTGGCTCTTTTATGGATTTATCCCGGAACAGCGAATATGGATGTCTGAACCACTGCATTTTGTCCCGGGATAAACCGGTTTGTCCCGGGACACATGCAGCCTCTGACTGTAGCCTCAATGCCCAGCGCAGGCGGCAGGACAGGAGTCTCCCGCAGCCCCAGAACAGCTCCGGCTTTGACTCTGAGTCTCACATGCAATCCCCGCCCCACGCGCGGGCTCTCGGCTCCGGCGACACAGCGGGGGGCCGGGAGGGCCCAGCTACCCCGCAGGCTCCGGGCGCTAGGCGCCGGGCCGGGCCGGGCCGGGCCGGACCAGCTGCAACTCCCCCCAGCTTCACACGGAACACCCCCCCCCCCCGCCCACCCCC
>NW_017729000.1:47010072-47013529 GCF_001723915.1 Gavialis gangeticus | reverse complement strand
GGCTCCAGCCCCTTGGTGACGCACGGCCCCGCCCCTGTCACCAGGGAGTCAGGTGACTCCTCTCTGTTACGTCATTCCGCAGCAGTAGCAGGCGCGGCGGGTGCGCAGAGAGCGAGCGGGAGCAGCGGGCCGGCGTGTAGGTAGCGGCGGGGCGCGGGGGAGCCGGGTGGAGCCGCCGGGGAGGGTTGGGCTGGGCCGGTTCGGTTCGGTTCCGCTGGGGTCTGTCCTGCGGGCGCTCGGCGCTGCCGGGAGGGAGACACGTTTGCAGCGTCCGCGCTGAGCGCCTCTTTCTCCTCGCGCCCCCTGGAGAACCGATCGCCGCGGTGCTCGGGGCCAGGGGAGGCCTGCTCGCCTGCGCCCCCTGCGGGGGGGGGTGCCTCCTTCCCCAGAGCGGCGTCCCGGGGGCGGGCTCAGCGCTCGCTCCATCTGCCTTTCACATCGGAGCCCGGCGCAGCTCCCGGTGCTCCTGGGGTCTCTGCAACGTAGAAGCCGGGAGTGTGCCTGCTTGGAGCGGGGCCGGGCAGGATGTGGGTGAAGGTGGCTCAGCTCTTACATTGGGTGTTATGGGTGCAGCCTGGATGAGGAATTGTGCTCCCTGGCCAATCTCTTCTCAAGACAAGGCCATGAAAGTGTCCGTCTCTGGTCAGTGATGTCTCTGCTCCACCTTTATTTAAAGTTCATCTCTGTTCAGTGACTGGTGTTGCCAGTCCCTTAAATGGCTGGAAAGAGCTCATTGGCACTGCAACTTCTCCACCTCTCACAAGCCTGTGTTCCCTTCTGAAGGATACAGTACCTGGCTTCCATAAAAAACCTTGATACAGTACCTGGCTTCCATAAAAAACCTTGGAAACCCCTGTGAAACTGCAGCTTGTTGATTATGTGCCATTGCCTTTGGAAACCAGACAGAGTTGGGGCAGGAGCTGTGGTAAATTATGTGATGATTTGTTGGCTTGTTGCCTGCTTCCATCGATAGTCCTGAATACATTTTCAATTCGGGCATAAATGATCTTTGCCTGATCAACCCTGTTTTTTAAACCTTGCTTAAACTGGCATAGGCTTATCTACAGTAACTTAAATTATTAACTGGAAGTCATTACATTGAGCAAGGGATACTGGAAGTAGGCACACAAACAAGAAGTTAGCTATTATTTCATTGTTTTACGTATGCTTGGAAATGAGGGGAAGCATAGGAGTGGGCAGAAATAGATCTGTTTTCTAGGAAATGGGATAGTAGTAAGATGCATGAGTCAGTCAAACAGATTGTACAATGAGGATTTAGGTTTTGGCTTGGTGCCGTGTTAATTTATGTGATGCTGGTAAATTGAGATCAGGTCTGTAAGACTTGGCCTTCCTATGTGATAGGATGAAATCACTTCTGCTCAGGCTTCAGCGTTAATTGGACGCACAGTTACAATTAACAATCTAAAATAAATTGGACAGTCATACTAAGAATTTGACTAATACAGGCAACCCCTGCTTAACGCTGTTTCGCTTAGCGCTATTTCACAATAAGGTCACTTTAAATTGATACCTGATTTCGCTTAGCGCTCAGCAAGTTCCATTGCGCTCAGCAAGTTCCATTGTAACGCTCGTGGTCGCCATCTTGGGTCATTAAAAATGCGTGTAGTCACCATCTTGGGTTGCCAAATACTTTAGGTTGCACTTAATGCTTGTTTTGCTTAATGCTCAGTTTTTCAGGACCCAAGTAAAAGTACTAAGCGGGGGTTGCCTGTATCTGTATTTTAGCTCATGCTGTAGTGTCAAGCCTTAAAGATTAATTTAACATATTAGCAATGTACCTAACTACTTATGCATAAATTAATCTTATACAACATCAGATTACAAGATGACAACCCAAATTTGCTTTAGATTTTTGGCATCTTTTCTGTCCCAGGACTGAATGTAGGAATAAGCACAGCAAAGGCTTCTGTAGAATTTCTAGTGAAATAAAATGAAAGCTTTGCAAGTGTTATCCCCTGGCATAAGAGTAGACTAATGTTGTCAGTGTGGTTTTAGTTGCACCCCTTTGCTCTGTGGCTTGTGGACCTATTAAACAGGAATTTTGCGCCCTCCCTTTGTATTAAACAGGAATTTTGCGCCCTCCCTCTGGGTTAGAGAGAAGGTACCTTGTTGCAACTATAGATTGCTGTCATTTCTCACACTTCCCACACACTAAAGAGTATGGCATAGGTAAAAGCCATGATCTTACTCTATTCCAATAGTCAGTCTGATTGGAGAGTCCTGAATTTGAGAAACATGAGGAATAAGACAGTGTGGGAAGAGGACAGACATTTCTTAAATAAATGTGATTATAGTTGAAAGAGCAGTGCCTAGGGCCATCGAGGAGGGTATCCCATATAGCAGTGTGAGAATTTCTTCTCAGACTTAGGGTAGTATCTGACATTAGAACATCCCAACCAGTTGTTAATGTTTAACTTGCAGATATGGACAATTACTGCTGTTATGTGATGGGTGCAGTGGGGCTAGCAGTTGCATAACAAGCAGTGAACACCTTTTGCATGTTTACTCAGGATCTTTAACAGAGTTGTCACTGTTTTAAAAAATGGTGGTTAAAATGCTTGTCCATAAAGTCTGTAAACATATTTTGATGTCTGTAAAGTTTACAGATGGTTGGTAACCCTGCTTCCCCCCCCCCCCCCTTCAGAAAGCAAAAACGCTTGGGTATTGTGTGCGTGAGGGGGGATTTCTTCTCCCTTGCTCTTCAAGGAGGGGGGAGTGGGTAGGGAAGTAAAGGCCTGAATGGCAGGGAGTGTGTCTGAGCACAGGGGTTGGGGCTTGGAGTGTCCCAGTCCTGTACTTGAGCCCCCCCACTTTCTGGAGCACGTGTCCCCTGTGGCAGCGTAGCTAGCATGGAACCAGCTGGGGAACAGAGTAGGGTGCTTCAGGGACTGGAAGATTGCTGCCTCCGTGTCCAGAGATAAGAGGACAGGTTGTGCAACTTGAGCTGCCACAGAGGGGTCAGGTGCCTCTGGGCTCTGTGTGGGCATCCCAGCACTGTGCCCTGCCTGCAGGTGAGGGCTGCTCCCAAAGTAGTGAGCCCTGGCAAAGAGCCAGTCTGGAGCACTCCTGGGATCTTTTCACACTAGCTTCCTCTGGGACCTCATGCAGTGAGTGAGTCTCCTCTGGAGAAGAAGAGCCAGACTCCTCCATAGAGTGTGCATGTTTGCTAATATAGATTATTTTAATATTTATAAAAACCTTAGTCTGTCTATCCATAACACTTTTTTTGCACTCTGATTGTCTAAAACAACCAATCGGAGTGCAAGTGTTCGGACAGCAGGTGGTGGCCGTGCTGCCATGGCCCACGGGGGGGTGGCCAAGCCAGCTCTGGCCTTGCGTCCTGACAGCCTGAGGTGACAGTGGCAATGGACTGGGGGGGATGGTAGGTGAGGCCTGAAGTGGGGAGGGGGAGAGGGAGAGCAGCTTGATAGGGTCT
>NW_017729000.1:47008264-47010036 GCF_001723915.1 Gavialis gangeticus | reverse complement strand
GGTGGGGCCCCCATGACAGTAGGGGCACAGGGGACTCCCCCTGCCTTTCTTCCTGTAGGCAGTGGCGATGGAGCGGACTGAGGGGAGGCGGGGCCAGCAGCGCTGGCTCTGCCCCCCGCTCCATGCAGGTCACAAAAATGGAGCAAGTGGAGGGGCACTGGCCTTTCCTCCCCTCCCAGCCCTGCTCCCCACAGGTGGTGACCACAGAGCGTGGGGAGAAATGGGCCCAGGCCTGACATGGGGAGGGGGGTGTGGGGGAATGGGGTTGGACAAGAAGCGGGGGCAGGGCTAGATATGGGGCTCCGTCCCTGCCCCTCCCATGACACTGGACTGAGGGGCGGGAGAGATTGGCCCCGGCCTCTCTGTCTCCACTGTCATGGTGGCGTCATCCCCACTGTGGAGGTTGGGACAGGCTGCATGGGGCCGGAGGTGGATTCAGCAGACGTGGAGGGGGAGGGCAAATGGAGCCAAATGGGGGGAGGGGGGCCACGGGGCAGAGGCAGAGCAGCGGCAGCACAGGACATTGGGTAGGGCCCCCCCCATCGTTCTTGATGGGCAATTGGCTAGTATTATATAAAAAAATGTTGGTAAAAAAGTTTGTAAAAAAAAAAATAATAATAATAGTAATAATCCTTGGGTTGTCAACTTCAGTTTCTAATTACCTGCTTTGCTGCCACATAATTAATGGTTCACATTTCTCTCAACGTGACCAGTGAAAATGTTTTAGTTTGTTTCACTCTTATTGATACTTCCATACTGATTCTATGCATTGTGTTTAGGGCTACAAGTGAATGTTAAAAATCAGACTGTCTCTATTGATACGAGAGAGAGATTTCTAGGTTTTGTAACAGTTAGTGTGTTTACAGTAAGCACTAAAATGTAGGCCCAGACTGCCCAAGTGTCTAAGAGAGCAGCTGTGCAATGTCTTGGTTGTATTTTTATAAAATAGAATATGTTCTGCAGGATATTCTTTCATGTTTTGAAATGGACAGGTTTGTGTCCTCCATCCTTGCCCTCCATCAATGCTGACCTTGTGAAGGAACACCTTGAGAGGCTGGACACCTTCGAGTCAGCCGGCCCTGACAATCTACACCTCACAGTACTCAAGGAGCTGGCTAGCATCATAGCTCAGTCCCTGGCACGGATCTTCGAGAACTCCTGGCTCTCTGGTGAAGTGCCTGAAGACTGGAAGAACGTCTGGTGCCTATCTTCAAGAAGGGGAGGAAAGTGGATCCAGCAAACTATAGGCCCATCAGCCTGACCTCTATCCCAGGGAAAGTCTTAGAAAAGATTATCAAAGAGGCCATTCTTAACAGACTGTCCGATGGCAATATCCTGAGGGATAGCCAGCATGGGTTTGTTGTGGGTAGGTCCTGCTTGACCAATCTTATTTCCTTCTACGACCAGGTGACCTAACACCTAGACAAGGGAGAGGAGATTGATGTCGTATATCTTGACTTTAAAAAAGCCTTCAATCTGATATCCCATGATCACCGTCTTAGGAAAACTGGCCAACTGCAGCCTCAGCCTCACCACGATCCGCTGGCTGGGGAATTGGCTCCATGGTAGGACCCAGAGGGTGGTGGTTGACAGAAGTCAATCATCATGATGCCCTGTCACCAGTGGGATCCCTCAAGACTCTGTCCTTGGGTCTACACTATTCGACATCTTCATTTAATGATGTGGACATTGGTATCAGAAGTGGGCTGGCCAAGTTCAGTGATGACACCAAACTCTGGGGTAAAGCCTCCATGCCAGAGGACACGAGGGTG
>NW_017729000.1:46993248-47003264 GCF_001723915.1 Gavialis gangeticus | reverse complement strand
GGGCAATCCAGGCTGACCTTGACAGGCTTAGGAAATGGGCAGATGAGAACCTGATGGTGTTTAACACCAAAAAATGCAAGGTTCTCCACCTTGGGAGGGAAAACCTGCAGCATGCTTATAGGCTCAGCAGTGCTACGCTGGCTAGCACTATGGATGAAAGGGACTTGGGAGTCATGACTGACCACAAGTTGAACAAGAGCCATCAGTTTGATGCTGCAGCTAGTAAAGTGACCAAAACGCTGGCTTGCATCCATAGATGCTTCTTAAGCAAATCCCAGGATGTCATTCTCCTGTTGTACTCGGCTTTGGTGAGGTTGCAGCTGGAGTGCTGCATCCAGTTTTGGGCTCCACAATTCAAAAAGGATGTGGTGAAACTTGAGAGAGTTCAGAGAAGAGCCACCTGCATGATCAGAGGTCAGGAAAACAGACCTTATGATAAGAGGCTGAGAGCCATGGGGCTCTTCAGCCTGGAAAAGCACAGGCTCAGGGGCAATCTGATGGCCATCTATAAGCTTATAAGGGGTGTTCACCAGAGCGCCTCAAGGGATGAAAAGGTTGAACGGTTATAAACTCCTCCTGCAAGACCATTTCAGGCTGGGCATAAGGAAGAATTTCTTTACTGTCTGAGCCCCCAAGGTCTGGAATAGCCTGCCAGCTGGAGGTGGTTCAAGTACTCACATTGAACACCTTCAAGAGAAATTTGCATGTTTATCTTGCTTGGATCCTATGACCGCATCTGACTTCCTGCCCCTGGGGCAGGGGGCTGGACTTGATGATCTTCCGAGGTCCCTTCCAGCCCTAATGTCTGTGAAATCTGTGTGTGGAGGGCCCCTCCCCTGCAGGGAGCTCCATGTGAGTATAAGGACTTTTCTTTCACAGCCCCTTGTAGAGCTGTTGCAGATTCCTACATTTATGGGGAGATCTGCAACTGGTATTATTGTCACAGAAATTCAGTGAAGCTATTGCCATTCACCCCAGCTGAAGACCTACCCCATAATGTTTCCTGTATCAGTATGTTTTCATGTATCTGGTGCAAGCTTCATGGCTGTCTCAGCTGTACCACATAGTGGCAAGACCTGAAAGTCTTTTCATAGACATTAGGGTTGGAAGGGACCTCGGAAGATCATCAAGTCCGGCCCCCTGCCCAAAGGGCAGGAAGTCAGCTGGGGTCATAGGATCCCAGCAAGATAAGCATCCAATTTTTATACTGTATAATTGCAGGATTGATATAGTTGGAAAAAGCTTCAGTGATGATATTATACCTAATGCTTTGCCTTTTTTCTATGGGAAGCACATACAGCACTTGCTCTTTTATGCATAAACAAAGATATAAGGGTATGAACTGGGGAACAAATTGCAAGCATCAGAATAAAATGCAGTCTTGAAGCCAAGAAAACTAAACAAGTGTGGAGTCTTCAAAGACTAAGCTCTTCGTTTTTTTTCTTTAACGATTCAGAGGTAGAGAGATGTAATTCTCTCTTCACAAGGGAATTTCACCAAAGGAGTCCTAGGTACATTTGGGACTGAATTGCTGTTGTAAAGTCATTATGAGATAAAGAGCAGCAAACACACTGTGACGGGCAAGCTTGGGGTTACGTCTCAAGTCAGCCGGCCCACCTGTCTACATAGGGCAGTTTGCCCAATCAGGCCTGCTATGACTTTCCTGCATTTACCACAAGTTTACTGTAACAGCAGAGTGCCTACTCCATGCCCCAGTGCCAGGGGGCACTATCTACGGCTCCATACCTCTCTTATACTGTGGCCCATGTCTCTCATTGTAGCATACCAGATGCTATGTGCTGGCCTAAAGCCGGGTCAACTTAGTCCTTCCTCAGGTCTCATTCACTCGCACACTCACACTGCCCACCTCTCACTGAGGCCTCTTGCACTCCACCCTCTCTCACAGGGTCTCTTGCTTGCCACACGATACTGTGCCCCCTTCGCTCTGCCCTGGTCCCTTGAGTGGCTCCAAAGGCCATCAGGCTTATCTGAGTCATGCCTCAGCTGGCAACATGCAGTCTCTTGGGCCTCTCCTGCAACCCTCACCTTGGGGTTTGTGACCAGCCAGTTCACCGAACGGAGGGCTAACTGACCTAGCCCCTCACCAGGCTTCTCACACACAACTTGATTGTATGGGGGTTGGCCCATGTGCTGCCCTTCTGGCCATCCCACAGCCCCCCTGGGGCTGCCCTTCAGACTAACCCTCAGCCCTACTCACCCCCTGGCAGGGTCTTTATTACTGCCCTCTTTCTAGGGCTCCCTGACTGCCCCTTCCCTGGGGCTATGCAACTATCCCCTCCCTGGGGCCTCCAAGGTCTTTCTACCCTGCCGGTTCAGGTGGCGGCAGCTGTACCTGGCCCCACTCCTTTCCTGGGGCCCTACATCCCTGTAGCTGTGCCTGCTCCCCTTACCCACAGTGTTGTGGGGGTGGGGTTATTAAGGTGCCCCGACCCACCTTTCACCAGGGAAGTGAGCGGTCCTGGTATTTGGGTGGAGGTGCTGCACCACCGGCAGTCCCACCAGGCCTTCCTTCCCCAGCAGGATGCAGTTTTCAGTCATGCCCAGGACCAGTGAGGCCGCCTCCTTCCCCATAGCCTCACCGTTACTTCCAGGGTCTTCCAGGAGCAGCTCAGCCCAATGTTGCCTTGCTGCCTCTGGCCTATGTTTGAAAATGGCTGCCCTCACCAGGCACCCGGTGGCTGCCTGCTCCTTCCCTTACAGTGGCAGGCACCAATGGTTCACTGCCAAACACGCATGTGCTTTAACAGTCATATCATGCTCCACAAATAGGGGATGTCTATGGGAAGGACACTATCAATAGCTATACTGTGATGTTTGACAGACTGATCAAAGTATCTGATTTTGAGTGGGCTGGAGTCCTTCCAGCCTTATTCTCTACGATTCTAAGAAGGTTTCTTGAGTCCAGGGTGGACCCAAGTCAAAACAAGGAAGAACTATCTAGTGAGCTGCCCAGGTTTGGGCACTGACCTAGAATGAGGTAGGCCCAGATTTAAAATGTGGCTTCAAATTAGTCAGGGCACAGCCAGAAACTCTCACCCTGCCTCCTTCAGAAACAGTTCCAAGGGGGAACTAATGGATCTCTTCAGAACAGAAACAACTAGGGGTGCACCAATAAAGATTTTCTTGGCCGATACCGATAAGGCATTTTAGGCTAGTGACATAAACCTTTTTTTGTTTTGCATTTCTAAACACAGCCACCTATGCACACCACTTGTCTGGTCTGGCCATTGTTGGGGAAGGTGGTGACCACCTTATTCCCACACAGTCTTCCCCTCACCCACAGCTCCTACCTGCAGTCCCACTCTCCACGCTGCCTGAGCTGCTGTCACAGGTGGGCAGGGTGGACTCTTGCATGGACAGCGGTGCCAGGTGTGTTTGGCCCCAGAGCACACCGCTGCCTCGGCACTGGCAGGCCCTGCACAGCAGAGCTCCTGCAGCCACCAGGGAGAAGCCACTTTTGCAAAGGTGCCTGGTAGAGCAGAATGGCCCTTGCACAGCACTCTACCCGATCCATTCTCAGCTCAATGTTTCCATGGCAACCCTGGTGCTCAGGCCTCTGCTGTGCACCTGGCACTGCCATGGCAGCAGCAGCAGGAGCCAGTAATGTTCTGTTTATTGCTGAGCGTGGTGCCCCGTGACCATTCCCTGGCACCCCCTTCCCATCCCATTGCCAGGACCTGTAGTCTGCTGCAGGTGCCAACCAGCGCTGGTGCACAAGGACCAGACTACACTTACCAGAGTGTTCTAGGCACACGGCTATAATTATCAACTATAATGACCAAAAAAAGCCGTTTAGCCAATAACATCACTTCTCCTTTTATCAGTGCTGATTCAATAGCCAACCAATACATCAGTGCACCCCTAGAAACAGCTTCTGAAACTTTAAAACATCTTGTGAAATGTAACTTTCCTCTGGTCACTTCTTAACTCTTGACCTCCATCCTACCTCATGGAGTGGGCATGTGAAGGAATGATTTTTTTTTTTTTTTTTTTAATACAGGCAACCTCTAACCAGCAGTCAAACTATTTCACAGCTAGGGTTATATGGCTAGGGGATTTTTTAGTGTCATTCTTCCAAACCAGACTGAATTTGAAGGATCCTTGGGGCAAGAGTCCTTGGGTGGGGCATATAAATAATATCCCACATGTCTTGGCAGAAATGTTTTTTGATTAGTTTATGTATGTTACAGGACATAGGCAAAGGGATCAGTTCCTGAGAATCCTAGCACGCTACTGGTTAAGAGACAAATCTCCATCATCAACTTGTTCTGTCTTCTAGGTAAGTCCTCTAGATAATTCTGGTCGTACTAGCAGCGTCCTTTAATTACCAAAGAAGCTCCTTCCCACACACTCCTCACCCCACCCCTCCCCAAAAGTTCCTTAAACTTAAAGCTGTTGAAGTTCAACATGGCCAAAATAGCAGTCTAGTAGGGGACCACTTGCATGTCTGACATCCTGAAGGAAGAATAGAATTTGTCCAGCACTTCAGTAGTTTTTGTCTTCTGAGCTCTTTTTCCCAAAAATGGGGAGTTTGACTCACCACAGAACCACTTGGTGTTCAAGGAAGGTCAGCACCTTCTCTTCTCTAATGGAAACATTGATAGTGCTGACTAGTAACAGAATGCAGCTATACCCCTTGTCATATTCAATTAAAATATACATAGGGGACCTTAAGTACGCAGAAGAATTTCAACATCATAACCAAAATTGGCCAAGAACTCTGAGATTTTGCATCTATCGTCATTGAAAATGCTCAAGACCAGCCTTGAGATGTCATAATCTTATTTGCAGAGGAAGTGCTGTCATCATCTGGATGAATTGCAAGTGTAGTAAAGGGCACCCTGAGAGAGTGTGCACCATCTGAGGTCAGGGGGTGTTCCTTAGCTTTGAAGTGCAAAGATGATATTTTGGCCTTACAGCCAGAAGCAGATCCAGGTTTTTGCAAAAGGTGGGGTGCAGAAGCAGTGACTAGCACTGCAGGAGTGGCTGTACCCCCACTCCTAGCCTCCTCCCTGCTTCCCCATCCCCTATGGCCTAGCTCTTGCAGTGATACAAAAACAATTCCATTAAGTAATTCAGGCCAGGGGCAACCTTGCTAACATGAGATCTTGAATATGGCCAACTGCGCAGAACTCTCCAACTGCCTGGACAAAGTCAAGGGAATCTATCAGTTCCTGGATATCATGGGCTACCTTATACAACCCTACTGCTTAGTCTTCTGAAGGTACTATGTCAGTAATCCAACAACAAGGCAGACTTTGGGTCAGGATTCCTTGGAAGATGATCACTGGGGCTTGTAGGTTTTTACACCAGCAGAGCCATACACTAAGGCCATGGGAAGCTCATGCAAATAGACTTGTGTCTATGATTGGTCAAGTAGTGGACCTCAGGCAAGATGTTAGGGAGAGTAAGGGAGGGGATTTCCCACTACCCCCTCTCAACCCAGGGCAAGTTCTTTGCAAAATTGGAGACTGCAGTACTTTGTCTGTGGTTGCTTAAACTGAAGTGAAATAAAACCGGGTTAAGAATATTGCTCTCTGAGTCAAATGGTCTAGTGGTAAGGAAGAAGAGCTGCTAAAACAGGTTGGTGGAGAGGAAGGTCTATATGTGATTAGATCATCCAGATTGGCTGATGCTTTTATGTGGTATTTGCATGTTGTTAGGGACGGACAGCTGATCTGAGCCAGGTCAAGTATGGCAGAAAGTTTCAGTCCTGATTGGACTTGAGGTGTGAAGGCCTGCTTGCTAACTGGCATGATCAATCTTTGATCATGTCCAAAGACAAACTCCAAACAAAACTCAAGTGTGTAAGTAACACATTACCTCATACTGATATCTAATACGATAATCCTACTAAGAGTTGACCAAGAATTCTTTACACTTAAATTAGGTTGTTCTTTGTGGAAAGTTTTTTGACAAAAAAAATGTTGACACTTATTAATAAGTAGAAGAAAGTCTGACAGATGGAGTTCTTGAAAATTAAAGCTAGCAGAAGTAGTGATCAGCAAACTAGAGGTGCTTTTTGCTTGCTCTGGAAAGGGTTAGAGGAAGTACCCTGTCATTCTCTTGCACTAAGTTAGTAATGACATGGAGCAGGAATTGGGCAACCCTTTAAGGAAGGATTCACTACGAGTACAAATAAAGTAAATATTTGTCTGTAATGCAGCTCTGGCAGACTTTACCGCTGTGTATAGCTATAGAACTCTCAGTGCAGAGCATGGACAGTACCTGTCAATTATGGAAAATATAGAAGCAGAGACTGTTTCTTTCTTACAGATACTGGGATTGTATCTATCCAAAACATAATTTAAATTCCAGGCATGTTGCCAGCAGCTAGGATTTGTCGGTGCTGAGTATATTTGCTATTAAAAGCTCTATATTGGAAAATTACTTCCTGGAGCTGGAAAGGGGAAGTTACATTAGGGGTGTCCCAGTTACAGCTGATAGGCTCTACATATCTCGGCATGTCCTATTTCTTTATCTGCACACAGGCCAGTTGGATCAATATGTAGTAGTATGTTACATTCTGATTGCATGCCCTTGTTTGGGGTGTGGTGGCTGAGGCCAGCACCACTAGGCCAGGCTGCCTGGCTTGGCATGGGAGCTCCAGCCTAGGGCAGGTGCCACAGGCATGCCCTCCTCCTCCTTCCAGCCTGCATCAGAGGCCCATTTAGCTCCACAACTGCCTGCAGGAGCCATAGCTGCTGCACTTCAGCCCAGGCACAGTGGAGAGCACCTGGAGCCCCGTACCCTCTTCCTGCTGCCCGCAGCATGGCCCGGGCTAGAGCTGTGGTCCGCTTAAAGCTGTTGCTGTGGCGTGTGCCGCTGATCCTCTCCGCCATGCCCCAGCCCCAGCCGATGGCACGGGGCAGTGTGTGGTGCCCCAGCTGCTGCCTGTGGTTCCTCATGAGGTGTGCTGCATGCTCCTCATGTTGGAGCCTGTCCCTCCTGTGTCCCCACAGACCACCATCCTGTGTGTCCACTCGGGGGGGGGGCAGCTGGGGGCCCCTGCTGACAGGGCTGGGGATGGGGCTGCAGGTCAGGAGTGAGGGGCACCGGCAGGGCCAGGGGACTGCGTTGGGAGTCAGGAGCACCAACTGAGGTAGTGAAGGACTGTGGGTTGGGAGTGAGAGGCATTGGCAGAGAAAACCAGGATCCCTGGACATCAGTCTCTCAGCCATCTACTAACACAGTTCTGTGCTGAAGAAAAGTCTGGGTATACCTAAGTTGGTGTTCAGTACTGATACATGGGTACATTTAAACCCATTATCTCCCGCTCCCATAGGACTGACTCTTGATGTTTCTTATTACCATCCTCTTAGCAAATCAAGCTTTTGTTGTTTCACAAGTGAACTCCCCCTTGTCAACTTAAATCTGACACTTTCCCACTGAACAGGAGTGTTCGCTTTGACTTGCCAGTCCTTCCTGATATTCTTTTGCTTGTCATCTTTAGACAGCCAGGTTAGCAGTTGTGAGCATCCTCCACATTAAAAAAAAAAATGTATATAGCTCTTTCATGCTCATATTCTCTAATGCTTTTTCCACGGCTGAGATAACAGGAACAGTCTAGTCTTGCTGCTTACGTGTGAAGGCAAACTTGTACTGATTCCTAGTGTCTTAAAGGCCAGAAATGTGCTGATTTCAAAGAGAAGCTTGTGAAAGGCCAGCTTTGTAAGTGCATTCCTGGGGGAGGCTGTGTTGTGAAAAATGCAGTACTGCTCAGCAGGCATCTCTGGCAGGTTGTGCAGGCTGTTTTCACTGTGTTCTTTGCAAATCCTTTTAAGATGGCAAGATGTGAGAGTCTGTTTCCCCACTTCCTCATAGCTTTTCCCTTACTCTCTTGCTTTTCCTTCTTCCTTGCTTGCTCTTCACTTTGCTTGTTTTCCATCATATGACCATTTTGCCAAGTTTATCTTCTCAAGCCAAAACTGCAAGTGTACAATCCTAGTACAATTGTACAATTATTTCTGGTACAATCCTGGCATGCAGGAGTTTGGAATCTGTGTCCCACTGCTTTCAGTAGCACTGTTAATGCTGTTGGCAAACTGGCAGTAGAAAGCATACATGGGAGTTACTACAGAAAGTATAAGGTGCCTGATCTTGTCTTCTGTGGAGCTTAACCTACGAGGAGACACTGCTGAATAAGCCATTTCCAATGTGTCTAGGATCAAACTGTTTACAAATAGAGTCCTAGCCAGTGTTGAAATGAATTGGCTAGATCAGTCTAGGTACTTGTAATGGGCCACATTGCTGTATGATCAGAATGCCTTTAAACACTGTTCCCCAGTTTGGCTTGAAAGCTGGTTTGACAGGATGTTGGAATGAAAGAACATACCTGTTTATCAGAGTGTCTGAACTCTGTACTGCAGTGCAGTTTTCCTAACCCCGGAGAAGCAGTTGTGTAGATTTCTTAGCTTTGGTCAGCTTAGGAGGTTTTTAAAGAATGTTTCAAGCTTTTCTACCAATAAAAGTAGCTGGCGTCCAAGGAAGGGGTCCAGTGCTTGTTTAGTGAAGCAAGACTGCAGAGAAGGCTAGGGGTGGAGAAGCAACATTAAATATGTTGTGTTCCACTGAGTTAAATGTCTGAATGTATCATCTCTCATGGGAGAAGGTGTAAGAATGCTTTTACAGGGTACATCTACACTTACAATTAATGTGATGCAATAAACTCTAGAGCAGTTTGAGCTGGAGGAAATTGCTTCAGGGTGCAGTGTCTATGAGTACGCACAGGACAGCAGCAATTTGAGCTGGAGCAGAGCAGGCCCCCAGCTGGCTGGGTTGACAGGGCACAACTTGCTTCCCTGGTCAGCATCTACCTGTGCATTTCAGTGCAGTTAATTACTCTGCTGATGGTACTGTCTTACGGCAGAATTAATTAATTTACTGTGCCCTAAAGCCAGCACACGTGTAGATTGTGACACTTTACTATGGAGCTAATTAGTTTACTTTGCAGTAAAGTGCACATGTAGATGCACCCACAGAGACTTCCATCAAGTTCACGAGTAACTATTCTGCTACTTGCAGCAGACTCCAAATCTGAAAACACAGGTGAACTTTTATTTTTTGTAGAAGGCTTTTTTTGGCTGGAGAGAAGCTTGGGTACCATGGGGAGTTTAGTACTGGCTTCTGTATTCAGAGAAGATGGGTCAAGAGGAAGTTTCTTCTTATCTTTTCTTGTCTGAATCCTGTGTGGGTTTTTGGTTGGTTGTTATTGTTTGGTTCATCTCCTTCTCCATGTAGGGATGGCGGGACTTGTGGCCATAAGGTTCATATAGGGCCATCTTAGTTAATTGATTTTTGGACATTTGACAATGTACAGCATGTGGAAAGTGACTTCTTTCACAGAGAAAGAAGAGCATTATATAACAATACACTCTTTGATCACTTGGCCATACATATTAAGGATGTGGATGGAAAAAATCACATTTACTTAACCAAGTTTCCTTAATTGTATTACAAGACTTCGTAAACTATTTAAAATAGGAAATCTTAAAATTTAATTTACTTCTTCCAGTTTGTTCTGTGTGAATGATGTACTTCCTTTACTGCAGATGAAGAAAGTAGACCAATAATCAGTTGGTTCCAATGTTTTCTTTTCCTTTTTTCTTATGCATTAGCACTGCATAAGATTTTAAACTATAAGAAGTTTTTTTTCTTTGTAAGTAGATTTTCCAAGAGAAAACTCAACCAGGTGTAGGACCTGCCCAGGTAAGAGCTCAGGTATATACCAAGGAAACAGTTGTCTCTCAGGAAGCGGGGGTGCTCAGGGCTCTCTCGGGGGGATTAAGGTGTCTCTTCACTAATGCAAGAAGCATGGGGAACAAGCAAGAGGAGCTTGCTGTCCTGCTTGCAAGTAGTAAAATCGACCTGGTTGGCCTAGTGGAGACATGGTGGGATGAAACTTTTGACTGGACAGTAGACAATAGAGGGCTGTAGGTTGTTTAGAAGAGAGAGGAAGGGGAAAAAAGGTGGGGGGGGTAGCGCTCTATGTTAGG
>NW_017729000.1:46974567-46993216 GCF_001723915.1 Gavialis gangeticus | reverse complement strand
GGCAGGGCAGTTGGTGATGGACACACGAGAGAAGGCAGAACTTTTCAACAAGTTTTTTGCCTCCGTGTTCTTGTCTGCTGACAGTGGGGTGCTCTCGGGTGATAGCCTAGAGAGGCCCAGGAAGGACACGAGTCCCCCAACTGTTAGTTCAGACCTAGTTAAGGATTACCTGGAGGGCTTAGATGTGTCCAAGTTGGCGGGCCCGGATGACCTTCATCCGCGGGTGCTGAGAGAATTGGCTGGTGTCATTGCGGAGCCATTGGCACGGCTGTTCGAGGACTCCCGGTGCTTGGGCCAAGTCCCTGAGGACTGGAAAAGGGCCAATGTGGTCCCTATTTTCAAGAAGGGGAGGAAGGAAGAGCCTAGCAACTACAGGCCAGTCAGCCTTACTTCTATCCTGGGGAAGGTCTTTGAAAAAATTATCAAGGGCCACATTTGTGAGAGCCCTGCAGGGGAAGTGATGTTGAGGGGTAACCAGCATGGGTTCGTGCCAGGCCGATCCTGCCTGACTAACCTGGTCTCTTTCTATGACCAGGTAACAAAGAGCTTAGATGGGAAGGAGGAAGTCGATGTCATCTTCTTGGACTTCCAGAAGGCCTTCGACACAGTGTCCCACCCAATTCTGGTGGGCAAGCTGAGGGACTGCGGCACTGACAAATGCACAGTCACATGGGTGGCAAACTGGCTCCAGGGGCGCACCCAGAGGGTGGTGGTGGACGGGTCGATGTCGACCTGGGAGGGTGTGGGCAGCGGAGTCCCCCAGGGCTCGGTCCTTGGGCCGGTGCTGTTCAACATCTTCATTAGCGACCTGGACGAGGGTGTGGAGAGCACCCTGTTCAAGTTCGCTGATGACACCAAGCTGTGGGGTAAAGTGAATACACTGGCAGGCAGGGACCGCATCCAGGCAGACCTGGATAGGTTAGAGAAGTGGGCAGATCTGAACAGGATGCGGTTCAACAAGGACAAGTGCAGGGTGCTGCACCTGGGGAGAGGGAACCAGCATTATGGTTATAGGTTAGGGGCTGACCCTCTCAGCAGCACAGAGGCAGAGAGGGATCTTGGAGTCAGGATTGACTCCAGGATGAATATGAGTCGCCAATGCGACGAAGCAATAGGCAGAGCCAACCGCACCCTGTCATGCATCAACAGGGGCATCACTAACAGGTCCAGACAGGTCTTGCTTCCCCTCTATGCAGCGGTGGTCAGGCCGCAGCTGGAGTACTGTCCAGTTCTGGGCGCCGCACTTGAAGAAGTTCGTGGAGAACCTGGAGAGGGTCCAGAGGAGGCCACTCGTATGGTTGAGGGCCTCCGTGGCCAGCCCTATGAGGAGAGGCTGAGGGACCTGAATCTCTTCAGTCTCCGCAAGAGGAGACTGAGGGGGGATCTTGTGGCTGCCTACAACCTTATCAGGGGCCAGCAGCAGGGACTCGGGGAAAGTCTGTTCACCAGGGCCCCCCTTGGAGTCACCAGGAACAATGGCCACAAGCTGAGGGAGGATAGGTTTAGGTTAGATATTAGGAAGAACTACTTCACTGTAAGGGTGGCCAGAGCCTGGAATAGGCTTCCCAGAGAGGTGGTGCTCTCACCTTCCCTGGAAATCTTCAAGAGGAGACTGGATAGGCACCTGGCTGGGGTCTTATGACCCCTGCCACCCCCAGTGCTCCTTCCTGCCCATGGCAGGGGGTCGGACTAGATGGTCTGTCTAGGTCCCTTCCGACTCATTGATTCTATGATTCTATGAAAATTTTCACAATTTTTTTTTCACCAATCTATATTTGGGACCTAAAATGTATCCCTTTAAATTCTAATAAGAAAGTATGTTCGTTTTCTAAAAACTGTTAAGCCAGGACTATTAGTGCTTTATTGATTTAAGGCAGAGGTGTTAGTAATGGCCTGCCAGCTGTATCCAACCCACAGAGCCCTATCATCTGGCCCCTGGTGCTGCCTGTGGGTCTCTGAATTTATATGCAGTCATCCTGTGGGGTATGCTGGATGGCCTTGTATACACCCTCCAGCTCGTGTCACAGCATGGCTACTCTGGGGCTGTTCTGCATGCGATATCTGGTCTGTGGCACTGATCCAGCCTGTGGACCAGCCCCATGCCACACATCGGGGCTGGATGAGTTTGATACCCCTGAGTTAAGGAAAAACGTTTTAGGTGTAGAATGAAAAACAAGGGCAGAAGAAAAACCCTTGGTTTTCTTTTGGTTTAGTGAATTACAAAAAAAAAAAAAAATCAAATCAGGAAACGCAGATGACATGATTCATATGAAGTAAGAGCATGTAGCTACTCTAAATGTATAATCTTGTTAGTCCAGGCTGTAGATGGACTGAAATTACTAGTTAGGATATATTGACAGTATATTGTCCCTACCCTGGGAAACCAGGGCTTGACCTCCCTGTTGATTTAGGGGCTCACAGGAAAGCAGGTTTTGAGCAGGACCTGTTTATTAAAGAGTACCTGCATAGTTGATGACATCCCCAGTTCTGTAAATACTTATACAGGTCTGCAAATAGGACTTGTGTTTGTGTGCACACTTAGACAAATTTTGCAAACACACACAAGTACAACATTCTGTCAGACATGTGAGGAAAAGGGCATAAAATGAGTCGGAGAGGGACTTGTAAGGGAAGTGGGACACACAAACCTCCTGTTTTCAGTGGCAAAAAATAAGGCTGCTTTACAGAACTACATTTATCAGACTGTCCTGCATTCCTGTGCTACTGCTGCTTACTATAGGGCCTGGAGTTGGGAAATGCAGGTGGACTGGGGACAGCAGAGTGAGGAATTCTCTGGTCCATTCTGGTGGCCCCAACCCTTAGTGCCTGGGGCTCGTGCCCTGCTTGCCCACTCATCCTTATGCTGCTGCATCTCCTGCCTCTGCTCAGTCCATGAAGCTGGCATCCATCATGTGTTATATTTTTCAGACAACACCTTTGTTTTTTCTCCCATGCTGCCCCATTATAAACATGCTCAAAGCTACTCATTATCCCCTTTAAACTCTCCTTTGCTGTTCTACCTGGAAAAAATAGATCAAATATGGCTGAATTCATATGACTGCTCCCTGTCCTGCCACTTCCTTCTTTGTGCTCCTGTCTCAGTTTATCCATCTCTTGTCTTTTCACTTAAATTATAAGCTTTTTTGGGAGCAGGAACTATCTCTGTTCTATGTCTGTGCAGCAGCTAGCCTAGGGGGGCACTAGTTTACTGCTAGGCCTCCTGAGAGCTCTAAAACATAACTGGAGCTCCCTGTGTGCATATGTAATTGTGTACACATCCTATTAACATTGGATTCCTCCTGGGCAGAGGTGGGCTGATCTGCACCTGCCAGATCAGGAGCTAAGTTAGTAGGGCTGTGCGAAATTTTGCCGGCTGTTTCATTTCAACACTGTTTCGACTCATCTTGAGCTCAAAACGGCGAAATCGAAATGAAATGAACTTTGAAACAGCCTCAAAACAAAACTAGGGCAGTTGAAACACTTTGAGATTTGAAGCAGCCTGGCTGAGTTCCCCTCCCCAGCGCTGCGATCCACTGGGCTGGGAAAGGCAACTCAGCCCAGCTGACCTGACTTCCCCTCCCCAGCCCAATGGATCATAGTGCTGGGGAAGGGGAACTGAGTGATGGGGCTCAGTTCCCTTCCCCAGCTCAACTGGGCTGGAGAAGGGAACTGAACCCCATTGCACAGTCCCTGCAGCCCTCCCAGGGTGGTGGGCCCCAATCTGACTGCCAGATGAGAGAGGCTGTTTCAAGCTTCCCCATTATAACCTATGGGTGAAACACGAAACAGTGTGACTGTTTTGACGAAACAGAGCAGCGGTTTCGAATCCAAATGAAATTCTAAATGAAATGCTGTTCCATTGAAACGCAAGTCGAAACAGAGTGGTGCCATTTTGTGCAGCCGTCCAAGTTACTAACTTGTGTGGGCCTCTTCCCTGGATTTTCCATAGCTGTTACTTTGACAGAAGATAAATCATAGCAAAATAGTACTGTTGATAAATCAAGCTGCTGTTTGCTGTTGGCCATATTTTGGTTCATTTGGGGCAGGTATTTTTTGAAGTCTGTCTACCCTAATGACAGGCTTTTTAAAAAAAGTGTGGGGGGTGGAAGGATCCCTGTTTGTATTTGCCTTATTAGCTGGACAGCTTAAGCTCAGTTCACTGCACCTGGCAATAGAAAATCGCTATGTGTGGATGGATAAAGAAAACAACAACATAATTATTTCAACAGAGGCAGTTGATGAGTCTGTCTCTGACCTCTGTGGCAAAGGGAGTCTTGGAATAGGATCTCAAGTGGCAGAATGAACTACAAAAATTCAGCCTCGGATTTCCCCAATCCTGTCAGTCTACTGCGATTTAAAGACTTTCCAGTAATGTGGGAGATTCAGCCCATTACCTTCAGGGGGTATATTGCTGGGATGGCTCTGTAATCATCCTGGCTTTTATGGCCTCTGCGAAAATTGTGGCTCTGTTTTGTATTGCTTGATTTCCACATGCATGCTGATAGAAATCAGCATGATGTTGACTTCTACCCAGGCAAGAGCAACCTGTAAATAAGCAGAGGACCTAGAGATCAAGCCTTGGGGAATGATGCTTAGGTTCTGATGAAATACAGTTGATGTGAACAACATGGCTTGTTTATGGCTTATAAGTCAGAGCTTGCAGCAGCTAAACTGGCCTGAAACCTGATTCAAAAAAGAAAACATTTGCAGCCTTTCCTCCTGAATGCTGTTTAAAGCAGAAACTGGCTCCATTGACTGGTTTGTCTGATCACTGTAGCTGATGTTTGGTTGCTTCTGCTGAATATTACCTGCCTTTTTAAATGTGATCTGTAATCTTTGTTGTTAATCTGCTGTGTGACCCTAGAAAAATGAAGGCACACAAAGGTGAATTATTTGCCTGTCTGTAAAACAGGAATGCTTCCTTTGGCCATAGCCCTAGGGGAAAAAATGTCATATGCTGTTTGTTCTATATTTTACAGATGGCTAGAAAGGATGTTTAGTTTTGATTAGTATGGGTTATTCACGATGGGCTATAGTCCAGAAGTTAGGACTCGGAGTCAGACTCAGATCAGTTATTTTCCTGGTTCTGCCACTTACCTGAAGTATAACCTTGGGTGAGTCTCTTCACTTCTCAAACTTAGTCCTGTAGGAAGTAAGAAGTATTGGGCTGTGACATACAGAAAGTCAGACATAATCTAACAGTTTCTTCTACCGAAACCTCAGTAAAGTTGCAAATTTTAGTGCAGAAAAATGGGCAGCCCAGTTTGGCTGTTTTTTGCCTCCACCCTGCTCTGTCTCCTCTTTCCTTGTCTGGGGTTCATGGAGGAGAATCCTGCAGATTTATGATCAGTTAATAGTCCAGTCACACCTCTGCTGCCTTGTTGGTGCCAGCACCAGAAATTTGCAGTTGCCATGAATCATCCAATCTAGAGTATTGGTATGAACCAGCAGAGTTTGAGAAGGGGTAGATAACACAGACTGAGAAAGGAAGCAGAACTCTCCTGATCTGTAGAGAGACAGTAGAATCACTGTAGAAAATTGGAATGTCTTTTTAACCTACATTATTGTGAAATTTAATAACATTTCTGATTAACAGCATTTTCAAAAATCTTTTAAACTTTATATCCCTTCTCCTATTGTCCTTGTACATATTGCATTGAAAGATGATGGATTAATTTGTTCCTTATTCCACACTCATTACTGCAATGCATTTTAAATAAAAATACTGCTGTAAACCTTTCTCTAGTGATAGCCCCATTTGGAAAAAAAGTCTGTCATGTTATTTGTAGGCTTATTAAAATTACAAAGCTGTGGTTCCAAGATGGTAATGCTGTGAGCAATAATTAGGCACAGTTTATGAACTTTCAGTCTCCTTAGTGATGCTTTGGAGTGATACCTGAAATCTGTGATTGTTTGTGGCTGTTAATGCTCCAGCTTTGTCACTTTTGAAGTGAGTGCTGTTTCCTGACCAAATCTGAACTTAACAAATTACTTGCATGCTGCATTCCTCTCTAGTTCTGATTTGAATATAGGTATTTACAGCAGCTTAGGAGTTCCCAGACTTGGCTGTACTGCACTAAGATCAAATTCTCTCTCTCTCCCCTTGATTAAATCCATTCACTGTCCCATACTTGTTGCAAATAATTTACAAGTGATGTGAACTACTTAAGCTTTTTTTTTTTCCAAGCTCTTGAAGAAAAGCAAAATAATTGCTTTTAAGTAATCATACCAAATCTCTTTAACTTTGTGGAAGTTTCAGGAATCTTCTTTGAAATTACTATACAAGCTGACTTCATAGCTAAAGCATAGTAGTGCTTATGAATTAACTCTACCCAATAACATGGGAACCAGAGGCATGGAAAATTAAAAGAAAACATGAGTCTCACTAGAGCCAGGTTCAGGCTCAAGATTTGTATCTGCCTGACAGGATCCTTGTCAGGTCTGTATATTTAATGCCTTTAAATAATTACACAGTCTCTGGAAGGGAGCAGAGGAAAAGCAAAGCTTTATCGTTATTTGAATTAGGATTTATATGCCCTGCTTATAAGAAACTCAGCAGGCTAAAGCAAAATCATATCTTTCTTTTTCCTTTCCCCCTACCCTCTCTCCCTTTAGGAAAGATTTTGTATCCCACATGAATTACGAAAATCCTCCACCTTATTCTGGCCCAGGCCCGAATGCTCCATATCCACCGTATACGCAACAGCCAGGTGGACCTCCAGGCCCCAGTCAATACCCAGGCTATCCACCAGGGCCTACTGGACCGTATCCACCAGGGCCTACTGGACCGTATCCACCAGGTCAACCAGGTTATCAAGGGTATCCACAGTATGGATGGCAGAATGCACCACCACCTCCTGGACCAGTCTATGCTGATGGACCAAAAAACACAGGTATGCTAAGCAGCATGTGAGATGTTACTCTAATGGCATTGTGCTGGTGTGCATTTTGTCTGTTGTCTGCTTTGACCTAAAAGACTTCAGCCTGAAGTGATAGGATTGCTACTTTCTGGGCTTCAACAAGCATCCCTGTTGAGGGGACTGAGTGGAAGATGTTGTTTCTTTCTTGTTTTGACTCCTGTGATATTTTTTCAGGTACTGCTTCATTTTGTCATTGTAATCTCTGTTAATTGCTTGTTCTCCGTCCATCTTTCACAACTGTTTTTTGCCCTCATTCTGCCCTGTTTTTCTGCAATTAGTAACTGTCCAGCCCTAGGCTGAGAGACTTGATACCACTTTAGTGATTAAGATGCACAGTTTTATAGGAGCGAAAGGGAGTTCTATATCTAAACCTAGAAAAAAGCAAGCGTCTTTGTTCTGTATTGTATGCACATCCAGAGCACTCTCTAGGTCTCTGATTCCCTCCTCCCCCTGCCCCCTCAGGCAGCTACCAAGATCGGGTTCTGCAAAAATACACAGAGGCTGCTTACAGATGTTAAAAAAAAAAAAACAAAGAAACTAACAATCCAAAAAAAACATAAAACCAAAACCATAAAAACCCCACTTTATTTTAAATTTGGTGTACTCCTGTGCCAAACACATGCCCAGAAGAGGCATCACATTAGTTGAGACCTGGTTTGCCAACATCTGTGTAGATCAGGTGCTTTAGTGGGGCTTTTCTGGCACTTATATCTAAAAGCTGATTCAGTCAGCTTTTAGATAAAAGTGCAAAAAAACCCTGCTGAAGCATCCAGTCTATACAGACACTGCGGAGCCAGGTCGAACTAATGCACTGCTTCTTCTGGTAAAGCATGGATTTGTTTTTTAACATCTGCAAGCTGCCTATGCAACCTGAAGTTGAGTTGCATTTAGAAATGCAGCAGCTTCTTGCTGTTGGAGGGTCTTTCTTTAGATCAGTGATATTAACCCACAAAGCCTTTCCCACCCCCTTCCTCCTTCTATCCCCCCTGCGTGGTGGATCCACTGCATGCCACTCAAGTTCCACCTACTCCAAGACCTGCACTGCATGTGGTGCTGTGGGTGCCATGTGTAGCATGGGTCCTGGATTGACTGGAGTGAGCACTGTGTGGCACAGATGCCAAAGCAGCTGGAACAAGAGCAACACATAGCACAGTTTGGCTGGAGCGGGTGCCGTGTGCACCATGGGTCCTGGATTGGCTGGAGCAAGCAGTGTGTGCAGTACACAGCAGCTTCCCTGGCTGAACTACACTGCATGCAGCTTCTGTTCCAGAATCCATGCTGCATGCAGCACCCCCTAGCTAAAGCTGGGTGTGGAAGGGGTCTCCAGCCTGCGTGCTGTGTGGGTCCCAGACTGCCTGGGGGTGGGAGAAAGGTCCACGTGTAGCACCCATTCCAGCTACTCTGGAGTCTGCAACGTGAGTGTGTCCTGGGCCCTGGCCGTGAGGCTGGGTCAGCACGTGCAGGTCAATTTAAATCCAGGGCCAGCACCGGAAGCCAGATGATAGGGCTGCCTTGGCTGGAACTGGCCCATGGGTCATATTGACACCCCTGCTTTAGATGTTCTTTAGTGGAATTGGGCAAAATGGTGTCCAGCCACCTCTGCCCTTCATTTGAGAAGGGGTGGGCTGAATGGCTGTCCTGAGAGCTTCTTTCTTTTAATTCTAGCATGAAACAGAGCTGGAGACAATCAGAATAACCCTCAGGCGAGGAATCTTGTACCTATGAGCACTTTTACATGTTATCAAACTTTAGTTAACGTGCCCCACTGCCATTTTGAAACATGGGATGCTGAATACATGAGACGCTGTTGGTGTTTTAATTAGAATGCCCCCACCCTGGAGCATGTGTATAGGTGCCATATATTTATAAGTTGGTTTGGTTGCAGTAAGGTGATAAAGAAGGCTGATCCAAAGCCACTGGAAATCAGTGGGTATCTTTTAATTTATTTTAATGGGTTTTGAGTCAGACGTTTGGAGTCCAGGCCAGGAGCTGAAGACGGGTTTACCTGGCTCCAGAAGTGAAGGCAGGAGAGTGCAGTAGGGTTTGCTTTGATGGAGGAACAGTGTGTGGAGAGTGTATGAGACCATGGGAGTTAGGAGAAGGGGGTTGAGGCAGGGAAAATGAGAACACATTACAGCAGGGAAGCAAAGTGTCTGTAGAAATGGTGTGGGGAAGAAGGAAGAGGTGACGGACACCTGGAAATTTAAGGCAGAAGTAGAAGGGATAACTGAATGAAGGAAAGGGAAAGAGAAAACCATAAGCAAGAGTGTCATGTATGTGACTTTACTAAATACCTAAGTAATCATGGTGGCATTTAACTTTCTACTTCTAGGAAAACAAGTAGATGTTTGTCTGTTCTGGAAGAAAACAGGTTCACCTTGCCCTTCTTTCCTCCTTGGGGGTCTGAAAATGCCTCCCATCCACTCCTTCACCCTTTCCCCATTTGAGAATGTATGTTTTTTGGGAAGAGAAAACTTGTAGTGTTCCTACGTGAAGGACAGACTGATATAAGCAAAACCACTAAGTTATGAGGAACAGCCAGTCCCTGCCAGAACCTAAGTCCAAACATTCCTTTTTCTTGGGAATAAAATCCTACAAACCTTCTAATTCCTTGAGGGCTGTGGGCTACTATATCTGGGGCTCTAAAGTGGAATTTCAAACAAGGCGACTAAATACTAGCCAGTTGTTCAGGTCAGCAACTTGGTGTAGAACTGTGTCTCTAGAGTGGGTTGAATGTGCAGCTTCCACCGTTATCTGCTTGGCGTATAAGATTCAGCTTCTGAGTCATCACGGGGCTTTCTAGCTTGGACTCTGGATGGCTTTGTTCAGAAGGAGCTTTAATCAGTGCTAGCTCTTATTGGCATTTTGTGTTTAGATTTATCAATTTTATCTAGTTCCAAACTCACTTTCAGTAAAGCCATTCACTCCTTTTTGTATTGGGAGTCTTGCTATGCTGTGTGTTTTGTTTGGTTGTGACATCTGCTGGTATGCCCAAAGAGACAGAAGAGCTGACGAGAAGGGTGGGACCTTATCCGCAGCCCTTCTCTTCCCTTTCACATGCCGGCATAAGGAAGATGACGAGGGGTATGTGGGGTGAGGAGGGAAAGAAAGGGATTCTCTTTTGGCTTAGTAATATCCCACTGAGCCTTTCTACTGTGCTCCCACTGCCCCCGTATCAAGCTGGACTTTCCCAATGCTGGAGTCGGTATGCTTTCAAGAGAGCCCTCCCTGAAATCACCTACCTGTGTGTGGAATAAAGTGCTTGAGAAGCCCATCTTCTGGAAAAAGCAGAGCTGGCTCTTAAGTAGGTGGAGGCCAATCCAATGGTAGTGCTGTAAGAAGGCAGGCTGGAGCTCCTTAAACCACGGCTAATTGAAACTTGTCTTGGTTGGAGCTTGGCACCAACTGGTAAAATCTTTTGGAGGTTCAGCTGTAGCTCCAGGAAACGGGTGTGTTTGTTTTAAATTACAGGCTAAATGAGCAGGGTTGAAGATGTTCAACCTTCTGATACAGGACTTAAAGGGATCTCCTGGGTCACGTCCAGTCTTCTGCTGTGGCAGGTATCATGTTATCAAGTTACTTGCTCTAACCCATTGACTATAGTGGGAAGATCAGACTGAAAACAAATGTTTTGGCTCCCAGGTTTCCCAGCCTTAGGACCACAGCCTGGCAAAGGGGTGAAATGTTATGCTTCTGCAATGATAGGTCAGGGTAAGAGGCTCCCTTGTGAGGGAACTTCTCTGAAGCAAACAATGGAAAACATGGCAGGTCAGTAGGAATTAATGCTTGATGATCCAAATGAAACCAGGAGTCTCAATTAAACCAAAAGATAGTTTGTATATCTGAATCCTGTTAGAATTAGCATTCTGCACATCTGGACAGCATTTAGCCCAGTTTGGGTTCAGTTGTAATTTGACTAATTTCAGACCTTCTATTCATAGAATAATAGAAAATTAGTGTTGGAAGGGACCTCAGGGGGTCATCTAGTCTAACCCCCTGCTCAAAACAGGACCAGCCCCAAATAAATCATTTTGTATAGCTACTGAGCTATATGCAAGCTCATAGAGTTTCTGAAAATTAAGTTCTAGATGCTAAAGCCAGCTAAATGCAGTAGAAATGCATGTGCTGCAGGTCCCAGATATCAAAACAAAATCCGATGTTCATGCCCAGGACATATCAGCGACCTGTCTCCGAAAGGGTTGTTGTGAGGATTCCTTTGTAGCTCTGCTTAGTCGTCCTGGTTGATATGGTTTTCTGGTGGGGGGCTGGGGAGGGGGAGAGGAAAGAAGCATTTCAGCAATGCAAGCTGGAACCTGACCCAGTTTTATCTCAGTATTTCTAAGTAGCACAGTTCCTGTGTGGCTTGATGGATGAATTTTTGTTTTCCCTCATTAATGAGGTTTACAGTTTCTTGCTATGGTAAATGGCCAGTAATGTAGTTGCTCATTTACTGTTCAAGCCAAGTGGGAGGGAAATGTTATTTCAAAAGGAGAGCATCCACACAGGTAGTTAAGTAGGAAAAATTATTCTGCTCTGAATTCATAGTCTAATCTAACTTTCTGTAGACAAGCCTTAAATAGAGATTTTGCTATAATATAGATTGACTGGCAGGCTACAATGCATGGATATTACTAATTCTGTTTTACTGTATACTGCAATGTGCCCTGGTATGCTACACAAAGTGGATTCCAGCTATATAAAATTTTTGCCAAGTAGCTGAAGTGACTATCCACCTGGTATATTCTGCAAGAATCCTTATATCCCCCATGTTAGGAAGGCTCTCTGTATCAATCACTAAATATGATAATCTGCTTTTCAACAAAAAAAAGGCCTTCCAGAAAGAACTTGGCAGGAAAGCAACCTTTAAAGCTGGCAGCATTTTACGAATCAAATTCAGTTCAAAGTTGGATAACCTGCCTACAGGGTAATAAATAATAATAGAATTAGCTTGGCCAGATGGCCCTTTAAAAGCAGCTTGGAAGATCTGATTCTAGCATTAATGGGCACGTCTTTCCATGAACTCCTTGGGGCTTTAAGGATGATGAACAATGCATTGATCATACTAATCCCACCCACTCTGTTAAATGCTCAGTGAAATGATCTGAGAAACAACTGCCTCTGCATAGCTGAAATTAAAGGATTCCTCAGACTAAACACCACCCACAGCATCAGATTTCAGTAGTCACTTGCATGTAAAAAGGAAAGGAAAAAGAGGAAAACAAAAAACCAGGTATGATAGCTGTGCCCTGATCAATAAGTCACGTTTCTTGTAGACTGTACACTTCTCAGACTTCTGCATCCGATTTTATTAATCTCACATTATGATAAAGACATGCAGAAATTTCAACTGAAAACCAAAGAGTTGTCTCGGCATTAAAATTAAAATTACTTTCGTTTACTGGAAGCAGTTGGAAGGATAGGGATAAAATATAGAACATGAGGATACCTGTGGAAATGTAAGACTTGTTTTGAAAGCATCTTAGGCAAGTGCCCTAATCAACTTTGTCTCCAGGTAGCTAGTTTCAATCCTGCCTTCAGCAGCAGTGTATAGTTCTTTCCTAAAAATAAATCCCTTCCCAACCCCTAAACACCCACAACGTTGTTGTAACAACTGTTGCTCATTAGAAGAAAGCATTTTTCTAGATCTTATAACTGATCAGTTCATACCCTGGTGTTAATTGAGCTAAGGTTCTAGTTCAGTGCTGTGGCTTATTAACTTTCTATGTCTATATCTTGTCCCCCTCCTAAAGCTCACTAATCTGTCTTCAGTGATTTCTCCCCTGTGGTGGTAAATTATAGATTCTGTAGGTTTCATTTTGGACACCAAAGGAAACTGGGCTACTAGCCATTCTAACACCATGGAACATTTTGGATCATTAAAAATAGAAAAACCTGACCTTGACTTTAATGAAGTGGGGCTGTTAAATGCAGTACTAAATTTAGTGAGTCTGCATGGTGCAGAGGACACACAATGTGTGGCATGGCTTCTTTAAGTTACTGTCCTGTGACTGACTCAGAAGGAAGATATTCTTGAAACCTATCTTATTTCCCTCCCTCTTCTCCCCTCTAATGTGTCAACGGGAGTAAGGAAAGCCAATATATTCACTGATTAGTCAGCAGGTACTTTGTCACTGCTATAAATTAAGTTGAAATGAAAAGATATTATTGGCCTGATTTAGAAGTAAGCAACTCCAGCCAAAGTACAAAGTGCCATACAGATTTTGAAAGAACCAGCTTACGTTAGCAATCTGTTCATCTTTGGTACCTTGCATCTATTGGTTCAGAGCAGCATAATGGATCCAGACTATTGCTTGCCGCACTAAAAGAAGTAGTTTCCATCACCAGCTGATATTTCAGAGGAAGGCAAATAAAGCTTTCACAGTGCACTTGGCCAAGGTGCAGTGGTGTGTATATAGTGTGTAGGATTCTTTACATCTGCCCTGAAGCATGAGATCGGATTACCCTTTTTGTAGCCAGCTTCATTATTGATTCAATTTAGCCAAAAAATAATCCTGTTTTACCTTTGAGTGTTTTGCCTACTACAGGAGAGAATGAAGTTTTGAACTGGGCAGCCTGATATTAAAATAAATGTACAAGTGGCAATATTGAGATTCATACTCAATATACTGTATTTATTTGAATCCAAGATGACTATAAAGTTTAAGATGACTTTTTTGCCATAATTAGAATCTATACATGGGAAAACTATAAATTTTGTAATAATTTTTCCATGTATATAATCTAATTAATTATTGGGGAGGTTGTCTAAAATTCACCTCCACTACTGTGATTGTCTAAAATTCACCTCCCTGCCCCTTGTTCTCCTGTGCCTGTCCCCCCACCATGTCACCCTCTACTGCAGGGATGGGGAACCTACGGCTCGTGGGCCTGCAGTATAATTTCATCTGGCCCACGGCAAGTAGAGAATTCTAATATTATAAGCCTAAGTCTGTCTAACGCTCTATTTGTGCTCTGATTGGCTAATGGAAACAGCCTATCGGAGTGCTCCAAGTATGGGGGAGCGCTGCCATGATTCCAAAGCCATGCTAAAGGACTTGGATGGAGCACTGCTGGCCTCGGCTCCCCCACCCCGCTCCCTGCAAGAGGCAGAACAGCGGCAGCAAGGGGTGTTAGGTGGTGGTACTCCATCCCAGCCCCCTCCTCCCCAACCCAGGCATTCCTGGTGGGTAATTAGCTAGTAACTTCATAAACCTGGCACTCAGGAATCCAGAATGCTCTAAAATCTGGCACTTTTTTTAAAAATACATTGGGGAGTAGCATGGCTGGTCCCAGAACACCAGCCATACGCAGAGCTGTGGTATGGGTGGTGGTGATAGCTACTGCATTCAGGCTTCCCCCTCCAGGGGTTGGGGGTAGCAGCGACCAGGCAGGGAGCAGCTGCTGTGCCATGCAGTGCTGGATGGCCATGGCACATGGCTGCATGCAAGCTCATCCCTCCAGGGACTGGGGCATAGCAATGAGCAGGCAAGGACCTGGCATGCCGCAGCCATCCAGCACAGTGTGGCGCGGCGGCTGCTCCCTGCCTGGTTGCCACTACCCCCCAGTTCCTGGAGAGTGAAGCTTGCACGCGGCTGTGCACCATGGTCATCCAGCACAGCATGGCTCCCTGACTGGCCACCACTATCCTCCCCCCCAATGAAAACTATGCACTTTGCTTATATTTCAAAAATCCAGAATATTCAAATATATGGCAGGTGCTTGGTCCTGAGCCTGCCGGATTTACAAGGTTATACTGTATTTCTAAAAATATACACCTATGACAATAGCACTTTTAACTTCTTTAAAAATTGCATTTTTAGTGCTTGCAACCTATCCTCATCGTTACTTACTCAAATGTGCTGATGGTGAAGTGGTTGGTAGCATAATGTTTGCATTGAAACGGCAACCAGTGCCTGATTTTTCAAATCTCATACGTTTTGAATCTTGCGGTTATTTTCTCCAAGTCCCAACTGTGCGGCGTGTTTCTTGTGTCCTGACTTTAATTCTTCAGGTACTCTGCACAGTCGTTGCTGGTTGCTTGCGGAAAAAAACAGTGTTCCTTCCAACCTTTACTTTTTACAATAGCTACTGCAAAAAAAATAAGAAAAGTAGACGTGGAGTAATGAAAAATGGACAAACAGTTATTTTTTTGTGGAAGTGTATGGCAAAGTGGGAGTTCCCTGACTAGCCACAGTGCTAGTCTCCTCACCTGCCTCTGGGCACACTGCTCACCTTTCTTTCCTGCCACACCTTGATAACACATAATTAAGGTGTTAATTAGGTGGGAGGTCTGCCCTTCCAAGCCCTGGTCTCCTGGGCCTATATGCAGCTCCAGCCACCCCTATACTGCATCCCAAGCCTCGCAGATGTTCCTAACAACTGAGCTCTGCTCCAGCCCCGGCTCAACTCATCCCAGCTTTAGGCCTCTCGCTCTCTGCCCTATTACAGGCCACACTCATACTGCCTCCCTCTCACTGAGGCCTCTCCCACTCCACTGCCTCTCACATGGTCTCTTTCATCCTGCCCCTTTGCAGGGCCACTCTCAGACCACTCCTCCTTTTCCCAGGGCCACACTCACCCTGCAGTCACTTGAAGGGTCCTGGGGCTTGTTTCCCTGCACTCTCCAGCCAGCAAGTGTGTGACCTCTTGGGCCTCTCCCACAACCCTCATCTAAGCGAGCGCTGGGTGGTTTACAAAACACTGGAGTGACTCTGCCTCCAGTTTCTCACTGGGTTGCTCACCCAGCTGCCCTGACTCGCTCCGTTGTTTACCCATGGCCCTTCCCCAATCGGTCCTCTGGCCCACCTGTGGCTTCAGACACCCAAAGGCTTACCTGGACCTAGCCTGGCCCCCATGTTAGCAGGACTTACCCTCGAGCCCCCTGCTCACCAGGGCCCACTTTGCACTCTTTCCTCCCAGGGCCTCATCTCAGGACCCCTGTTCATAGGGCCTCGCTACTTACCCCTCTTGGCATTCACATGTTGCAGCTATATCCCAGCCCCTAACTCTGGCCTCTCTCCTTGGGCTCCGAGCCCCCTCATCCTCACTGGGCTCCCCCCCCCCACACACACACACACACAGTCAGGGCTGCTAGTCTCGAGGCGCCTTGCCTCTTTGCTAGGTTCCATACCCCTTTCCAGGCTCTCCAGGCGTCCCAGCTGCCACTCTGGTGCAGTCTGTCAGGTGTCCCACTCTACACCTCTGCCTCCACTGAGGCCCATACTCGGCCCCCCCTATGCTGGGGCCTGGGGTCACCCCCCCCATAGGCTCAGGTGGCTGTACCTGGCCCCAAACTACCTCCAATGTTTACTGACCCACCTGAAGGTGGGGGCTGAGATTTATGCACACCTACTCACCTTCCACCGGGGTGGTAACTGGCTTGGCATTTCTGGGGGCTGTTCTGCCACAAACAGCCCCACCAGGCCACCCATTCCCAGCAGGGTGCAGTTTTAGGTCTTGCCCAGGACCAAGAGCCTCCTAACCATCCCCATCAGCTCTTGCCCTTACCTCCTGGTGTTACCGAAGTAGCAGCTCCACCAGGAGATGTTGTTTCCTCTTTGCCAGGCAGGAGAGTGCTGCCTCCAGCTCTGCTGGCCTGAATCTTAAATGGGCACTCATCAGAGCTGGGCAGCACCTGCCCATTGCCTCTTCAGGCTGTTAAAGTGGCAGACACCAGCGGTAGTCTGCCACAAGGTGAAATGCAAGCCCCTGTTTCTGATTTGTGGAGAAGCGCTTTCTGTGATGAAAAAATCAAACCTAGAAAGACATTACAACACAAAGCACATCAAATATGAAGAATTTTGAGGGCAGGTGTGTGCGGACAAAATTACAGCCCTTAAGAAGAATTTGACTACTCGCAAGCAATTTTCACAAAACCAAGGAAGGAGGTGAATGGTGTTGTTCAAGCCAGTTATGTGGTGAGTGAACTTACTTCGAAAGCACTCAGGCCTCATTCAGGAGAGTTTGTAAGGGAGTGTGCATTGTTGCGACTGCAGCTGTATTGGCTCTAGAGAAACTTAAATTATTTGAGTGTGAGTTTATCTCGCAGGACAGTGTCAGATCGAATTAATGATATGGCTTGGGATATTGAAATGTCTCTGAAAGATTCTGCGGCTGATTTTTGAGTTCTACTCACTGGCTATTGATGAAACAGCAGACATAACGAGTACAGCTCAGCTGGCTATTTTTCCGTGTGGGATCGCACCTGGTTTTGAGATTCGAGAGGACTTGCTTTCTTTAGTAGCAATGTCTGACGCTGCCAAAGGTGAAGATATATTAGAGGAGGTAACGTTGGCAGTGCAAGGGTTTCAGTTATTGTTAAAAAAAAAAATTAAGTGGTCTTACTACTGATGGTGCTCCAGCTATGATTGGATCTCAGAAGGGATTAATTGCCCTAGTCAAGAAAGAAATGGGTCACCCCAACCTTAATCCGAGTAAATTGATTGTGTGTCATTGCATCATTCATCAAGAGAATCTGTGCACGCATTCAGTGCAACTGAAAAATGTAATGTTGATAGTAGTATCAAGCATTAATTTTATTAGAAGTAGAGTATTAAACAGCCACCAATTTAAGGAGCTATTGAAAGACCTTGAATCAAAATATGGTGATTTAGTTTACTATTGTGAAGTCTGATGGCTTAGCCGAGGGAGTATGCTGAAGCAGTTTTATGAATTGAGGGAGTGAAACTTTTCATGGAGACAAAGGGAAAACCTGTTGCTGAGCTGAGTGACCCAAAGTGACTGTGACCTAACATTCATGGTCAACATTACTCAGTACCTCAGAGCTCAAAGTCAAATTGCAAGGCCCTAACCAGCTTCTTACTTTCCTTTTTTTTAAATGAAAGCTGTGGCAAATGCAACTGGAAAAGGGCAACACAGTGCATTTTCCAGCTTTTCGGGGACAAAAACCTGCATCAACAGCAGAGTATGCAAGGGAGTGTGGAAATTTACTTCAGAAATGTTGTGAGCAATTTCAAGACCTAAAAGTGAAGGAACTTGATTTAAACATTTTTGCCACACCATTCAGTGTTGAAGCAGTTGATTGTACCTGAAAACTTTCAACACAAAGTCATAGAACTACAAAGCAACAGTGAACTTATGACTAAATACAACAACCTGCCTCTTCCGGGTGCCAATGAATTTCCAAACCTGAGGAGATGTGCGCTGAAAATTGCGCTGCTATTTGGTACTACATACTGCTGTGAGCAGTATCACTCGTATCCGCCTGTATGCCAGATTAAGACGTGAATTTGCAGAACCAGTTGTGAGTAGCGACATCTTCAGAGCCAGCAGATATTATAAAAATCACCAAAGAAAAGCAACCTCAGCCATCATACTAAAGAAGTGGGTGACTAAAACATTTTATGTTTCTCTCTAAAAATAAAAAGAAAAAATTTTAAATTGCTTTTTACTTGTGTGTGGCCCATGATTGATTTTTATTTATTTATTTATTTATTTATTTATTTTTATTTTATTTTCTACAGGTCAGTGGCCCATGATAGGAAAAAGATTCCCCACCCCTGCTCTACTGCCTGCGCCTCTGTGCCTGCCCCCCCTCCCCATGCTCACCCTTCCTCAACTTTTCCTGGATTTTTCCCTAGCTCTGGGGCACCCATCAGCAGTACAACTCCAGCCCAACATGGCCAGGGAGCAGGATAGGGGCTGGAGGGACCGGAGCTAGAGCAGAAGGTAAGGAGGAAGGGGCAGCTGCAGGTGGGAGAGGCAGGGGG
>NW_017729000.1:46957432-46974358 GCF_001723915.1 Gavialis gangeticus | reverse complement strand
CCCCCCCCCCACCCCAGCTGCCGGCCATGAGCCCCTTCTCCCACTGCATATGCCTGTAGCGCTGTTCCTACATTTACTCAAGCCTGAGGGTGCACGTACATGTGAGGAGGGTTTAGTTCCTCTAAATTGAAATAGTGGATCACAAAAACACACAAATTAAAAACCCAGTTTCAATTTAGGGGCTTCTGGCACTGCCATGGAACAGTGATGGCCTAATGCCTGCCATCAGATTCCCCCCAGGCAGGCTCCACGAGTTGGGGGGGAGCAATGAAGGGCCTGATTTTTTCCATGCCCCCCCCCCCAACAGAGCCTGCCTGTCTATTGCACAACTGGGGGCGAGCTGCTAGCAGCCCCTGAGCTGTGGGGGGACCCCAGTCCTTCCCTCCATGGTGGCAGCGACCCCTGAGCAGCACCCTCCTGTTAGCACCCCAACCAGGTAACCTCAGGGGGCACCACCATGGAGGGAAGGACCAGGGCCCCCTGCAGCCCAAGGGGTGCAAGTCCTAGCAGCAGCTCGCAGGGATGGGGAGGAGTGGCAAGCCCAATCCCCAATTTTTTTTTCCCTTGTGGAGCCTGCCTGCTGTCTCTTCTCCACTTACTCTCTGGCTCCAGCCCTTCAACCCAGGACGTGGACCATGTGGTCATTCTAAGGCCAGCCATGTGTGCTGGGGCTGCAGCCAGAGGGCAATGGGCAGAGGGAGAGAGAGGGGGAGGGATGAATGACAGGCACTAGGGGGCATGGGGGGATGGTGCTTGGAAGGCGGGCACAGAGTGTACACACACTGGTGGGGGTTAGTGGTGGGAGTAACTGGCAGCAGATGGCAAGGGGCAGTGTTCAGGCCACTTGACTTCTACTGCCTCCCCACCCACCTCCCTTTTCACTTGGCACCCTACTGCTGTTGTGGTTGAGGAAGAGGTGAAATTTAAGATGACCCTCCCATAATTAAATTCTGTGTATAGAAAATTATAACAAATGTATAAATATTCCATGTGTAGAATCTAATAATTGGGGGTCACATTAAATTCAAAGTCATCTTGGATTCAGGTAAATATGGTAATACTGACATGCCCCAAACTACTAAATAAACCAAGTGTCATCTTATTCTGAGCATCCATTCGCTGAAATGTATTACTCTGCAGTAAACAGATGGACTTTGTCCCCTTCTCTGAGGCTTATGTTATCTTTACCCTTTCATGTAAAAGACTGTTATCAGGTTGCCTGCATATTATGTAAACCTTTTAAAACAAGACCTGTACAAGCAGAGAGGATGAGACTTTGCTGACAGAGTTTCTCTGAACTTGCTGGCATCTTCTGCGAGTCCTTTTTAGCCCCCCAGGACATTTGTTGGAGTCAGACATCCTATACTTTGAGTAACTCTGCCGGTAGCATGGGAGAAGACTTGTCCTTGTAATGGGATCACTCCATAGCTAGAACTAGGACACCTACATCCTGTCCTAAGTGTTCCTTCCCTCTCATCATCATCATCATCATTATTATTATTCCTATAATGGGAGAGGCTTGTGGACTCTCACTGCATATCTGAGGTTGGAAGTAGTCTCCTAGGAGGATGTACCACTGAGGATGGTAATGGTTGCTATCTAAAAGGTACATGTCACATGTTCTACCATTGTCTGCTGCTTTTACCTGTCTATGTGGATTTAAGTGAGTTGCTCTGAAGTGTACCTAGTAGATGTTTCACCTGGAAATGCTGAGTGCCTTGTCTCAACACACTGAAGGACTACAGAGAATGACGTGGGTAGGGCAGAATATTAGTTCGGTTTTTCTAATTTTAAATCATGAACACTTGGCTTTTGAGACATTCAATAACTCTGACCTCTAGATTTGTTGCCTAGAAGGTTACTTTCTTGGTGTCAGTGACTTCAGCTGAGTGCTTGTGCTTGTAACTGCAGCTGATTCACCTTTTGTCACAAATGATTCCTAGAAGTTGGTGTGATGGGCACCTTCTGAATTATCTTCAAAGATAATGACTTTAGTTGTTTGTCCAAGCCAGCCTTTCTCCTGTATGCCTGTCCCAGTGAAATCCATCTCTCAACTTAAGCTGAGCCGGCTCTTGTAGGGACAAACACCATGCCCACAAGTTTGATGAAAAGAGATCTTTCAGGTTTCTTTCTTTCTTTTTTCTTTTGTCTTGAATGTTAATGTTTTACTGCCTGTTGCATTTTGGCTCAGTGATGTCAGAGAAGGAAATACTGATGTTTTAGTCCTCAAGGTGGGAATCCTCTGAGATTTCCCTGTCTAGAAGATGTAATTGCTTATTTGTGACTGTTCTCTGCAGATATGCATCTTAATGGATCCCCATACTCCTCTCCAAAGAATTGAGGAGCCTTTAATGTCTCAGTCAGATCTATCATACTCGGATTAGTTAGAAATGTATTTTCATTTCCTGTAAGGTTGTACTTGCACTGAAGTGACTTGGTGTCTCAGCCAAAGTGTCCTAGGCAAGGGCCTGGGCCTAATGACTCTAGAGTGAAGCCATGGGAGTCCTACCAGGCCTGTAAATGGGCGTATGCATTTAACTAGTCTGTGCAATTTGTTAGAGGATAACCTTCACAGATGTGTACCTATACTGTGATGTAATGTGCTCTTGGTTCCAAGACCTTTGGAAAATACAGTATAGTCAGCTGTCCCAAATCTGAGTTAGTGCTGTACACAATCTATGTGGATTTGGGGACAATCTGAATTTTAGTATTGACGTTGTTAACACTAGTACTAACACTGTAGAAGGGGAAAGGTCTTGGTGCAGTCTTTTCTGTGTGGAGTTAATCAGTAACATGCGAATGGGTACAGGCAGAAACTAAATGTATATGCTTAAGATAAAGTAGGCTTCATTTCAGATGGAAAGGTAATATTTGCCTTTAAAACAAAGCAATACTGGCTATTTGCATTGGATTGTACAGACTGGTACTCTGTGATTACAAGGAATACCTTAGAGGATATGAAAGAATGATTCATTCTGACATCAAACTGCGTAACTGGAAAACTAATGAGATATTGGAGTTGACCAGGAAGTGGAGGAGTCATTTCTGTTGGTGGGGTGGGGGGTTTTGTAAAAACTGAAATACCAGAACTTCAGCCAAACACTCTACATTTTTTGCCAAAGTACTTCCTGTTCCAAGTCTCCTCTCTGAGCGTAGTTGGACTCTCTCTGCCATGATGTCCTGTGTTCTTGTCTTAGGGTAAGAGGTAGCCATTGTTTCATGGGAATCCTTGACCGCTGAGTATCATCAGAACCAGGGAACTGAAATGACACAAACTAGTTAACTAATCCAAAGCTATTTTAAACATGTAACAGAACAGACATTTAGTGCACATAAACTGCTTTCAGAATGGCTGAACCCAGTTTAAAATAAATCTGGTTGGATTTAGCGTCAGATTTAACTTATTTCAGTTAAACCAGTTTTTGGAACTTCTGTCCCAGATCTCCTCCCTATTCAAGTTTAACTCACAGTCCCTCAGCGTCCCAGAAAGCACAGCCCAGCACTGCAAAGCAATCACCCCCAGTTGTCACAGGTGAGGCACTAAAGCAGTGGTGGGTAAAATATAGCCCATAGGTCAGATCCAGCCAACCAACTGATTGGATCTGGCCTGTGGCTGCCTTAGTGGCGCTCCACGTGGAGCCAGACCCTGCCCAGGGCAGCCAACGCTGTGCGTCTGCCAGCGCAGGCCCCAGCCAGCATGCATAGCATCTGGTGGGGCTGCTCCCAGTGTGACTGTAGCTACCCAGGTGCTGCTCAACTAGTGCTGGATTTAGGCTTAAGCTACTTAAGCTACAGCTTAGGGCCTCACAATATGAGGGGCTCTAAATAAGAAAAAAATCTGGACATTTTTGTTCTAACATGACAACAATATACATATATATGGCTCCACAGTTATTATTCATATTGAGTTCCTAAATCTGTGCAGAAATAACAATAACTCACCTTAAATTTTAATGGAAATCCATTTTCGTTGATTTCATGGATTCATTTCATCGTGTGGGGCCTCTTAAGATGGGCATAGTTTAGGGCCTCAACATGTCATAATCCAGTGCTGTGCTCAGCTTCCCTCACCTCCAGTGGTGGCTTCTGCCCCTGGTGTGCTGCAGCTGGGTGGCCCCTGCCCCAGCGCATAGGGCTCCAGCTCCAATTCCAGCTCCTGGATGCCTTCCACCCATTCTGTCCGCCCAGTGCAATGAACAGCCACCTGCAGGTGGCTGAGTGGGTGGAAGGTGTCTGGGAGCTGGAGCTGGAACCCTGTGCACTAGGGCAGGAGCCACCTGGCTGCAGCCTTCCTGCTGCCTGGAACAGCACAGCAGGAGGTAGAGGAGCCGCTGGAGGTGAGGGGAGCTGAGCAGCATCCAGGTAGCTAAAGCTGCACCAGGAACAGCTCTGCCAGAAACTGTGTGCAGGGCTGGGCGAGCGAATAAGAGCACAGCACAGGCTGCCCTGGGCAGGAGTAGCTGGGGCTCGGCTTCACGCAGAGTGCTGCAGGGCCAGCCATGGTCTGAACCTCGGTAACTGGGCAAGCTGTGCTGCACCTGCTCTCTGCTCCCCCTGACTATAGGGTTACCATATGGCCAGGTTTTCCTGGACATGTCCTCTTTTTTTGGCCCCTTCTCCTTGTGTCCGGGTGGGCTTTTAAATGAGAGCAAATGTCCAGGTTTTTACTCTTCTGCTTTCCTGGGCTGGCTGCTTGGGGCTGGGAGCAGTGGTCAAGGTGATTGGCTGTTGGGGGCCATGTACTTCCTGTGTCAGCCCCACCAAGCCATTCCTAGGTAAAGAGATGTGTGTGTGCAATGCGGGAGCTGCTGGGGCAAGGGGCTGTGGAATGGGAGTAAGGAGCAGCAGCAGGGCTGGTGGTAGGGAACTGTGGGTTGGGAGTGAGGTGGGGCTGGCAGGGCTGGGGGGCATGGGCTTAGGAGTGAGGGGCAGAGGCAGGGCATGGGCATATTGCTGCTACCCCCCTCCACCCCAATCATATACCCCTCCCCCTGCTACCTCCTTCCCCTCATAGGTGTCCCCTTTTTTGATACTGGAAATATGGTAACCCTGTGCCATGACCTCTGGCCATCTCCCAGGGCTAAGCACCCAGGCAGCCTACACATACATGTGGACACCCCCCACTCCCCAAGGCAGGGGTGTGCAAGGAGCAGATCATGGCTTTGCCCTGGGCCTCAGCCTTGCAGGTCCCTGCCTGCAGAACTGGGGCTCAGCCCCAGGCCCCATGCTGTCCCTGTGGCTGGGCAGGTGGGGAGCTGTGTCTGGGGCCAGGATCTTGGAGCAGTGACAGTGCGGGGCTGGGGCTTGGGACAGAACTGCAATCTGCTCCCTGTGTGCCCTTACCTGCAAAACCTGCACCTGCCGTAAGGTCATGTGGGCAGCAGATTGTGGCTCTGCCCTGGGCCCTAGCCCCACACTGTCACTACCCCATGATCCCAGCCTTGCCCACCTGTCCTGCTTCTGAACATCACTCCCCACTCGCACGCAGCCCATCCCACGTAAGGAGTTTTGGTGAATTGTTGCTTGTGATGCGGTGTGCTGACTTGGCCCGCCAAGGCTCTTTTTAATTAGGATGAATGAGGCTCCTAGGTTTCCCTGGTACTATGCCAATCCTTATCCCATCAGCTAAAAAAATAATTGCCTGGATTTGTAGACCTTTCTACCAAAGTCTAGTGACTTTATTGGTACACCACATTTAAAAATGTAAGCGGCAGTGATTAGTAACACTTATTCCTGGACACTAATCATTATTCCATTCTGTAATGTCTATTGCAAAACTTCATTATAAGTAAAATTAGTTGAGTTCACAAATTGCTAATGAAGGATCTGTGTAGATTACAACATTAGCTTGTTTTGCTCCCAAGAATAGCATGCAAAGCATTTCTAGCCAAATGCCATTTTAGGCTGAAGACTTGATGTGACTGGAAGAAATTAGGGAGAAACAAATGTCTTCTGAGTGTTTACTGCTATCAAATACACAAAACAAATAGTCAGTGTTGCTTCCCCTATGGCTTGTTGGGTGGGACCTCCTGTTGGGAGAGGAGGGAAGCATTCTGAAGATAAATACAGTCGGACTGTAAAATCCAAGTTGGCAGCATCAAGCGCCAGCTGTAGCTGAAACTCCTTTTATAAAAATTGATTAGACTTCAAGAAGTGAGTTTAAAAGGATTCACTTTTAATTTGAAGATCAATCCCTCCATTTTTTTTCTGTGTGCACGCGCACACTTACATATACATGTATATGTATATTCTAAGGCCTGATACACCTGCCTTTTCAAGTCAGTGAGAGCCTGCAGCAAGAAACAGATTCCTTTTCAAAGAGGTTTAAATATTTTTCCCTGTTTTGCTTCAACAGCTGCTGATACTGCATCCACCCAATGCTGCTGTGTTATAAAGGTTTTCTTCTCTGGCAGGAGGGCTTGCAATAAAGGAGATTGTCTCTTAAAATATATTGGTGCTTTGCGAGTCCTCGCATCCTCTGTGGCTGACCTCAAATGACATTACTGTTTAAAAGCCTGCAGATTGTTTTTAAAGATGTGTTTGCAAGATAACTATGGTACTTACCCAAATCCATGATGACTTCAAATGTAAGATCACCTCCTCCCTAAATAATTAGATTCTATATGTGGAAAATGATAAATGTGGTATAATTTTCCATGTATGGAATCTAATTTGTAGAAGGTCATCCTAAATTTGTACCCCCACTGCTGTGGCAGGGGAAAGGGGGGCCAAAAGACTCCTGCCTCTTTGCTTCTCCACTACCCTCCTCACCCCACTGGTGCCTGCCCCTCTGCACCTGTGCCTGCTCATCCACTGCCTGCACCTACCCACCCGTCCCACTGCCTCCCTTACTTTCTGTTGCAGCTCTGTTCTGGATGGGGCACTCAGCAACAGCAATGGGACCGCTCTGTCCCAGCCCAGCCTGGCCAGGGAGAATTGGTGGCAGCTCCCAGCTGGGTTGAGTCACAGCTGGAGTGACCGAAGTTAGAGCAGAATGTAAGGGGGAAGGAGGGAGATGGGCAAGGGCCGGGGGCAGGCGCAGAGGGATAAGAGATGGTGGGGAGGGCTACAGGTTTCCCCCTCCTTGTGCTTCCCGCACTGTGGGCCTCTTCCCCCTCCAAATGAGACATTACCATCTGGGACAGGCAGTGGCTTAGCTACAGCTTCAGGCCTGAGCCCAGAGTTGAAGCTGAGCTGTTGTGTGCCCCAAGTCAGTATTGAAATCCAAGACAAGGCTTTATTTTCCCCCTGCTGATTTTGTGGGCAAAAGGGAAGATCTCATCTTGAATTCCAGTAAATACAGTATATTGAATCCACTTACAGTATATTGGGTATCTTATTAACTGTTGTTTCCGGTTGCATTAATCTAAGATGCTTTATGAAAAGGACTCTTTAATCACTCTCTCTACCAAAGATCAGTTTTGCTTCCTGACATATCAGGTCTATTTTTACTAGTGTCTAACAACTAGCAATGCTGGAGGCTTTCAGCACTACAGAGGAGCATTCAAATAGCAGGAATGTCTGCAACTTGCAAACACCAGTAACTCTCCCCACCTCCAAGTTTCCCTCACCTAAAAATGTGAGTCTCACATGAGACACTATGGCACCCTGGGGTGCTGCGAGATCCTTTTATGGGTGTTTCACAGCACTCTGAAATATTAGCACCATTAGATGTGCAAACACCTGTCCATGATTTACAAGATAAACCAAAATATTTCAAATAGGGAACCATAGTGTTAAAAAACATTCTAACCTCTTTGCAACAGAAGGATTGCTGTATTTTTCTGTAATCTAACTATACTGTGATTATACAGCTTTTTGAAATGGGGTACTGCTAAATTTAGAAGCCTCCTGTTTTAGTTCGGTGTCATCTTTGCCCAGTTGCTCTCTCGGAGACAGCATCTTCGGTTCTTTAAAAGTTTCTCTGCATTTGTTCCATGATGGGGTACTCCTAGATGTAATGTCCATGTTATACCTTACTGTTTTGAAACACTTGTTGAAACATTATTTGCAGAGTAGAAGTGCCCTTAGAACTCTGTAGTTCAAAACTCCTAATAGATTAATCGTAGATACGCAAGTAACCTCCTCTTTATGCTCCTGGTCAGAATACCTGATGCAAATTGCACTGCACTGCAGTTACTTCAGCATTTTGCATAATTGTGCTCATCTTATTATTCTGAAGCCAAATTTCTTCCCAGTGAAATTTGCAATTAAATTCAATTTGATTCTGTTAACAAATTGTCAGCAAGGAGTTTCCTTGTTGCTGGCTTGCAGTGGTGCTGCAGGTTGTTGTGATGATCTTTTGTATGCTCCCTGCCATCCAGAGTGACCCATAATTCTTACTTCTGTGCCAGGCAAGCAGAAGAGAAGTACTGAGTCATGAGCATTCATGGGACACTTTAACTTTGGTGTTAACAAATAATTGTCCTAAATCTTTAGGTATCTGCACCTATGTAAATGGTGTCTCTGTACTGACTGCAGATGCAGTTTTCCTCAAGGCCAAGCTTAATTCCTGTTGGCTCTATCTTTGTCTTGAGCAGACTTCATTAGGAAGGTGAATGAAAAGAGGAGACTAGGCAATGCACTGCCCTACTAACTTGAGATACCAGCTCTTATCTTGTGTTTACTGACTGTTAAACTGTTGGACTTTTCTGAGAGAGTAAAAATTGACTGGTGATTGTTTGGTAAGAGTCCTGCCTTGTCTATGGCTGCAGACACTGCTGTCTTCATTCTGTTATGGGCATCTTCAGTTTGTGAGGACAGCTCTAGGTTGCCTGTGGGGAAACCAAGGCATGGTGGCTGTGATTTTGGTAAGGGCTTTTAGGAAAACTTGTGCACTGCTAAGAATTAAAGCAGGGTTTCCTGCTTTTCTTTCTTGTGCCCTTATTGCAATAGGGTCCACTCTTTCCTATTTGTGAATCTACTTTGAAATTGAGAGGACTGGGAAAGGAGGGAAACAGCAGAAGTACTTCCATAGCAATATACAATGAGGACAAAGGGACAGCCTGCTTAAATAGCTATTTTGTCCTGCCCTATGACATGCATCTGAGCCCTCCTGTGCTTGGTTGGATTCCTGAGCCTAGGGATGTGTGTATTTTTGAAGCAGAAAACCTAGCCTGCTCCATTATCCTCATCTCAGCAAAAGGGAACAGCTCCCAGTGGTGGACACCCAGCCCTAAATCCTACACCAGAGCAGCTGAGATGGAATGACCCTATCTAACAGGACTGGGCCCCAGGGGCTACTGTGACGCCCTCTGGCCATATGGCTCCTGCCCAGCTCAATCTATGCCCTGTTTCTTAAGGTCTCTTGCCTTGCTTTCTCTCCTGCTTCGTCTTGATGGAAACTTCAGGAAAGAGAGGCTGCCCTCAGAGACTGATGTACTTAAGATGCTCCCTCCTTTGCAGTGGTCAGCTCTCTTGACTCTGCTTGCCTTGAGGGCTTATTGCATGGCTCCAACCTCCCTTTACACCACACCAGTGCCTTGCTGATGTTGCCTGTCTAATTGATTTCCCTTACTGGAGCCTCAGCCCACTTGACCTCCACCCCTTTTTCTCTTTCTGGGCCACTTAGCTCAGAATCCACCATGCTGGACCCAGCTTCTGGGCTACAGCCCCAACCTTGCCCTGTCAGGCTCTGGCTTAGCCCCTCCCAGGCTTGAGGCCCCTGGTCCCCGTCTCTGCCCCTCTCGGACTCTGGTCCCTCTTGCCCCAGACTCTGCCCTTCCCTGGACTCTGGGCCCTCTGACTGCACCTTGAACCTGCCCTTAGCAGGGTTTAAGGCAATCGTGCGCCTAGGGCACTAAGGGGCCTCCAAACCATCCCTCAGTCTTTTCCACAAACCACCAGCTAAAACCCAAACCAACACATTGGCTCACTGGCTGTAACATAACTCTCTAAGCCCACTGGCTATCTAAAATCCCCCTCCATTCAGAGTCTCATCCTCACTTAGCTTCTTGATGGCATGTCAGGAATAGCAGGATTGCTTCAGCAGGTATCTTACTGCAGAGCTCCTTGCCCTGCAGCCTCCAGGGCCCAACGACTGCTCTGGCTGTGGACCTGTCTTACGGCAGTAGAGCCCTGCCCTCTTCCCATCCGGTGACTCCCTGGGCAGTCTGCAGGTGTTCTCTAATGGGCTTGGCTTGCTTGGCCTTCAGGATGGCCTATAGCAGCAGAGCTAGTAGTGCCATAGCTCTCTTGCTGCTTCCCCAGGTTCCTCTCCTACTTTTCCTTCCCTAGGTGCTCTCCTTCTCCCTCCCTCCCCCAGATAGCCCACCTCTTTCTGTCATTCTGGGTTCCATTTGTCCCTGTTTCCTCTCTAAGTAATAGGAACCGTAGGCTCCCTGTTGCACCGTTTTGTTTTTTTTAAAGGTTGAGAATGAGATATGCTCCCAGCTCAGCCCAGCCATGTCAAGTGTGGGTCTTGCGATGCTGGCCGTGGCTACTGTCCTGTTACTGGGTGCCTGGCTGAAGAGCTTCACCCATGCTGCAATTCTATTTCTGGGCCTAGGAAGATGTAAGGTTCCTCGTAGACCATCATTCGATGTCTGAAGTTGATGGGAATGAAAAGAGCTGGAAGGGATTTTTCTAGGAACCTGCTAAATTGTTCAGTGTTTTCTTTGCTTTCTACAAACTAAAGCAGCAGTCTGTACCACTGTCTTGAAGTGACAGCTAACTAAACTGGGAACAGCCTGCTAAAGGAACTGCCCCAAGAACTCTAGTCCCCTCAGGTAAACACCACAGTGAGCAGCAAAGCCTTGCTGTCTGCCCCGAAGGGCAGCATATCATTTGATCAGATCAGTAGGGGAAACGAGTTCCTCCTGCCACCAGTGTGCTCTGAGTTCTTTCCAGTGGTTGGATTCTGGACCCTCGGTGTGCCAGCAGATCCAACTATTGTAAGGAGGTAGAAGGAAGGACAAAGTGCAACTGGAGGGCCAGATTAGGCAACCTATCAGTCTTCCTTATCAGGCAATCTGTTCTGGTACTCTGGACATATTGGGCACATCCAGATGAGTGAGCATGTGCCTCTTGCAGTGTCTCAAAGCAGTTGAGCTGCTGCAAGAGGCACACTGGGAACAAAAGAAAAATGCAGGCTCTAAATATGATACCTGGAAATCCAGGTGAACAACCCAGTGAAAAACAGCAGTGCAGGACATGGTCCCATAGTGTGCCCTGAGGCAACCAGAAGCTGGGTCCTCCAGAGGGAGGCTCTGGCAGCTGGCCAGAGCTCTTCTCTGGCTGCCCCTTGCCCTGGTGCTCCAGCATGCTGCCTCAGTGTGCAGGGCAAGCAGGAGTGGGGCAAGGCTGCAGCAGTGACCCAGACCCAGATGCTGTCCCAGGTAAGTAGGGACATGGGTGTGGAGGGGGCGACTGTTCAGGGCCTGCTCCTGGCAGAGCCCCCTCTGTGACATGGCATGGCCTCGGCCACCTGTGCCATGTTGCGTAGGTCTGGCCTGGCTCAGGGACGTGCACCTTTGGGCAGAACCAGGCCACTTTTGCTGCCACCCAGGGTCCTGGCACTGCTTGCAGGAACCACGCACCCTTGAGCCAACCTGGGTCCTACCTCCGTGGAGCAAGCCTGAGGGTGTACGGCTCCTGTGAGTGGTACCAGGACCCTGGGTCACAGCAAAAGTGGCCCATTCTGCCCAAAGGCATACAGCCCTGGGCCGCAGCTGCGTGATGTGGCACAGGCAGTGCTGGGTGCCAGGTGCTGGGGATGCACTGCACTATGCCATGGGGGCTGTGCTGGGAGTGGGCCCTGAGCACCCCCACAGCGGTTGCTGCTGCTTCAGGGAGGCTGTGGACTGTGCAGGGGGCAGGTGGAAGACCCACCTCTCCAGAGAAGTTCCCACACCAACTCCCCACATCTCCCTCTCCCCTCACATACAAATTGCACTCTGCATACCAGCCACATAGGATGGGATGTGACCTGCTGGCGGGAACTGTTCCTGCAGGGGCAACTCTGACACTGCAGTCCTTGCCCCCTGCCCACACCAGTGCTGGGACATGCAGCCCCAGCCAGGGGGGCTCCTGGTCCCAGGAACCACCTGGGTGTGTGATGGGCTGGGGGGAGGGGTGGTGGAGGTGGCAGCAGGGGTGTGGGTAAAAGAGAGAGAGAGGTGGGGGTCTGGGGTGAGGAAGAGTTCTGGGTAGGAGAGGATGCAGGAGCCAGGCTTAGAGGAGCCTGTGCAGGTGGAGGCCGGCCTGGAAGTGAAGGGCCTTGATGAGCCCAGTCCTTGAGCCCTGGTCAAGGGCTTCCCAGGAACAGCATGGGGATGGCTGGGGCCTGGGCACAGGCACAAGGAACAGAACAGTAAGGGCTGGCACTGCTCAGAGCCACAAAGCAGCGGGTGGGACAGCTGCAGCTGGACTCACGTCTTGGTGCTGGGACAGAGCTGCGGCCAAGAGGGAGCTAGTGGGGGCAGGCAGGGGCTGCAGGTCAGGAGTGAGGAGCACTGGCGGGGCTGTGGGTTGAGAGTGAGGGGCAGGGGCAGGGCACCAGCATATCGGTGCTACATACTGGTGAGTGAAGGGGGCAGGGCCAGCTCTGATTTTCCTCTGACAAATGCCGAAGTGTATAGAGATTTAGAATCCATTTCATTATGATGATAGAGGCACTGGCAGGCTTCCAGTTTGCTTTAAACTTGAAAATATGTCAATAAAACGTTGGGCAACTGATCTCTCTCTATAGTGGCATTTCATTTTAATAGCGGAAGAACATGGATTTTGGTTATTTTAATTGGAGCGTTTAGGTTTCTTGTCAGAGAATTTGCAGTTTTTAAACAGGGAACACCAGGATCTCTGCTGGTGAGACAAGTGACAAGACCTGGGTAGGGGAGGAGCTTGCCTAGGGCCAGCTGGAGGGCAGATTAAGTTGCTGCCTCTTGGCCATTTGGGGCCAAGAGGACATGCATTGACAGTTCAAAGCAGGCTGCTGCAAGGAGCACATCTTCTGGGCAATAGTTGCCCAGATGGTGGAGTGGGACCACCAGAAGTCATGACAGCAGTGCTGTCCAAAGGCCAACTGTGCAGCCACAGCCCACTGGCAGCTGGCCCAGAGGTACAGGAGGCTCTGCTGCAGTGGCACATGCCACAGCCCAGGCAGCTGTGCAGTCCCTGTCCAGGTCTGGCAGGCATGCAGCCATAGGGCCACAGATCCAAGAGGGTGGATGCTGTCACAGGTGGCAGCAAGTCACAGCCAGCCTGCTGCAGTGGGTAGAGCAGGGGCAGGCAATTATTTTGGGCAGAGGACCACTTAATGATTTTTGGCAAGCCACTGAGGGCTGCATGATAGGTAGCCGGGGCAGATAAATATTTAAATTTTCTAAATATTTAAGGGGCCTCGCGAGCTGGATAAAATGGCCTGGCGGGCCACATCCAACCCCCAGGCTGCATTTTGCCCACACCTGGGATAGAGGGTGCAGGGACCACTCCAGGTTAGGGCTGCTTCAGCAGTCTAGCTGGCACAAGGGGTCATGTCCTCAGATACCAATTGGCTGGGCCTCAGAAGCTCCTGAGGGCAAATAGCCTTGAGCTGCTCGCCAGGGCAGGTTTTAATACTGCTGGGGCTAACACAGGTGCTGTCCCCAGCCCCTAGCTCCCCTTGGCTGAGGATCTGGGCAGTGTCAGTTTGGCCCAAGTGGCACAACTTGACCCATGCCAAAATGCATGTTCAGGCATTTGTGCTGAGGCAGAAATCTCCGGAAAAAAATTGTGCCACTGCTATTTGACCTGTTGGAAGCACACGTGCCTGAATGTGTGGATGTGCCCCTTATATACCTTCTGCTGTAGAGACAGGACAGTTTAAAAGGCATCTTCTGTTCAAGGGTCTCCAAGCACATTTGCAAATGTATAATAGTCTCATACCTTATTCCCCCCAACTGCAGAGAAGTTACTAAGACACCAAAACGTTAGCGACACAGTGGATAGGGCCCAGGAAAAGAACCCAGGTGTTCGGATGCCCATCCTCCTAAAACACACTGCATCCTTCCTTGGATTGCATAAATGGAGATTGTGTACCTGTTCCTGAATAGCTCTGTATTCTCTTGGTTGGGCATGTACAAAGGCATTGTGTGTCATCAGAGTTGATTTCTTGTTGCAGCTTTTTGTGTTTATGCCAGGAGGAAAGTCAATAGCTAGAGAATCAATCTGACCATCATCTGTTGGAGGAGGGATGGGCCTTATGTTTAGGAGGGTAATTGGAGTGGATCTGAGCTGGATAGAATGGCAGGTGTCTGGCTTCTTTGAATAGCCCTGGTCAGCAAAGAAAAGAAACCAGAGGCAATTGGACTGAAACACCATACAGTCTAAGCAGGGCAGGCATATGCCCCTTCCTTGCCTAGTTATAACAGTATTGCTGGCCCTAAGGTGGTCTCTGTAGTAGTTTATTCTAATCTGGGGATCTCAAAGGACTATGCACATCTTATACCTTCCTCTCCTTTTAAGTCTCTACAGAGAATATACAGGAATGACTTAGCCCACCTCTAAAATAGGGAGGAGATGGCAGATGCTTAACAATGCCCCAGAGCCTCTTGGGATGAGGGGAAGAGATGGTGATTTCTGAATCTAAGGACTTGGAGATACTTGGTTCTGAGCTTGGACTGACAGCACTCTTCTTGGCATGACTCTTCCCAAGGGGAGGCCAGTGGAAGTCCAAACTCTTCTCTCATCCCCAGTTTGCTTCACTGACCCTGGACAGAATCAGTCATCTGAGGAGGAAAGGAAAGCATTGTCTCTGGTCCAGTCCCTTTGCCTTTTAGACCACTGAAATTCCATGCAGCCAATGGTGGCACTTGAGAGAGTGTGCTTGTTCTGTGCTAACTAGATGGAAACCACAGTTCCTGTCTCTGAGACCTCTTCTATCCATAGATTCCCCCACCCCATCATCTTTTGGAGCAAATTTTCTACCTTGAGCCCTTTCTGAGGGGGAAAGGGATTTGTTACCATTTGGAATCCATGAGATAACACAGCGGTGGCTAGGGACTCAACAGGGACCTAAGTTCAGTTCCCTGCTGTGCTGTAGTTTGGGGGGGGGGATTCTGCACAATTGCATCCCAACTCACATAGCTTCTCTGGGGTCACTTGCACTGTGTTGGTAGCAAGTTCTAGCACTGAGAGACAGCAGAACACCCCACCTCACTGCCCGTAGGCACGCTCTAAACCAGGGGTGGGCAAAATGCTGCCCATGGGCCAGGAACGGCCCACCAAGCCATTCTATCCAGCCCATGGGGCCCCTAAAACATCTAGAAAATGAATATTTATCTGCCCATGGCTGCCTGTCATGCAGCCCTCGATGGCTTGCCAAAACTCAGTAAGCGGCCCTCCGCCCAAAGTAATTGCCCAACCCTGCTCTAAATCCAAAGCTTCACCACAGAAACTGCTATGGGCTCATCCCTCCAGATCCACACTAAACCCCCTTAGTTTCCAGCAGGCTTTTGACTGGTTGGTGAGGAGGGCCTGGAACAACCTGACCTCTAACTGTCCCAAGTTTGGGGTGTGCTCACAGGCATGGGTGGATTGTGAGCACCTCGGTGCTGGGATTCACCACCATGTGGACAGGCCCTTTCTGCCTCTCTTCTGACTGACTAGCAGGAGTGTGACACTGCCCTGTCTCCCAGGGGATATGAGGGGAAATCCATGAAGGAGTGCGAGTCATTCAGACAGTGTGCAAATGAGGGCCAAATAACACCCAAGGGAGAACAGCACTCGCACAGTTCCACATACTGCTTCAAAAACCCAGGAGCCTCACAGGATGGGTAGCATGCAGATAACAGCACAATCTCTTACCTGGCCAGGTGGGCTGTGATGTTGGAACAAGCTGCAGGAAGGAGTCCTCATTCCTCCAGGCTGTGCCAAGGTGGAAACACTCCTCAAGCTGCTGTTCTGGGGAGGGAAGTAGACAGCCTTCTTCTTGGGGCTGCGACACAAGCTCCTCTGCCTTTGCTGGCAACAGTTTTGCCAATTTATCTGCTTTTGCAGCAGCTGAGGCAGAATGAAGGGTGACAAGTGCTATAATTCGCATATGAATGATGCAGTCTGGGTTCCTGGAGGATGCCAGGTGAACTAGGCTGCCCTGCCTGAGCCTTGTTACCTCTCATCTGGAGCTTCCTTATGACTAGAGAGCATGAGGCACCTTGTAATGGGTTTATGTTTCCAGCATACAGAGAGGCTGCTATTTAGATGTCCAATTAGAGTGGGATTTCAACTGGGAGAAAACAACTTTCTCTTTCAGATAGTAATGGAGCAAACTTGGATATCTCTCTTTAACTGTAACAGTTGTGATACTTGGAGTATAATACATGAACAAACAGATCCCTTCACCATCTTGCAACATCTGTGTGTTTGGAGGTAGTGGAGAGTGATCCCCATTGACAGATGGGGAAACTGAGGTACAGAAGGGAAGTAATTTGCCCAGGGCTGCACAGCTAGTTGGTGCTGGAGCCAGGATTAGAACTTGGGAGTTCCTGGCTGGACTGCTACTCGCACCCATGCTAGCATGAATGTCTGCACTGTGCTGGCTTCTGCAGTGGGGATGTACCTTGATGTCCTGACTGAGATGTACCTTGATGTCCTGACTGAAAAACTTACAAAACCATGGGGCTTTGTTTTGCTTCCTGCAAGCTTCTCCTTTAGCTAATAATACCCAGGTGGGTGAAATGACTTCCTTGAAACACTTTCCTGGCCAAGCCTCTCCCAAGACTGCTGCTCCAGGCAGGTACTGTCCCAAGTGCAGTTTAGATCCTCCCAAGGGACAAAGAGTTCAGCCCATGTCTGATATGGACTGTAAGCCAGGCAGTCCTTCTTAGTTGCTTGTACACGCCATGGGGTTTTACTTCGGTTTAATTCTCACTAAATGGAAGCAGTGGATTTTAAAAAAACCTGCTTCAATTTAAACCAAAGTAACCCCCCATGGCGTGTACACAAGGATTG
>NW_017729000.1:46948756-46957406 GCF_001723915.1 Gavialis gangeticus | reverse complement strand
GCCTCTCCAGGGGGTGGGGGGGAGGGCGAGCTCCTGGTGGGCTGAGCAGTCCCTGAGCTGCAGGGGGGGCAGTGCTTCTCTCCACAGTGGCGGTGTCCACTGGCACCCGGCCCAGGCAGTCAAGGGGGGCACCTCAGCTGCGGAGGGAAGCACTAGGCCTCCATGCAGCTCAGGCGGGCAGACAGGCAGGCTCCAAGAGGCGGGGGCCAGGGAAAATCAGGCTTGCCATTTCCCCACCCCCCTAATTGAACCTGCCTGCACGGGCTGCTTGCACAGCCCTCGCTGCACAGGGCCCAGTGCTTACCTCCAAAGCTACTAAGGTAGCAAACTAAAACACCTTGGACGTGTTTTATTTTGCTATGTGTAAGCAGTAGCGCCATTAAAGCAGTGTAAAAGGGCATTTAAGCCTCTTTAAATGCCAATTTTGTGGCATGTGGCAAGGCCCCTTGTGATTACAGGACAGGAATCTGGGTGGTCAGTTTATGGTGCTGTCCATGTAGAATGTCTCTTCCATCTACTGCTGAATGCTGTGCCCAGGTTGGGAGTTGTCTAGTTTGCTCCTATATTACTTGGAGCAAGTTTGCTCCAAGTAAACAAGGAGTCTACAACGTAGAAGCAGGATATATTGAGTTGAACCAAATGCAGCGGGAAGCTGGATAGATGCCAATATGCTGGTGATTTCTGATTCTTTCCAGGTTACCATCATGCTTTCAATCTTCCTACAACACATTTAGAAGTCCCATTAACCTTTCTGGTACAATGATTGGCCTAGTCCTTTGGATGAAGAGCCTGCAGTTAAACAGTTCTGAGGTCAGATGGCCTGTCCAGTAGGTTGAGGTGATAGTGCACTCCAGCCTATGTAGTCCAGACTCCTTACCTCCCTTTGCAGCTTAGGGCAGTGTAAACTGTTCTAGTTCTGGGGTTTCTTGGGGTAGGTGGGGTTACTGGAGGCAGCAGCTAGGTTTGGGATGCTGGGTGTGATGGAAGGTTGCCCACTTTGCCATGTGGTTCTTTATAAGACATTGTGCAGCACTAAATATATCTCCCCACAGATGGTGCTACCGTAACAGTTTACCCAGAGGTGAAGAAGTGACTGTAAACACTGTCACATGCTGATTTCCCAGAATAGATTGTGAGTGCAATAACCCATACATGCAACTATTGCTGGGTGTGTTGAACTGAAGTGATACCAGCCGAACTTTTGTAATAAACCATATTTATGTCATCAGCATCTATGTACACTGGCAAGCAGATGACTGCCCCCTTCTTACCCATCCCCACCAACTATGGAAATCCAGTGTCTCCTGCAAGTGTAACTGTGGTCACCCATTTTGTTTTTTCTAGTCCTGGGTGGGCCCTCTTCACAGGTAGAAATGCTGTGCTTTGGGCCTTTGGAAATGCTGTGATTATGGGTGGAAGTGACTCTGACCCACAGTGTGGCAAGGAATGCTCCTTTTCCATTTATTTCCGTTTCCAAACTGCTGCTACTTCTGGAGTTTGCTGGCACCCACCCTTGGAGACCCAGGGCTATTTTTAATTTTTCCCCGTCTGTCGGCAGACATGTACAATGAAACGTTGCCCTCTTTCAAGAAACATACATTCTTAAGGAGACCCCTCTCCTGTGGAATAACTACTTGTGCATTAAAAATATTTGCTCAAGGAATGGAGGGCCCTAGTGTTTGGCAGGGGTTTCGGGAACCTTGCCTGACAGATGCTAGAGCTAGAGCAGTCTGAACTAGTTTGGCATGCTATGAACAAAAGGCTGAAGGCAACTGGCTAGTTTGGCAAAGGCACTGGCTACTGACTGTGCACTTCCCTGCTGCTGCACTTTACCTAGAGGGTTCCCAGCCATTTTGAAACTTCTCCCTTTCTTCCCACAGTGTATGTTGTAGAAGAGCGAAGAAGGGATGACACAGGAGAGAGTACCTGTCTGACAGCATGCTGGACTGCTCTGTGCTGCTGCTGCCTTTGGGACATGCTGACTTGAATTCTGCAAGAAGTCACCACTGTCAATACCTCTAAGTTGGAGTGCTATGCATTCTCCTCTGATTTCTTTTGTTCTCCTGACCTCTTTCTATTACTGTAATCAATGATCTGCTTTGCACAGCCAAGAGTATCTGTCTGATGTTAGTCCTAGCGCCATGGTGGTGTGTGCACTCCTTTAATTTAGTAAAGGAAAATCCCTTTTTAACATACATTTATAACAGTTTGTTTGTTTGTTTGTAATGTAAAGAATGTGCTAAATGATATTTTTTTGGCCAAAGCCTTCACTGTTATGAAATATGTATTTATCATTTTAAAATTTACTATTCCTAGAAATGAAATATGCAATAATTAAAGCAAATGAATTATTTTTTTTCTTTGCTAGTTCCCACGTTGGTTTCAATAAATCTGTCTGATACCGAGTTGGTGCTTTAATTTGTTTATTCCCTTGGGTATCTTGCACCTCCTGTATTAATTCAGTACTAAACAGTAACCGAGCTCTGATTAACTGGCCCCAAAGAGCTTTGTGGGACATGGTGCTGTGGGAACCAGTAATTGTCTCCTCTGCTGCCATATGGCATCTTGGATATGTGTGCATGTAATGAGTTGAGGTAAGAGACTATTATCATGGTACCAACAGCTTCCTGTTGTCAACACTATTAGTGTTGAGTAAATAATAACACAGTGAAATCAGTCTTTGTCCCTGAATGGACCTGCACTGGCTGAAGCTTACTCAGTGAGCTGAAAGATGAAGATGGTCTGCACACAACCTCAAAAAATCAACAGGCTAGTATACAAGAAAATTTTAAACACTGTTTACGTGGATTGAGGGGAAGACATGCCAGCTGGCCACAGCCCAACAGCCCCTGCCCTGCACCCCCTCAAGTGATGCTAAATGGGTCCCCGCCTTGGTAGCCTCTGGTACCTGTTCACCAGCAACAAATGAGTCTGTAGTGGAAACATTGTATTTATTTGTCTTGTACCAGATGTGAAATCACACAATTACAAACCCAGCCAAGAGATGCAACTTGGAAGGTTCTCAGCACAACTTCCAGCATGGCATGCACTTGCAAATAATTCATGCCCCTTTCAATATGAGGTCTGGTCTCCCACCGACCAGATTCATCTCCTTCTAAGTACAACAGTACCATCATGGCGACTGTTGCTAGACCCAGCCCCGCTGCCTGGGCACTCCAGATTGTCCACCCCACACCCACCACCAGAGGTACTGAATGAGCAGGGTGGGCAGGGTCTCCATGGAGATGGACCCAGGACCCCTATGGGCAGGGCATGCTAACTGGGCACATGCCTTGGGGCCATGGGCAGATAGGGAGTGGCCCCCAGGAGCAAGGTAGGTAGGTGGGGGCAGAGCTGGGATTGCAGGGTAGTGACAGTGGAGGGCCATGCAGGGAGTGGATTGCAGCTCTGCCCTGGTCCCTGGTTCTGCACTGTCACCACCCTGCAATTCTGGCCCCAGCCCCACCTGCCCATCCTGCTCCCAGATACTCCTCCCAATGGCTTGATCATCCCATCCCCCTGGCTGACCATGCCCTGCCCTTAGGGGTCCTGAACCGGTCTCCATGGAGACCACACGCTGCCCCCAAACCACTTTGAGAATTTTGGTAAGTTGTGAACAGGAAGGGTGTGCAACAGCTCACCAAACATTCCTAAGTGACCCTTCAGCCTGAGTAATTGCCCACTGCTGCTATATAGCTACAGATGCTCCCCTGGCTGTGGGGGCCAGAGTCTTGTGTCTCTTTCTCAATAAAAATGGTATGATATCAATTAATTTTAGGATTTGCAAAATACAAAGCCTTTAGTAAGCTGGGGAGTCTTGATTTCACTACAGTAGCATCCTAAGTCATTCTTGATGGCTGCTTACAGATGTAAAAAAAACCAAAACAACCCCCCCAAAACAGTGCTTTTACTTCAAACTTGGGACACCCTAGCACCAAGCCCTGCACATGCCCAGAAGAGGCATCGTGTTATCTGGACCTGGTTCACCCAATGTCTGTATAGATTTGGCACTTTAGTGGGGCTTTTGGTGCTTTTATCTACAGCTGATTGAATCAGCTGTAGATAAAAGTGCCAAAAAGCACTGCTGAAGTGCCCAACCTATACAGATGTTGCAGAGCTGGGTTGAACTAATGTGCTGCTGCTTCCAGTAAAGCATTCCCCCCACCCCAATCTGTTAGCAGCCACAATGCTTAGAGCTAGTAGCAGAGTTAATATTGGTTTTAGGTTTTTCGTGCCTTGTGATGCTGGTTGAGCACTGAGAAGTGTGCAGGACTATGGATTAATTTACTGCAGTAGTGTTTATTGCTTAAGCCTGATTTTATTGTGCTTGGAATTTCACCCAGCTCTGCTCTTCAGGATGCTAAGTGCAAACCTTTTAGATGCAGAAAAAGGGGGGGGGAGGAAGTGGCATTAGCCATGACATGCAAACAGCTCTGAAACCTCATCTTGCAGAGGAAATACAGTGGGATTTTTTTTGCTTCAGAAATGTGCATTACACCATTTTAAGAGTAATCCAGTTTATGTGGAAAGCTGAACACTGCCTGGTTCAGCTTTTATTATATCAATTTTTCATAAAGTAGTTTGCTTAGGAAGAGTGAAAAATTCCACTTTTCCATTACTATAATAGTCTTGCTGAATACATTCACAGCTGATCTCACTTCAATTCTTGTGTCTCAAAGGAAATGGCTTCTGCAGCCTCTTATGCAGTAAGAGGCTTGTTTATGTTTTAAGGCCTACATGTTGCAGTTCTATCCAGGTTGTACTGATTGTGGGGGGGTGGGGGGAGGTCAAAAGTAGCCATTTGGGTTCTCAGATTCAGAAGACTTTGCTCCTGTGTCCTCTCCGCACTAAGAGGCTCTGCAGCCACTTTGAAGCTTCTAAGCAGATTCCTGTACTTCTGCTGGGAGTCTGACATCTCTGCTGTGCTGTGAATTTCCGCTGTAGTCTGTCAAGGGTCTGGTGACACATTTTTCTCAGGAGTCAATCTCATGACTGATCCCTAGTTGCTTTCTTTATGTGTTATAGCTTGGGTCTAATGATGCAGTTCCCAGTAAATTGTACAGATTCCAGCTTGTAGAAAAGCAGTTGCCGGGAGGAGGGGTAGGGAGAGGCTGATGTTTCTGAGGGCTTAGTTAGAGCAGGGTCTCAGATCTTTACAGATTTTTTAAATAATCTATTCACCAATTATCTGAGCTATCACAAAGCTTCTCATTGTGCTCCAGAGCCTGTGTTCCACCCTTACTTCTTAATGAATGTTCTGTATTCAGTCCTCCCCCAGGCCATGTTTGGTTTCTGCTATTGTTTTCTCTGTCACCTGGTGCCAGAGAGAGCCTCATGTTCCTAGCACAGGGTACTGCAGTTTTTTCTGTCCCTGGGTACTGTGGGGTTTGACCAATGCTGGGAGGACCCTGTTGCAATGAGCATCTTGGAGAAGTGGGGGACCCTTGCTACACAGACTAGGTTCCTGGAGGCACAAGTTTGGACTCAGAACAGAAGAGAAGGGCCAAACTTCAGGGAGTCTGCAGGGCTTGCTCCAGGCCACTGGCTGTGCCGAACTCAGGCAGGGCACATCCCACCGGGCTTCCGCTCCCAAAATCAACCAAGTCATCCAGCAGTCCTCAGACTCATGGGATGCTCCCTCAATACTTTCCTCCCCATAGCCCTCTACTTGGTCCCAGTGAAGGCTGATAGGAAAGTCAGGCTGGAAGGGATCTCACAAAATCACCTAGCCCAGCTCACTGGCAGGGTAGGAGCATCCCTGACAACTGTCCCAGCTGAGTGTCTGTTCAACCTGCTCCAGGGATGGCGACTCCAGAGCTGCTCCAGGCAGCCTGTTCCAGTGCTCGACCACCCTCACAGGGAGGAAGTTTTTCCTAATCTCCAACTAAATTTCCTCTGCTGCAGTATGACGCCATTATTCCTAGTCCTGCCCCCTACGGCCACAGAGAATAGTCCATCTTCATACTCTTTATAATTGCCCTTCAGGAATTGGAAGACTGTTATCAAATCCCCACCTCAGTCTTCTCCTCTCCAGATGAAACAGTCCTAATTCTTTCAGCCTTTCCTCATAAGTAGAGACCTACCCAAATGGATGCGGCAGATGGGCAATTTCGTGGGCTGATTGTGGTGCTGGCTGCCATTTTTGCGGGCTTATCATGGCGCCGCTCCACTGCTGATTGGCCAAAGGGCCCCAGAAGCCCTGCCTCTCATCACTGATTGGTGGAAAGGGCTGCCCTTCAGGTGGCTTTTTCCCTCACTGCTGATTGGTGGAGAGGAGCAGAACTGCATGAAAGGCAGCTTGCACAACCAATTAGCAAAGGGAGCAACCACTATCTTAGCTGCTCCCCTTCCTGCTGCTCCCCTCTCTCCCCATCAGGCTGCAAGGCTGGGCCGCAGCAGCCACTGGCTCCCACTGGGGAGCCGGCGTTTTATTTTTAGTTAGGTTTTTTTTTTTCTGGCAATTCTGCACAAAATTGTGGAAACAGACTTTTTTCATGGTGTTCACAGAAACCAGTTTTTCACAATTTTCATGAACATCGCAAAATCACAATTTGAGTAGGTCCTTATTCACAAGTCACATTTCCCAGACATCTTGGCATTTTTGTTGCTCTCTGCTGGGCTTTTCCTAGTCTGTCCGTATCTTGGAAGCATGGGGCCCAAAATGACACAGTGCTCTAGGTGAGGTCTCACCAATGCCAAATGGAACAAAAGCATCACTTCCCTTGATTCGCAAGAGACATTCCTGTTAATACAATAGTATACAGTGCAGCAACAAAAGTACACTCCTGCCTTACATTCAACTTATGGTATGCTGTAACACTCGGGTCCTTCTTTGCAGGAGTGTAGCCTAGCCAATCATTGCTCAGTCTGTATTTGTGCAGGCAATTGTTCTGTTCCCAAACGCACGACTTTGCACTTACCCTTTTTAATGTCATTTGACCATTTCTCCAGTTTATCCAGGTAATTTTGGATCCTAGCCATGCCCTCCAGAGTATCTGCAACTCTACTCAACTTGGTGTTATCCACAAATTTGTAAAGTGTGTACTCACTCCCATTGTCCAAATCACTAATGAAGATATTAAACACCAGATTCCTCCTGAGGAACCTCACTGACACTTCCTCCCAATTAGACACTGAGCCATTGATGATTATTACTCACTGAGGACAACGATCCAACCAGTTTTGTGTCCATCTTACAGTGCTTTTATTTGGTCTATATTTCATTAGCTTATTAAGGAGATTGTCTTGGGAGATGGTTTCAAAAGCCTTGTTTAAGTCAAGGTATAACTCATCCACTGCCCTCTCCCCATCCACAGTCTCTCACCTTAGCATAGAAAGAAATCAAGTTTCTCTTGATGAATCCATGCTGGCTGTTCCTGCTCATCCGTAGGTACTTCAGAATAAATTCATTGAGGACCTGCTCCATGATCTTTTCACATATGGAGGTCAGGCTGGCTGGTGTGTAATTCCCCAGATCCTCCTCCTTCCCCTTCCTGAAGATAGGCATTATATTTGCCCTTTTCCAATAATCCGGGACCTTACTTGACCTCTACAAGCTCTGGAAGAGGATAGCCGATGTGTGGCTCTGAAATTAACTTAGCCAATTCTTTCAGTACCCTAAAGGTATATATACCCCATCTTTTCCTGCTGACTTGAAACAAAAAGCTTCTCTAAGTAATCCCTTAACTTGTTCTTCCACTGCTTTAGACAGTTTGTCTCCTTCTCTATCTTTGCTACCAACTGCACTTGTCATCTGTTAGCTGACCTTACTCTTGAAGGCTGAAGAAAAAAGGCATTAGATACTTTAGACTTCTCTGCAGCATCCATAATGATGTTGTCGTCAACATTCAGTAAGGGACCTACACTTTCCTTGGTCTTCCTCTTCTGACATGCAGAATTATTGCCTTTTACATCTATTGCCAGCTGCATCTCAAATTATGCTTTGGCCTTCCTAATTTTCTCCCTGTATACCCATGCAATACTCTTACACAATTTCCTAGTAATATGATCACATTCCCACTTTTGTAGAATTCCTTTTTTGACTATCAGCTCACTGAAGAGATCACTGTTCAGCCAGGCTGAATTCCTGTTACACTTCTCATTCTTCCATTGTATTGGGTTAGCTTGCTCCTGTGTCCTTAATATAGCCTCCTTAAAATACAGCCAGCCTTCACAATCTCCTTTTTTCCTCAGACTTGCCTGTCATGGATCCTGTCCACCAGCAGTTCCCTGAGTTTAAGTCTGCTTTTTTGTAGCCCAATGTTTTCCCCCACCCCTTCCTTCCTCCTCCTGTCATAGCTTGAATTCTATCATTTTGTCGTCGCTAGGCAGGTCTACACATGCAATTAGTGCTACATGGCTTTACTGCACAGTAAAGCCATTATGGGCAGGTATCTACACATGCAGCCATTTGGGAATAAATTTGCTACTTATGGCACTAGCCTGATCCCAGCCTCCTCTGGCCCTGTGTCACCCCCTTGCAGCAGTCAGGAAGAGCTGGAGGCTCTGGCCACAGAGCCCCACCCCCCAACCCACAGAGCCCCTCCACCAACCACCCCACCCACCACCAATCAAGCACCCTCTTCCCCATGCAGACTATGTACAGTGCTGTGTGTGCCCTCCGGAGGTGGGGCCGTGGGGTGGTGGCAGC
>NW_017729000.1:46939090-46943756 GCF_001723915.1 Gavialis gangeticus | reverse complement strand
CTTTACTGCACAGTAAAGCCATTATGGGCAGGTATCTACACATGCAGCCATTTGGGAATAAATTTGCTACTTATGGCACTAGCCTGATCCCAGCCTCCTCTGGCCCTGTGTCACCCCCTTGCAGCAGTCAGGAAGAGCTGGAGGCTCTGGCCACAGAGCCCCACCCCCCAACCCACAGAGCCCCTCCACCAACCACCCCACCCACCACCAATCAAGCACCCTCTTCCCCATGCAGACTATGTACAGTGCTGTGTGTGCCCTCCGGAGGTGGGGCCGTGGAGTGGTGGCAGCCAGATGCCTGGAAAGCTGGGAGTATAAGCTCCATGGCCACCTGACTCAGAAGAAAATCAGGCCAGTGGGGCAGGCATATGAGGGCAATCGCTCCATAGGGAGAATGGCATAGCAGGCTTGCAGGCTTTGCATCACAGCAAGAACTACCCTCATCCCATGCCTGCTTCCATTTCTAATCTGGTGATACTAGTAACTGAATCTATGCTCATTACTCCTTCCTGGATCTCACCCGCCTTGAGCACACCACTTGCTTCCATTCTGGGAAGAAGACACCATCCAGCTACTGCATTTCAAGAGAACACACCTGCCTCCTGATAGCAGCTCAGTTCAAACAGCTGCTTGAGTGGTGTCCCTGCTGCTGCCGGAGCATTTAAGAAGCAGAGGCAGGAGGCAGCAAAGTAGATCTATTCATAGAACATAAAGTCAACAACTAGGTTTTCCTTTCCCCTTAATCCCCTGATAATCCCTGCCCTTCCATCTATGCTGTGCTCAGAAGCAGCCTCTTAGCATGTACTGATGAGCTCTGCACTCTCCCAAAAGCTAGCGTCATGGCAACTAGCCCAATAAGATTGCAACCAGCCAGTCTTCTGGGTTGCAGGGAAAGCTCCTTCATTGAATGTTTTCAAGAAGAGGCTGGAGAAGCATTAGTTAGGGGTGATTTAAGAGTTGGTATGCCTGGAATGTGCTGTGAAGAGCAAGAGCTCGAAATTCAAGAGACCCCCCCACACACACAAGTAATTCAGAGATCATGGAAAGAGCTCTGCAGCCTAGAATAGGCAGAAATTGGAGAGGACCACGCTCAGCAGCATGAGAATGAAGCAGTTATCTATATCCAGCTTGGTTAAGAAAGCATCAAGGATTTTTTTGTGTGCATAATATCTTTTATTGGACCAGTTGCATGGTTGGGATAGACCTAGAAAGCTTTCAGATGTAGTGTAATTCTTCTTCATGTCTCGGAGAAGAATGAACTACATTCAAAAGCTTCTCTGTTCCAGCCATCCAGTTGGTCCAATAAAATATATCACCCACATAAATCTTTGCCTCACATATTTCCTGGACCATCACAGCTACATCACTCCAACACTACCACAACTTGCTGGGTATGAAAGAAGATCAAAGGAGCCGGGATAAGTTTACAGAGGGGATAAAATTACATAAAGGTGAATTCTGATTCTCCAGTCAGGGTGTGTTATGCATGGAGTCGTCATGTTTGCAGTCCCCAAGTTGCAGTGTACAGTGGAGGGTGTTTGGTTATCCCACGCTTCTCAGCTTTGCTAGTTACCACATAAGGAATGAAACAAAAAATCCCCTTTCTGTTGCTGTGGATGCCAGGGCTTTTTTTTTTTTTTTTTTTAAATCTCCTTCAGAAGCACTGGGTGTTGGGCACAACCAAGGCTCAGTATTTTGACTGGGGTGGGTTGATGCTCCTGCTGGGACTTAAGGAAAAAAAGAGAGAGTTTCCAGGAGAAAAGGCTTGCTCCTTCACTCAGAGTCAGACCCACAACGAGATCAGCATGGACTGTGGGGTTTTTTGCCTTCCTCTACAGCAGAGGGCACGGTCTTCTTCCTCAGATTTGTAAGTATATTTTAACCACTTCCTGTCCTTACAGTGGCAAAACACTGGCAGGGTCCTCATCCCCCCTGCTTTACCTGTGGCAAGTTACGGTGTTTTTGATGTTTTGGGCATTGTGTCTGGTATTTGCATGATAGGGTTGTTCACAAACTTTTTAATAACAGGTAATATGAACACCTGTCTAGGAAGGTTTGGACAGAGCTGATCCTGCCTCAGGCTGGGACTACTTGATGTCCTTGGCAGCACGGTCTGGACCACCGGGACCTATGGGCTGCCGCTGGATGGGGCCCCCCGAGCAGAGCCTCAGGCTGGGGTTGGACTAGATAACTTCCTGAGGTCCCTCCAGGGCCTAGTTGTCTATGAATCTATGACTTGCTCCAGCCGTGGCTTTGGAGTTTGGCTCCTGAGATGATCCCCCAAGCCCAGGCTCTCCAAGAGGGTTTATTCCAGTTACCCATAACTTCCACCCCCTTCTCCATGTCCAAATAGTCCCCCTGCAAAATCACTACAACTTGCCTGCAGGGGCTGAAAGACTGCTCATACCAAAGTCTCTACCTCTCCCATAGTAAGAGATGGCTTCTCTAAAATGAGAGATCCCTGGAGGACCAGGAAACTGACCCTACCACCAGGGCAGCTCCAACATCATTCACCAGCAAATGGTGCAGGAGGTGTAGTGGGCAAGATGGGAGGAGCTTTTCCAGCTGTTGGCAGACTCCCCACCACAGATCTCCCAAAGCCAATTATTTGATTCAAGTCCTGGCCTCCAGGCAAGATGCAGGAAGGCTGTGTCACATCTGGCAGGAAGATTAAATTCTGGAACGGAGTAAAATAAGTGGAGCAGCTCTGACAGGACTCCTGGCACCACCCTGATCCCACATGCCTACCATTCAGCTATAGCCCCTGACCCTAGGCCCTGCAGCACCTGAGCTAAGGGGGCCTTGCTGAGAGGCCTGACGCTGCTATACTTATAGCTGTGGGTTAGCTCAGCACAGATGCCTGGCCAGGCCTGCCTTGTTCCCTCTCTTTTCTCATTGTGGGGTGGGATCTTTACCTGCTGCAGCTGGGGGACAGAGAGAGAGAAAGAGAGAGCACGTGCACACTCAGCCAGCTTCCTACAGCCAATCACTTGGCCACAACCGATAGGAGGGCCAGTGGCCAGAAGTTTCAGGTGTCAGATAAAAGACATGACATGTGGCTATTTCAGAGGTGCTGAGCTCTCCCAGGTCCAGATTCTGTGCGTCAGGTTTCTGGCAGCAGAGGGCAGCAGCTCACAGACATTCCAGCCGTTCCCCAGCTCTGGCTTGCTGGTATCCCTGTAGGCTGGGATGAGGGAGGGAGCAATGCTGGGCATCAGCACAGGACACTGTTTTGGACTCTTCAGCAGACCTCACACCTGCCTACTAAGATCCAGCCCTCAGTGATGTGGTTAGTCCTTCATTGTCATTTGCATCTCTGGGCACATCTACACATTGCCCTACAACAACAATAGTGACACACTACATTGCTGTATGGCGTGCTATGGCAATATAGTGATCATGCGAGTCTACATGCAATTGGCAGCTATGCTGCCATAGCAGCGTATTCCACCAGTACAGCGCACCGCTATGGTGATGTAGTGGTGAAATCTAACCATGCGTACAGTTCAGTAAACGCCTGTACTGCACTTATGTAGCACTTTCAAACACGCTGTGTGGTTCTTTGCTCTAGATGCTCCCTAGAGTTACAAGGCATTAACCCTGGTTTAGTAAAGGGAAAGCAGAAGCTCAACTATTTCCCTAACACTACAGCAGAGCAGAACTCACACTGCTTTATATGCACAAAGATTTGAAATCTCATAAGCAGGGACCCACAGTTTCCATTTGCCATGGAAAAACGCAGGAAAACCTGGTTTTCTCATTTTACGGAGAAAAACCCAGATTTTCTCCTTTAAAGGAGAAAAATGCAGGAAACAGTGGGTTTCCCCTTGCAGGCTGACAGTTCCAGCCTGCAAGGGGCTGGATGGAGTGGGAGATGGGCAGTCAGATGTGTGTGTGGGGGAGGGGGCAAGGAGTGCCACGTGCATGTGCACACATACACAGCACATCACTGCCAGGAAGCCTGGAAAGCAGCTCCCTACAGGTAAGTCTGGCAAGGGCGGGGGGGTTGAGGCCCCCATAGTGAGGGAGGGAACTGGGCAGGGCTGAGGCTGCTGCTTAGCCAGGGTGGTGCATGGGGCTTGGGGCCGTAATGCATGGCCACAGGGCCCAGGCAGGGAACAGAATGGAGCCATGGTGGCTTGTCCAGGGGGCAGGAGGGGAGGGCCATAGGGGAGCACATGCCCCCCAGCCCCCTATGCACAGGGCAGGGACAGGCTGCCCACTGCAGGCTTGGGGCTCCCTGCCCTGCTGCCCTCTAGCAGGGCCTCTGCAACCCAGTATGGCAGGACCCAGTGTGGCAGGATAGAGTGAGGTGGGGAAGCGATGCTGCTGATGCAAGCCCCACATTGCCATAGCAAGGCATCAGCATTCTGCTGATGGCTCTGTTTCCCGATCTTACAGCTGCACCTCCAGAAATGTAATAAACTCATCCAATGCACCAAATGCCCTGATGGAAAATACGTAGGAGAGACCAAACAACAACTGCACACCAGAAGGCTATCAAAGACAGGAATACCCAATTACCTGTGGGTGCACATTTCTCACAAGAAAACCACTCTCTCTCCAATCTCTCAGTCCTGATCCTCAAAGGAAACTTACAAAACGCTTCCAAGAGACGAGCCTATGAAATCTACTTCATCCACCTCCTGGATACTAAAAATCATGG
>NW_017729000.1:46937093-46938823 GCF_001723915.1 Gavialis gangeticus | reverse complement strand
TGGATGCATGACAAAGTACAGTTGGCCTTCCTGACTGCATCCCCACACTGTCGGCCCATGTTTATTTTGGCATCAATAATGACTCCAAGATCCTTTTCTGCCTCTGCACTGACGAGAAGGGAGTTCCCCAGCCTGTAGGTATGGTGCTGGTTCTTCCTCCCCAGGTGCAGGACCCTGCACTTGTCAGTGTTGAATCCCATCCTGTCTCATCCGCCCACCCCTGTAACCTGTCTAGGTCCAATTGCAGCCTATTCCTCCCTTCTAGCGTGCCCACTTCCCCCCACATCTTAGTGTTGCCTGCAAATTTGAACTGGGTGCTTTTTACCCCCTTGTCCAAGTCACTGATGAAGATGTTGAACAGTGCGGGCCCGAGAACCGAGCCCTGCGGAACCCCACTGCCCACATCCCTCCAGGTCGAACATGACCCATCCACCACCACTCTCTGGGTGCGGCCCTCCAGCCAGCTAGTGACCCATCTGACTGTGTAGGTATCGACATCACAGTCCCCCAGTTTTTTAATGAGAACGGGGTGAGAGAGAGTGCCGAAGGCCTTCCTGAAGTCCAGAAAGACTACGTCCACTGCTACACCTAAAGATTTTGTGACCCGCTCTTAGAAGCCACCAGGTTGGTCTGACAGGACCTGCCTCTAACAAACCAGTGTTGGTTGCCCCTAAGCATACACTCCCCTGCTGGCCCCTCGTGGACATGCGCCAGGATAACTCTCTCAAAAAGCTTACCCAGGATCAACGTAAGATTAACTGGCCAATAGTTTCCTGGGTCCTCCATCCTCCTTTTTTTGAAAATGGGAACTACGTTGGCCCTTTTCCAGTCCTCTGGCATCACACCACAGCACCACGCATGCTCGTAAAGCCGTGCCAGGGGTCCTGCAATGACCTCAGCTAATTCCCTCAGCCCTCTGGGATGGAGATCGTCCGGATTAGCTGATTTAAATACGTTCAGTCCCTTCAGAAGTTCCCTGACTAGATCCTCGCTGACCCTAGACCTAGGTGCGCCTCCTCTGGGGTTTACGGGGGTCCTAGTGGGGGAGGTGGTCCAGTCACTGCTCAGAAAAATGGAGGCAAAGAAATTGTTAAATAGGTTAGCTTTGTTGTCTGGTGTGACGAACAGATTTCCTAGCGTGTCTTGCAGAGTTCCCACGTTGCCCGGTACCTTCTTTTTGCCCCCTAGGTATTTAAAAAAAGGGACTTCTTGTTGTCCTTGATCCAGGTCGCTAGTCCCAGTTCCATCTCCGCCTTGGCCTTCCTGACCGCCCCCCGCCCTGCATCCCCGAGCAACTGCAGTATAGTCCTCCCTGGTGATGGCCCCTCCCTTCCATTGGGTGTACACCTCCTTTTTAGCTAGACTTTCCCATATGCTTTTGGTGAGCCACGGGGGCTTTTGCGCCCTCTTGCCCTCTTTGATCCATGTTGGGATTACCTCCCTTTGGGCTTGGAGGAACGTCTCCTTAAGGAATGACCATTTTTCTTGGACGCCTGACTCCTCTCTCCTCTGGGACCTCAGTGCCTCCCTGACTATTCTCCTTACCTCGTTGAAATCCGCCCTCCTGAAGTCCAGGGCTGCTGCCTTGCTGCAGGCCTTTGCCACCTTGCACTGGATGGTGAATTCCAGCAGGCGATGATCACTGCCACCGAGGTGGTCAAGCACCCGCAGACCCCTCACCAGGTCGTCGCCCATGGCCAGGACCAGGTCCTACAAGGCGTCTCCCCTGG
>NW_017729000.1:46904848-46932093 GCF_001723915.1 Gavialis gangeticus | reverse complement strand
AGGAACGTCTCCTTAAGTAATGACCATTTTTCTTGGACGCCTGACTCCTCTCTCCTCTGGGACCTCAGTGCCTCCCTGACTATTCTCCTTACCTCGTTGAAATCCGCCCTCCTGAAGTCCAGGGCTGCTGCCTTGCTGCAGGCCTTTGCCACCTTGCACTGGATGGTGAATTCCAGCAGGCGATGATCACTGCCACCGAGGTGGTCAAGCACCCGCAGACCCCTCACCAGGTCGTCGCCCATGGCCAGGACCAGGTCCTACAAGGCGTCTCCCCTGGTGCGGAACCCGATTTGGTTTTGAACCCAAAAGCTTGCTTAAAAATTGTTCTCCAACTGTTTAAGTTGGTCTAATAAAAGATATCAGATTCACCCAAAGAACGGTCTGCCTATGTCGTTAGACCAACATGGCTACAACCTACACCCGACTTTGTTTTCTGCACAAGAGCAAAGAACATGCATTGCAAATGTTAGCCACATGGTGGCACCAGAACAAAACTGCCAGGACACTGCTACACAGAAGAGAGGCTTGTTTCAGGTATGCTTCCCAGTGGCAAATTGGCCTTGTGAGCTTTGCATTAGCCTGTTAGCACCATCCCACCTCCAATTCACAAACCCTTTTAAGTAGACCACATCTGTTTTGTGTTTATGAACTGCCTATCACTGTGGTCAACACCCAGTTCAGGTTATGGGCCAGAACGATTCAGGTCAGAAGCGGACAAACAGGCATAAGCATCTGGCTCCCACTCTTTCTTCTCTCCACAGTGGCACTGGGAGAGCGACGACTGCCAAGGTCCCATGTCCGTGGGCTGTAGGTTACCGACCTCTGGTAACCCCCTTGCCCAGTAGTGTACCTTGGGGGGATGGAATGGGGAAAGAATGGCAGGTCCTCAAGGAGTCTTTGCCACCCAGTGGCATATCTGGGTGACGAGAGTGAATATAGGGCTAGGGCAGGGGTGGGCAAAATGCAACCTGGGGGCTGGATGTGGCCCACCAGGCCATTCTATCCAGCTTGTAGGGCCCCTAAATATTAATTTTCTAAAGTTTTTATGTGCCCTGGGCTGCCTGTCATGCGGCCCTCAATGGCTTGCCAAAACTCAGTAAGCAATCCTCTGCCCAAAATAATTGCCTGCCCCTGTGCTAGGGACTGCTCCCAGGGAACCCATGCCACAGAGCTGCTGCAGCTGGTATGCAAGCTTGTCCCCCAGTGGCAGCAGCCCAAGCCCACACTGCTATACCAGCAGCCATAGCAATAGCAGCTGCTGCCCAAGCAAAGAGAAATGGGACAAATAAGACACTGTTTCCCTGCCCTACTCGTGCTTTTCAGTGGTCTGTGTAATCCCCTTCCCTCTCCCACCCACCCTGGGTGCTGAATAAGCTCACTATGCCTCTGTGGTCCAAGTTGTGACTGGGATCCCTGTACACTGAAGGGTGATAACACGATGCTTCTTAATACCACAAGTTGCAGCCCAATTTTTCAACGCAAGACAGGCCCAATCCCAGTATAGCAAACTGACTGAAGTCACTCATCAGATGCACTGAAGTAAGTGCTAGGCTGGGCAGTAAGCATTCACTGAATCAGACTTTCATTTGGAACTTTATGAGCCAGACCTTCCAAAGAGCCCAGCATCCTGGAGGCATGTCAGACACTGAGCTTTTAAGAATCTGAGCTTCATCATAACAGGTACTGCCTTGGCAAATCTAGACCGGAGTGTGAATTCTGAGCTCCTAAAATCTGACCCAGTGCTAACTGAAGGAGGGTATCAGAAGTAGTTTGAGATTTTTCTCAACTGAAATCCCAGCAAGGGGAACAGTATGATGAGTGTAACAGCCAAACTGCTACGTTACCATTGTAATTCATGTTCACACTGAACCTGTTAATACAGCAATCTCTTCAGGCAGAGTTTATTAAAACATCCAATTACAGAAAGTGTGAAAACACAAGATTCAGCACAATCAAACACAAGCTCCTCCGGCCAGCAGTGAACAGGACAGTTGAGCGTCACTTCTGGAAATGCTTGTCGAATCAGTTCAGACATCAGCAACATGAACCAGTTCGCCTAAGGCCTTGCAGAAACCACACACCTACTGCGCTCTCCTGGCCATCAGCATTTCTCGGATGTTATCCTCAGCTTCCTTCACACTCCGTTCTAGGTATGACTTCTTCTGCTGGAAGGTACAAAAATCAAGAAGAGAATCAATATCTGTGTCACCATGGACAGTGGAAGTGCAGCAGAATGTCTTTGATTCTGGGCAGATCTCAGGCAAATTATAATTATGGCAAATACAAGTCCTGGTTTATGGAGCCATAGGCTTCTGAATACAGGCATTATTTTTACTTTCATTCTCCAGAGGCATCTCTGGAAAAAGAAGTATATTCTATATCTTTTTAGATGTGTGATATTTACATGTCTTTGCATTTCATTTTTTAAAACATGTTATATTCATAATAGTAATTTATGCATCAGTAACATTGTGTTAAGAGATTGACAAATTAGCTGCAATAAAGAACAAAAAGTGAAATAAACCACATACTTAAACTCAACGGCATGAGCAAGAAACAGGAACAGGACTAAGGAAAATCGGGACTAGTGTAAACTGACAACTAAAGAATCAACTGGCACAAAGCAAAGGCATAACAAATCCACCCATTCTCCAGGAATAATGGAATGTCCATCAAATCTTCTACTGACTCAAGTTTTCAAGCTTGATCCTCCCCCCATCCCCCCCTTTCTTTGAGCTGTGCACCTGAAAATACCTTTGCATCATCAGAAAATACATTTGTTTCTTTCATCATCGCTAATTAGGTTAAGCTGGGCAAGGAAATTAATACAACCTGGGTATCCCAAAACAGAAATTCAGCATGCAACATTTTTCCTTTCTGCTTTTGGCAGTCCTAGCAGATTGGAAAAATATGCGCTCAGGTTCTCTTTGACTATTTTCTCTTGGTTTCCAAACAACAGGTAAAACCCTCCCAGATCTCTGGAAGGTTCCCAAGCTACAGAACAAACCTGCTTGAGTGGAGTCTGATCAGCATCACTTTGTGCCTGCATATTTAGAGCCAGATTGTGTCCAAGAGCTTCCATACACTCGATTAAAATAGAATCATAGAAAATTAAGGTTGGTAGGGACCTCAGGAGGTCATCTAGTCCAATCCCTACTCAAAACAGGACCAGCCCCAACTATATCCTCCCAGCCAAGGCTTTTTCTTTGTCTTGGGACAGAGATTCCACAACCTCTCTGGGTTTTTTTCTGTTCCTGTGCTTTACTACCCTCCTAGTGAGAAAGTTATTCCTAATATACAACATAAACTTCCCTTGCTGCAACCTGAGACCACTGCTCATTGTTCTGTCATTTGCCACCACTGAGAACAGTCTAACTCCATCCTCTTTGGAGCCACCCTTCAGGTAGTTGAAAGCTGTTACTAAATTCCCCCTCAGTCCTCTCTTCTCCAGACTAAACAAGCTCAGCTCCCCCTGCCTCTCTTCATAAGCCATGTTCCCCAGCCCTCCAACCACCTTTGTTGCCCTCCATCAGATCCCCTCTAATCTGTCCACATTCCTTCTGTGATGGGGAGCCCAAAACTGGACAGAGCACTCCAAATGTCACCTCTTGAACAGTGCCAAATACCGGGAAATAATCACTTCCCTTGATCTACTGGAAATGCTCCTAATGCCGCCCAGTATGCTGTTAGCCTTCTTGGCAACAAGGGCTTACTGTTAGCTCCTATTCAACTTTGGGTCCACAGTAACCCCCATATTCTTTTCTGCAGAGCTGCTGCTTAGCCAGCTAGTCAGTCAGTCAGTCCCCAACCTGTACCAGTGCACAGGATTGTTGCATTCCTAAGTGCAAGGCCTTTGCACTTGTCTTTATCAAACTTCATGAGATTTCTTTTGATCCAATCCTCCAATTTATCTAGGTGTCTCTGAATCCTAGCCCTACCCTCCCAACATTATCTACTATTCCACCCAGCCTGATGTCATCTGCAGACTTGCTGAGGGTGCACTCTGTGGCAGGCCAGTAGGGGCACTCCCGTGTTGAGCCACCCACCTCACTGCGCCCGACCACCTTCCAGGCTCCGAACGCCTCCCTGGGGGCACCTGACATCTGGCCGACCCCCTTCCTGGAGCACACCTGCTATAGCCTGGGGGTTCCACTGCCATCACCCAGGGCTCTACACTGATTCTGGCTCTGCGCACCCTGGGCAACACAGGCCTAGTTCCTCAAGGGTACTTGATTCACTTCAAGAAGTTGGGATACTTCCCTCAGTCAGAAGCTCAAGTAGTGGTCTCCCTTAGTCAGCCAAACCAAGGGGACCCCCCAAGGCATAATCTAGACCCACTCCCAATAAGTCTCCCACAGTAGGTACAAAGGAGAACTTTATTGGTTACAGAGGGTAGGGTTAGAATAGGGTACAGGGTAGAGCAATGTCAGAGAAGTCCCAGAGAGCAAACTCCCGTGGCTGGGTAGCCTTTGGTCACGCATCCGAGTTACTGCAATCTATATATATAGTTAGATCTCAGGTAGCTTACTCGCAAGTATCATCCAGAAGCAGTTGGAGATTCCCTCTGGAGGCAGGCAGTTCCTTGATCATGAGCTTTGAGAAATACATCACTAGTTGCCGGGCAGACTCTAGCCCACCAGGGAGCAAGCCTCTCACCCCGGTATGTGATGCCAGTCACATAGGTAGAGGGAACAGGTTTCCCCCCTCCCTCAGGAATGTATCCAGCTTAGGTTACTCAGAGAGATAGGTAAAGTTGTGTCTTCTCTGCTGGGCCCCTCCTAATCAAATTATCACAGAACAGAGTTTTTGGGGAGAAATAAAGGTGGCCTTCTGCCACACACTCCATCCCATCTTCCAGATCAGGGGTTGTCAACCGGGGCTACATGTACCCCAGGGGGTACTTGCAAAGGCCTAGGGTGTGGGCAGACAGGGACGGAGTGCTGCCATGCATCATCCTGTGCTGTTGTAGATGCTGCCCACCCAGCTGGATGTGGAGGCAGCTTACACACAGCAGCTGCCCCCTCTCCACGTTCAGCTGCTGGGGGTACTCTGATGCAAAAAGGTTGAAAACCCCTCTTACAGATCACTGATGAAGTTATTGAACAAAACCAGCCCCAAGACTGGCCCGTGGGGCCTCCACTTGATACTGGATGCCAGGTTGGTTGGTCAGGCATGCTGACTGTTCCTAATCCCTTTTTTTCCTCCAAATGCTTAGAAATGGATTCCTTGATTTTTTACAGGAACTGAGGTGAGACTGACACATCTATAGTTTCCCAGATCATCCTTCTTCCCTTTCTTAAAGATGGGCACTATATTTGTCCTTTTCCAACCATCCGGGACCTCTCCCAATCACCACAAGTTTCCAAAGGTAACAGCCAGCAGTTCTGCAATTATACTGGCAAACTCCCTCAACATCCTTTGGCACATCATATCCAGCCCCAATGACTTACACATGTCCAGCTTTTCTAAATGGTCCCTAACTCACTCTTTTGCAACTATCAGGTGCTTAACTCCACCCCAAACTGTGATGCCAGATGCAGAGTTGACCTTGCCTGGGAAGACTGAGGTTAAAAATGTACTTCCAAGAAGGAGATCCCTTCCAAGCACATGTTTCTAGTCATAGCTGGAGTTTTATTCAACCCTGGGGCAGGATGACAACATGGCAGACAACTTGGTGTATCCATTAGGACTAGGCTGAACAATTTATAAGCTCCCTGCCCTCTCACACAAGACTACCCCAGCACTGACACCAAGAACAGAGGACCTTCCTTAAGCTCAAAAGAGCTTTTCACCAAAAAGTTTAATGAAGGATTGTTTTACAGCTGCTTGAGTGGGGACAGGAATTTAAATTCCACCTAAGTACCATTCAGGCACCTAGATTCCCAATCTGGATCTGGTCCAAGACCTCTATTTAAAAGTCATCCTCAAGAAATGCAAAATGATGTGAGAAACAGTGGAGTTTTCCAGGTTCCACCACTGTCACTAAACAACTCTCATTTAAACTGACACATAGCTGAACATTAATGATATTGAATGGTCTTCATAACTGGACAGGATTCCAAGCTTTCACTATTAGAAAAGCAAGCTAAAGGGTTTCAGACCTGGTTTCTGATGAATAAGAGGGCTCTGAATGCTAATCCTGTCTGACATAACTAAAGCAACCATGCAAAAGGGCCTGTTGGCATGGCACTATAGGTCATGTAAATCTATATTGCATGCTTAGGGCTCCCTCTGTGTTGGCAGTGACAGGTCTCAGCCTGATATACAGATGAGAATGGGAGGTAGCATAAAGTGCCCTTAGTACCAAAGAGGGCACTGTTTATAAACAGTTCCTGGTTTCCAGATTCAGAAAGCACCTTTTACAGCACCCATGTCCCATTACCTGGCTTTGAAGATCACGGCAAAATAGCTTAGAGCAGGGGTGTAACCTCTCCTCCTCCCACCAGATCCCAACTCACCTCTGGCAACAGGATGATCATCAGTAGTGTTAACTGCTGCAGGTGCCTGAGTTGCCATGTAAGGTCAGGAGCCACAGCTGCTGCTCACCATACTGCTACCAACCATGTCTCTACTTGGGCTTACTACTTTGGAATTTGCTTTGCCCCCAGATTCCTTACTCCTGCCAGAAGCCCCATGGAACAGGTAACATGGCTGCGTGGGTTTGATCTTGACACCTCCGGCCTAGAGAATCTGCTGCTTATTCCTGGTCTGCCAAGGGGCTTCTGCTTCTCCTTCCATCTAGGATGCCCCACAATAGACCAAATAGTTTTCCAAAGGCAGCTGCTCTCCCAGATAAGGCAGTGCAGCACATTCAGTGTGCCATGGGAAATCTCCATGTAAGCAATTCCAGTGATGAAGCTCAAATGCAAGCTGAGGACCTGGCAAAAAGGGAGAATCAAACCTAACAAGCTCCACAACCCAGACAGTGGATGTCTATGCCTCAGGTAGAGAGAAGGGAATTGAGGGAGGGAACTAGGGGAAAGAGAAGCCCAAGCACGTTCTGAAACAGAGCTCTAGAGTGTTTCCCAGTATCCAGTCAATTCCCTGCACCACATTAATGGTTTGAGAACTAGATACAAATTTCACCACCAGAGGGAGAACTGGAACTGGAACACTGGGGGCACAATTTACCACATACAAACTTCACAAACCAGCCAGCAGCACTTAAGGATCAGGGCAATACATGGCTCATTACATTCTGACTAATAGGCTGGAATCCTAATGAGTGTGACAGTATCTGCTTATAAAGTGTAACTTGGGAAAACCAAGGTGCTCTTTTCTCTCAGAGCTGCAGGCTGGTTTCTGATTAGGTAACCAGAGCAGTAACAGCAGGAACTTTTTATATAAGAACCTGTTCTCACTCCCCACTTACCAGAATCTATCCAGAAACTCCTATCTAGTACGTGACTCCATAGCTCACTCTTTCCTGGACAGCAAAGCATTGGGCAGGATGGTTTGAAAAGCAATCTGCCTGGTCAGACCAGTTTAAAGAAAAACAACAAAAAACCCACCATGATCTGATCCAAACAGTTTAAAGATTTTGTAGATGTCCGTGTCTCTCTCTACCTGGACGCCTACTTCTTGTGGCACAGTCTCCTACATCCTTGCTCCTGACAGTGAACAGTTTGATTGAATCGCCGAAATGTTACAGTAAAAATTCTCTAGCCTGCTACATCTTGATGTTTTCTTTTAGGTTGGAGGAGGTGTAAGTTTGAATATCTCCTACATCGACATTCAGCTCGGTCTAGCGATGTACCTTGGGACTCCACCTCCCCTACACCCCCTGTCCTAGTGCCAGCCTGATGTTAATGTCACAATTGGGTAAGTGGGACCAATTGTGTACCCACAGCATCTCTGTGAATGACCTTATTACATAGTTCTGATCCTGAAGCCTCGCTTAACAAAAAGAAGTTCTCAAAGCAACAGGCTATCCTTTATACCAAGTCTTGTCCCCAGACAAAAATATTCTTCCTCGCACCATTCAGGTGCTTATTCTACAATCTTTCTATAATCGGTAATAGGTGTGAGGGAAGAATGAGAGGTTTAGCTCTTTCTCGCTTCCCTTTTCACTCATGGTTAGATGTTTTTTTCTTTTCTCTTCATACAGGACAGCCAATGCTCCAAGACGACCTGCTGATTCAGATCTCCAAGCTGCCATTCTCTCAGTAAGTACACAGGCTCCTCTGAGCCTCTATTCACGGGAATCAGCTCCAGTTCCCACCATTTGCTCCTGCCGGAACAATCCAGCCTGGTGTCCAGTTCTTTTGCTCCCTGGCTTCCATTTCCGGTCTGCCCGCTCACCTCTATAGTGCATGTTTTTACATTAACATTCCAGCAGTGACCAGCCAGAACACACTGTGGAGCTGGAACACACTAACAAAATTGTGCTGGGAGTGGAGCTGGAACCGTTTCTGCCAGTGCCGGACATGACAGTATGTCCTACCTCTGTGCTCTTTCTAGGCCTTCTGGTTTGCTGATCTCTGTGACAGCCTGCCTCTCACTGCCACATTTGTGCTTGTGGACAATTCAGCTAACACAAATGTGACAGAGCCTTACTGGTAGTAATACATGCTCCATTAACTGTTAGCTTAACACAGGCCTCGCTCACTCTTCTGGGTGGCATCTGAGTTTCCAAATCTGGATGTTCAGGCTTTCAAATTTATATTCCAGTTCTTTGTTTGATTATCTGAGTATCTCCAACCACCAGGAGGTATTCACATGATGTCTTTGTTTTTTATTTCTTTTGTTTTCATGGAAACTAGTTATACAAAAAATTCAGATATATATATGTGTAATGCCACAGCTTCACCCTCCCTTCCCCATACACGGATAGCAAATTACAGTCAATTCATGGGGTTTTGTTGTTTCTTTTTTTAAAATAAAAGGGAGAGAAACTTTGCCAGCATCTCCCTGCTAACTGAGCATGTTCTAAGAAGCTGTAATGCAGGCGATTACCAGCTATGGCCCTAATTCTAGAAGTGACAGCATACTATTAGAATAGATCCACCTGTGTGGATTCCCAGTGATTTGAGAACAGCTCCGTGAAAGTGCAGCATGACATTTTTGCTACAAACTGCAGAGCTTACACCTGTTGACCATTACACCTACTGATCCCATCATCAGCACCAGAAAACAGCTGTGTTCACTTCAGAGTGATGGCTGCTTTACATGGCACAGTGATTACACAACAGTGGAGGAAATGGATTATACCAAGACAGAATTGGAACTAAAAGGGGACTTTGTACAGGTAGAACCTAATCTCGTGAAGTAGGACAGTTAAGCTATTACCTTTATACACACTGGAACTGTGGGCTGGGCTTCTCATAGGAAGCTAAGTGACCTAGGCACTCAATTCCTCCAAAATTTCAATATGATTCAGATACTTAATGCCTCTGGTCTTGGAAAATCCCCAAGTTAATTACTTCAACCACTCTGCACCCATGTCACAACCTGTGCAATAGACAGAACTTACAGCACAAGCAGAATCCCAGATATTTGTTAAATACAGACTTAGTGAAGAGGACTGAATTCCCAGCTCTGGTTACATCAGAAGGGATGTACAAATTGCTAAATTGCTGCTACATCAAAGGGAGGAAATTAACGGTTTAGTGGCACGAACAGACAAGTTTGCTAGCTGATGCCTTTGTCCAGAGCAGAAATCTTGTATCCTTCTGAAAAGCTCTCCCCAAATCATTGTGGGTACAAGTGACCCTTCAATTCAGTTCGCTATGGATCTGCATATCAGGACCTTTCTACCAAGAAAATACATCTTTTTAGTTTTATTAAAGTTTACTTAGCACATATTGTGGCAAGTGGCTTAACTCCTTGCTGCTAAACAGCAGGACTCAGCAATACCACTACACAATCTTACACAGGTTGTTACCCAGACATGAAAATGACCAGGGACTCCTACATATTTCATTTCACCAGCACTGACTGGCTGGAGCTTGCCTGGAAACTGGTTTCTGAAATGACAGTTTCTTCCTATGGCATTTGCCTTAAACTGCCATTTACAAGAACTTCCAAACTTAGAGAAATGACCTGAGGTTACAACCACCAATCGGCATGTACCCAAGCAATCTCTTAATTTCTGCATATTTGAGGAGCAAATGTAGAAGGCTGCCTTGAAGGCATCCAAGTGCACGTGAGAATTTAACGAGACCTGCCATTCTGAATCTGTGGGCAGAGGGCCTACGTAAAGTTCAATTAAAAACCAAACCAAACCAAACCTAAATTCAGATAGGGAGCCAGAAGATATGAGTGCCTGTGCTTGACATTACTGCTCACTATCCCATTCACAAAGAGGTCTCTTTTAACCTACTCTGTATCTGCAAAGGTGAAACCCAGACCACTCCTTAGTTTTTATTCCACTGATCCAATACTCCTGCTCAGCAGAAACATTTATCATATCATTACAGTGGGGAGAGGGAAAGGGGTGCGAGGGGGAGGGGTGGGATTTTCTGATAGAAATTTACTGTGTATATTGTAATATTACCAGTGCAGTTTCCATGGGTCTAGACAAGGGGTGTCAAAAATTTGACCCACAGAACCATTTCCTCCAACCCCTGGGGCTCCCAGAGGGGCTGGGAATTTAAGAGTGGGGCAAAAAAGGACAGAGCTTGCCGCAGAATTCAGGGCTATGGGGCTCACTGGAATAGTGCTCATCCTGCTGCTGTCAGATCTGGATCCGGTACGCTAGGAGCCTTGTGGTCCAGAGCTGGCCAGGGGTGAATTTGACACCCCTAATATAGCATAATCAAAGCTCATTGTTCTGCCACCGAAGGGTGAATTGTAGCACTTTTCTCCATTTATAGAAAACATTCGTGCACTGATCTTGCCAACAAGGGGCGGGCAATTATTTTGGGCAGAGGGCCGCTTACTGAGCTTTGGCAAGTCAAGGGCCGCATGGGTAGCCCCACCCCTTGACAGGTGCCCCGCCCCCTGGTTGCCATCTTGGGACTAGATGTCCCACCCCTAACCTCTGACCTTTGCCACCAGAAGTGCTTCCCCTTGCCCCTGGAAGGACTCTTTTGGGGAAGAGAGGTTGCCATCTTAGAACAGGAAAAAAAAGCCAAACAAATTATATACTGAAAATCAAACACCCATAATAATATAAAATGATTTGTGTGCATTTGTGCTGTATATGTAAAAGTGATTGCATAATAGTTCAAAATGCAGTCTTACTCTTGTATATTGTGTGGGGTGCGCAGGGGTGTTTGTCCCTTGCCACCACCAGGCAGTTTTTGGTGAGGCTGCCAGGTGGCAGTGGAGGAGCTGCAGGGCAGCCCAGCAGGCACAGGCTCCAGGCAGCTGCACCAAGAACTGCCCAGTGGCGGCGAGGAGCCACCTTCCCTCATGCCAAGCTTCTGCCCAGCTGCTGCTGCCACTGCTCAGCCCCAATGGACAATGCCAGAAATGGCGCTGGGGCCCAAGCAGCTGAGCAGCAGCAGAGTGGGACAACCTGCTGCTTGGTGTGGGGGTAAAGCAGCCCCTCTCCCTCCTGCTGCTGGTGCTTCTTGGTACAGCCACTTGGAGCCTGCGTGGGGCTGCCCTGCATCTGCTCTGCACTGCAACCGCTTCCCTGCGAGGCAGCCCAGAGGCAGCAGTGATGCAGGGCAGTACAGCGCAGGCTCCAAGCAGCTCCACCAGGAAGCATAGGCACTGCGGGGGGCCACTTTCCCCACCACAATGAGCATCAGTTTGTCCCATGTTGCTGCTGCTCAGCCCAGACAGGCAAGCGCAGAGCACACAAGGTTGGGGCCGCGTGCGCTGGTCCCCACATGTACCGCTGTGCTGGGGTGGGAAGGGACTGGGAGCCAGTGGGTGCGCAGCAACAGCCGGACAGGAGCGTGGGGTCCGCACTGGTACCCTGGGGCCAGTGCCAGGAGGGCCCAGAGTGGGGCAGCAGGAACGCAGGGTCCTGGCTGGCAGGGGCCCTCTGGAGCCAGGCCAGCTCCCCTTTCCCCCTGCTGGCACAGCCCAGCCTAGCTCCATAGACCCCTGCCAGCCCACACCTTGCGCTCCTGGTGCCCTGCTCTGGGTCCCGCCGGCACTGGCCCCGGGGCACTGGCGCAAGCCCCATGCTCTTGTTTACTTCCACGCCCCCTGCTGCCCCTTTCCCTGCTTTCCTGCCAGTCTGCTGGCCACTCCTGCACCACATGGCTTCCAACTGCCTGACCATGATGGCAGGACTTAGCAGGAGCCAGTCCAGCTCCAAGGACTGGGGCCATCACCCGCAGTCCTCCTCTGGGTCCTATTGCCCCCGTCTCCTGTCATCTTTGACAGACAAGCAGGGGCAGGGCCATATTTTGCCCACCCCTGTCCTAGACTCTCTTATTCCTAAACCTTATATGTTGTGTCCCCTTAGTTGCCTCTTTGTATCATTCCTGAATCCTTGTTTTGTAACCTTTTGCTTTTTCTATTGAATGGAAAACAGAACCACACATGATAACCTATATAGGATATGACAAGCCTTTGTAGAGTAAAAGCGTTACTTCCCACGTGGCCAGAGATGCACGCAAAAATAGCACTAGCTTTTTATGCAATCTTGTCATACCAACAGCTCATGTTAATTTCCCTGGCTTCATGATCTTGCATCTCCTTTATCCCTTCATGCCAAGTACCAGCCTGGCAGCCCTTCAGAATGAAGTTCTCTGTCCAGAGAGCAAGTACATTGCCAGCACTGCAAACTGCACTTTCACGCCACCACACATCACCAGTGGGATTCCCTTTTAAGGGGAAAGCCACTCTGCCATGAATGGACAGCATACACTGGAAGCAGTCAGTCCACAGACCCCTGCTGGATGCCTATGATAATGACTTCAGATACTGTCTTCAGATGATACTGGCTTCTGGACACTGATGACCAGGGCCAGATAAACCAGTGATTATAGTGGATGAAAAAGAATTGGTCTGGTTTCCTCTGCATTTTTACTTCCCAGGAGGATATAACAACTCTAAGCATATGTTCTCAGTTACTGATACTAGAGTCTTCCTCCACGTTTTGACCTTACACAAGTCAGTTTGTTACTCCCATGTTAATTCCTATTATAGGCTATCTGAGAGGCTGTTCTGGTGCCCTAGTTAGTGTCTTATTCTTACAAGAAGAAGGATATTATAAATACCTACTGCTGCTCATGTCTTTCATCTAACTTCAAGGATGTGATCCTGTGATTAGCTACACACCCTTCTTCACAGTGTATGTTGCTACCTTGTTTTCTGATCTAAGCACCATTGTTGGGTCTCATCAACAACTGAGGTACTCCTAGATTTAAGGCAAAGGGTGGTACAGATGATACTCTCTCAAAAAGGAAAAAAAAGTGGTAATAGAGAACAGAAATTAGAATCACTCTCTTGCATTCCAGGAAAAAGCTTCCTGTGTGGAATCTTCCTACCTGCAGATTTTGTTGCATCACCTCTAGAACAAGCTGCTAAACTGGTACCTTTCTGACAGAGGTATGACACAAAAACTATACATTCCTAATACATTAAAAAGCCGGTGTACAGAGTTCCACAGCGAGGGTAAAAAAATCCTATGAATCAGAACCCTTACCACCCAGTTTTACAAGATTAAAAAAATATTTTCCGCAGCTCCATGCCTAAAACATTGTATCAACATGCAGAGAGAGCAGGATAGCTGCTGGTTGGATCTGGCCTGGGCATATCTATAAAGAATCTAAAGTTCCATTCCTGGGAGAGACTGGTTACTTATACATTTGCTAGGCTTGGCCTAAAGTCACCCTGCAATGTTATCATAGGGAATATATTCTCTCTTTTCACAGAATGCCACTATATTGTACTTCTCCTCTCAGCCACAAACCAGGATGTGAAAGGGAAAAAACTCTTCAGGACTAGCTTATGCCCAAGACATAATTTTTCTATTAAATAATCATTTAGAATGCAGTTTTCACCACTTTTGCTTTTCTCTTCCTGCTTGGAAAATGGCAACCAAACAGCTAGTTTCAACCTCTGGCTCACATTTCAGGCTGCAGTTCAATGCTCAGGCACCTGGGCTATGAATGCCAAAAGACAATTAAATCCAAACAATGGAAACTGACAGATCTGCCATGGAAACTTTCCTCCTAGTTTTATGCTTTGTAAAACCTTGCTCTTACAATCCCCAAATGATGAGTTGGAAACAAGTCAGCAGCTTCTTTTCCAAAGCACCTTTTCCCCAAGTGTTGCATCACATTCTGGAGTGTCAGCCTGCCGGATGTTATTTTATTCTCACAATCAGAAGCCTTTCGTTGAGGAAAGCTCTAAAGTCTTCAGACATGACATAATGCTTCAAATAGAACCCCTGATACAACTCATCTTGTCACACTGTCTCAAACTTTTTGGCCAAGAGTTTCTCTCTCTCTAAAGTTAACACTTGTCATATTTAGCATTCCTCAGGGGCTGCGCGCAAACACTCTTTGGGAAAGCGATAATTAGATTCTGAAATATAGCTGGGCATATGAATCTGTCTGGAGAAGGATTTTCCCCAAGTGGGAAGAAAGTGATTCTGCTCTACAACCAGGAGTCAGACAGGAGTGGTGTGAGGTTACCCTTACTCTACAGAGCTGCTGCCGCCACTGGGATTCTTGAAATCATTCACATAGCCTAAGCCAGAGCAAAAGGATACTTTGCTGTCCCCACAAAGATAAGGGGCAAAGTCAATTATTTTTGTCTACTCCTGATCTTTGAAAATGACAGGTCTGAAAGGCTGTCACTTTGCTGCTTACTTGGCCCAAGTCAATTGTAACTAATTCACAGATTACTCCACCTAAAAGGTAGACTGGGCATTTGCTGCTGCATGAATGTCTTAAAAAATATTTTAAATACAAAGATCTAGAACTATTGGTTCAGAAATGATACCTTTTATCCTTGGAAAATATTTAACATGTAGGCTTCAAAAGGACTCCTCCTACAGCAACTGTATGTACATATTAAAAGAAAAAGCCACAGCCATTGGCCAATAAGAAATAAGCCTTTTTCCTAATTGAACTTGTGCTTGCCTCACAGATAAAAAAGGAAACGAGTGGCCACATACTTACATTTTTCCTAACTCCAGGCAAGGTAGAGGTATGCATGCCAACAGGAAGCCACAACACCTTTGCATACCTGAGAGCTAAGGTGTGGTTTAACAATGCTGACTCAAGGCTTGGTGCAATCTGGCACAGGTAAGGACATGCAACACTTTAGGCAATCTAAGCAGTCATTTCCTGTTCCCACCAATAAAATAGGGAGGAGGGGTGAAATATGGGTTTTCCCCTGCAGAGAACTGTACTGAGTAAGGGACAATGAAAAGTGGCTGCATGAACCACAGTGACTAAGAGGTGAATAGTGACACTAGTTCTGTGACTAAGGGTTACTCATCTGAGTAACAATTTGCAGGGACCCTTCTGTGATTCTGATTATTCCTTTGGATAATTCCTCCTTTTTAACATTATAATCCAACATTCCAGAAAATGATTTAACCAGCCAGCTTTGTGTAAACACGTTTTCAGTTTGTTCACCTGAACAGGCTCTTGTGCTACAGGTAAAAGCTGAAACATTCATGCCTGGGGGATGCAAATACAGATTTAGGAGCCTGGATTTCATATTTCACTAGAAATGGCCATAACTGCTTCTAGACCCTATTACTTTCTAGTTCTCTTGCAGCAGATATAGAGATAGGATGCAAACGCTGCAGGAAAATGTTTTTGTAAGTTCTTTTAACTGGTATTTAAAAAAGATAAACCAAATGGTATATGTTAAAAAAAACCCAAATTCTGTGACAAAGTACAGTCCCAATAATTACTAACATGGTGGTTTTCATGAAAGCAATTAACAAAACACTCATGTTAATCATTTTCTTCAATTCACATCTGCTAAATGTTTATACACCTAAAAAAAATAAAGACAGGAAAACCGTCAAAGGAACTAATACAAAACAAAACAATGAGAGTGGCATGGTTGGAATTTCAGACTTTGATTGCACGGAACCTTAGTCCCCCAGATAATCTGCATGTTTATTTTGTACCATTTACAATTCAAGCAGAGACTGGTTTAGTGAGCTAACACTGTGGGAAAAGAATAATCAAGCAGCTATCCACGCAACTTTCAGGTTTTACAAAAAGATCACTGCTAAGAAGCAGGATGTCAGATTAAAGACCTAATCCTACAATGACAGAAGTGCTTTTCCAAATCCTGGCAAACACCGATATCACAGTAATGTGAAAGAGTTATTTCATACATTAAAAAAGTCTCTACAACTCAGAACCATCCAGACAAATACATGAGCCTATTAGAAAGCTGAAAAAACCTCTTCTAAATGGCAGAGCTCTCCTACTACTCTTCTACTGAGGTTTAAAGTTTACTACCATAGGACCTGTTGTTTGTGCACCACTTAATACAACCCCTGCTTTGCTATGAATTTTAAAAAGTGTAAACACACACTTTACAAGGGCATTTCATTTGAGATCAGTACTGATCCCTAATGCCACCAGCACACAGAAATGGACTTGCTAGCTAGCTAGCACTGCAATTCCTAAAGTGCAGCTGCTCTCCTTTTGAATTGCAAGGCTGCAATTATGTAGTAAGAATTGCTCCTTTCCTGCTCCTGGTGTTACTATGGACAGAGACAAAATCAGGAGGCTACAAACAGAATTAGTGCACTGACTCTTCCCCATCTTGCAGTATTCACTGATGTAGTAAAATCACATTTGTAAAGCAGCAAGCAACATCAAGTCTCTCTATACAAGCATAATTCCCCTCCCCTCACCCCCATAATACTAGTGCTTATTGTATGTACTCCATATTCTCTATCTTCTTAGAAATAGTACTTTTAAGGGACATTTTTTGCATGGAGTAGTTTTCCTTTTAAATGGGAAACTGGGATGTGGATGGCACACCCCAAATCAAAATATCCTGATCTAGACAGAAAAATAAACTTCAACAGTCTTCCTCTTCAAAACAAGCCACAGGAAAAACTGAGAGGTGGAGGCTTTGCAGATGGCTCCAGGGACCACACCACATTAGTATGGATACACAGATGCAGGTTCTAATTACTACTGGGGAAAAGCTTTTTTAGAACATCTTGACTCACTAAGTGAAGCAGAGAAATGGAAGTACAGGGATCCTGCTCTACATATGCACGGAACAGGGAGTAGGGCAATGAAAGAAAAGGGAGCTAGATGGGTGCAATGCTGTCTACTTGCTTGGAGCATAGGTTTAGGTTTTTCTCTCCAGCTGCTGCCAGCAGCAACAGATGTCCCTGGGATAAAACACTACATGGGAGGCGGATGTTGGATAGCAACAATCAAAATCAGAATATTCTGCAATCATTTTTACCAGTGCCCAACAGTACCCCAGAAGTAATTTGGGACACCTTACTATGTGAGGATGCTAGCCAATCTGATTTAGTGTACACAGCTCAGAACAAACCCATTGTAGGCATCCCTAAAAGCTGGATTAACTGTCTAGAGCATGGAAACTACCAGTGCAGTCAATGTGGAATAAATCTGCAAGAGGACAGACATCCTGCTGTCCAATAATGGGAGCCTCATACCCTCACAGTAACTGGCCTATCAGATACAATGCAGATGCTTTTGAAACCTATCACTTGAGGCCATTTAAGATGAGGTATCACAGCTGTGACTGCCAAACACAGGACTCTTAAGAGTGTGCCAAGTCCCTGAACAGCAAACTTTACAGCAAACACACCAAGTGCCATAAGCATTTTCAAAGCTCTCTTCAAGAGCCAAACCCTCCAGCCCTGATAAAGTCATGGGGTGCCTCAGAGGTGAGAATTGTAACACATCCTAAAATGAGAGGAAGGAAGGGGTCAGAATTCTGCCCCAGAGCTTCCATGCCAATGCTGTCAAAAGAGATGAGCGAGTCACCCAACAAATACCTACAATTAAAACTAATTTTACATCCAGCAAAGGCATAATCCTACATTACCCTGTACCCAATAGACACATTTTATACACATTTCCTACCAGCAACAGCATCAGCAGTTCAGCTTGGGGTTTATAATGCTAGAAAGACATGGTACTTGAACTGCCAGAAACCACACTGCACCAGGGCCCTTAAATGTTAGCAAACTGGTGTCAGCAATGGTACCAAATATCTGCAAACTAGTGCAGACAAGCCTAAAACCAAAAGACAATCATCAGGCATGCCAGCAACAGGTATCTTCAAAGCATACTTGGAACAGTTCTTAAAAACAATGTGTTGCTTCTAGGCTAGTAGAGTTTTTTTTGTGTTTTTTTAATACATCAAAAGGAGAAAACAGATATCCAAAATAAAATCTACACTCAATGAAAAACACAAAAAGGACAACTCCTGAGGTTTACCCTCACAAAAAACTATACAAGGACAGTCATTATACTTGTTGTTTAAGAGACCCACCACACAGTCTGGGCACAACAACAAGGTATGGAGTTTCTCAGCTTGTGAAATCACGGGAATAAGTCTGGCAATGACCAAAGATTGTTCCTCCGAGTGGCTGCCTAGCAGTCTGTGCACTAAAATCGGGGTTCTCCACAGTCCTCAAGAGAACAGTTTTCACATCATTATGCTACCCTCACAGTTAGCCTCTACTGGGTCTCAGCAGAGATACCAAAGGATTGACCGAGTCAAAAGACTTAAACATGCTCCTCACTGACTGCTGGCATGGACATACTAAGTACTTAAAAAGATTCAAATGTGGTTTAAGCTGTAGGCAGACTGACATACAAGCCTGTTAGACTAGTTTAAATCTACTCAGAATGATTTAAAAGTGTACTTGGAAAATCAACCACTATTTTGAACCAGCTCATAGAACACCAAGTCTTCTGTGGCAAGTCTGGTTGGTCCTCCAAGCATCCTACACTGCACTGCTCCCGAGCCCTCCCATGCACTGCTGCAACTGGCTGGTCTCGTACACAGCCAGAACTCTTAGTGCATCCTCTTTTTTTTATTGGCACTTTTTAATCAATAAACTCCCTTGGTACTGCTTGTTCACTGAAAGCTATCTTTCTAATAATATCAACTCTATGAACAAAGTAGAATACTTTTACAAAACAGGAAGCTGAGGCCTGAAGAAGATCACAGACAATGTTCATGACCAGACAGGAACAGAACCCAATAGTCCTGACATCTAAGCTCATTTTTAACCACTGCAAGGTAGTGGGAGCCACTGACCTTTTCCTTTGATTCCACTACAAAGTAGCCTTGCAAATTGCTACTCCCACTCTTACTAAAGGAGTGCAACAGTATTTGAAAGACCAAATAAGGTGGAATAAGATATTTGTTTATCTTGTAACACCCCCACACACTCGGGGCTGTATATGGTAAAGTGTGTGTTTCTACTTGTGCCATATTGTGGAGGGTTTTGGGACTGGAAGAGGACCACCTCCCTCTCCCTCCTCGCATCCAGACCATTGTCTTAAGATTCCTTAAAAGAACCTATAAAACCAGCTTAGTGACTAACTGGCCAGATCCAGGAGCAGTGACTACCTTTGAATTGATTGGTCTGCATTAGCAGTGTTCAAATGACGCTGTTTCTTGATTGGGACCCTATGACTGTGTCAGACAAGTTATTTCAGGCCACCTGGTCTGAGACCTCCCTTTCTTCTGCAGCTGCTGAGAGCTGCACAGCTGAATTAGGAGCCAGAAAACCTGCTCCCCATGGGGGCGGGGTGGGGGTCTCCCCTCCCTGCCTTCTCTAGAGAGGCAAGCAAAAGGTATGGGATGGCAAAGCCTCAGTTACAGGGACAGAAAGTCTGTCTCAAAGTTTGAGACTTCTATTTCCTTCCTCTTTCCCCTTTTTTCACTTGAGTGGGATAATACTGTGGGGGTGTTAATTCCTGGAGCAGACTGACCAGAAATGGGTCCTGGCAGTTACTGGTCCCTCTGCTTTGTAACTGTATTGTTTCAGCATTGTGGTATAGCTGAAACTGGATGTCCACATTGCAGCCACAGGCGTGGGCCTTTTTTGGCATTTCACAGGTACTGCATTTCAGTTTAGTTGTGTGGCTGAACCTCAGCCATGTTTGGCTGGCAGATTTGGGCCAGGGTGAAGCCTGGCAGTACTTGTTGTCTATCCAGGTCTCAGTGCAGTATAGGCCTCGCCAGCTTTTGCTGCCCAGCTCAGGCCCAGTCAAATAGGACTGGGCCTCCCTTTGCCCCTTTTGTAGTTATGCCCCAACCAAGTGGTGTGGTTGGTGTGAGAGAGAGAAGGAGCCAGCAGGCTCCAAGGCTCCTGAGCTAAGCAGAGAGTCAGTGGCCCCAGGTCCGCAGCCCCACAGAGCCCGGCAGAAATTCCCCTTACCCAGGTGTGTTGGGAAGGGAGGGGCCGATATTTTCCCCGCTGATATAAAGAAGAGTCCGGGACCGGAAAGCGGCAACAATGCAGAACCGGAAAGAGGAGGAGGAGGAGGAGGAGGTGGAGCACGCTGGCGCACACTGCAGGGAACGCTGAAAGCGACGTTAAGCGCTGGTAGGAGCCTCTGGCAGAAAGCAAAACCCCAGGGGGGTTTTGGAACCCAGTTTACCGGCCCCTGCGGGGAGTAGAACTGTTTGTTTACTGGCTGGGAGCTGGCTGAGCCCAGCGGATGACGGGTACCGTAATAACCCTATTAGAGGGGCACTATTAACTTTGGGGTACCGTAGTCCCTGTAATAGGGGCACAGTCCAATAGTGAACTTAATCTATTAAAAAGGACTCTTGTCAAGCCCTACAAAGGGGCTCTCAGAGAGCCAACAAAGGGGTGCTTGACCCTTCGAAGGTCAAGTTTGAGTTGGAGGGTGGCTGCAGACAGCTGGAGCAGCTACACAGACCAGGAGAGCCACCTCGGTTGTCGTGTTCACTTTGATTGACCTTTCTTTTGTTGATTATCCGGGAGGAACTAAGGATACATGGCCAGACCAGCTGGCTGGCCACCACCCGGTGGAACGGGCGAGGGTGTAGGGGTGGCGAAGCCCTCAAACTCGGGACCTTGCGAGACGTCGGGGAGACTCATAATTGGACTACATGTGAAGACATCTGAACCAACTCCATTAATATCAAGTCGTGGCAGGTGAAATGTACGCGTGTGAGACCCCAATTATAGCTGATGACACCCTAGGCAAGTGGCTGGCGGCATCTGTTAGGTCCACAGGGGACAGTGATCCCCGACAGTTGGGCACTAGATGTAGTTCAGGCCCATGCCAAGACAGGCCTGACCTTTACTTTGAGTTCTTCTGCAGTTTTTTACCCAGCAGAGCTGGAATTGGGACTAGGACAAAAGCTGCAGTTAACCCCTCAAAATCACCATGCAAAAGTGTTGGTCGGAGCTCTACCACATCTCCAGGAGCAATGGTGCCCCCCTTGCAACACAGAAGGACCCACGCTCTCAAGCAGCTCCCCACAGTGCAGTGACCCCAAGAAGCACCTCAGGACTGTCCGGTGTGGGCCCCCCTCTCAAGCCCATTGCTGAAGGTCAGGTTTAGGGGAGTAGGCCCCTAGAACTACCCACTGGGGAGCCCCAAGTCCCAGACTGCCCGGATACAAGTGAATCCTTTCCCAAGAGGGTACCACCTATAGACTTTGCTTGGTAATTAATGGCATTTCAAAATTATATTTAGTGTTTTCTTTTGCTTCGTTTTTATTCTTTGTAATAAATTTGGGTTGTGTGTTTATACTGCTTGCAGGGGGTGGCGGGGTTGTTTATACGGGACACCCCAGCACATACAGTGTTCCCAGATTTCTGGGTGGGGGCTTGAGCCACTGGTATAAATTATGAAGTACCTCAAAATATGATCCCAGCCCTTTTTGCTGCTGACTGGTGCCGGGCAGAAGGGTTACACTCCAGTATCATGGGAAAGGATGAATGGATAGAACTTGTGAGTGGATTGAGAAAGTTTCTCCATGTTGGTTCAAAGAAGTCGTGTACATTTTTTAATTACAATACAACTACCTCCATCTCCCTGTGGTTTCAGAGAATCGTAAGTTTGTGTTTCATTTTTTCTCCTGTAAATAGACACTGGAACTTCAACTCTATAGCAGCATATGCTTTCAGCCTCCCATACATGCCGCAGAGTATTAATGTTTGGGAAATGCGAGACACACAGCAACATTTTTGTCAGCATTTTAAAAACAAAAATCCCATTCAACAAGAATAGAAGCAGGTTCATTTTGCCCTTTCCATGAAGGAACTAAATTCAACACATTACATATAGAGGAGAAAGCTGCCCCAGAGTAGCCTCCCCATTTGTTATTTTTAGCTCTTTAGACTGACAACGAAACATGCTGAGAATAGCAGGAGAGAAGGAGATTATCAGATACTACCAGAGGGAGAAAAAAACCCCAAAAAACCAGCAATAATCACTTCCTCCACCCTCGAGGAAGAATAATTTTCCATGTCTTTATAACATCACAGAGTTTGCTCTTTTTAAAATGCCACATTTAAAAACAGAATCCATCTAGCTTTACAATGGAAACGGATAACATTTCCTGAAAAAAAGCATTGTTCCACCCCTCACATATCACATTTCCTTAAAAATAAGAGAAGAAAAACATTACTTGGTTTTTTTTTCCTAATGCTGCACAAACACTGCTGAGCTAAAAAGGGCCTATGCTCACCTTTTCAGAATGCTTTCAAAATACGTTTCACACACACACCTAGCACAGTCAAACATAACAAGAAAGTGATATCCTCAGGACTGGAAAAACCCAATTGCTAATGGTAAATGGGAAGCTTCCTTTGTAATGGTATAAATTTAGGCCTTCAATATCTGCACAATTTAAGTAGCTTTTTAAATACCTTATGGGCCCAATCTTGCAAGTATAAACACAAGAGACATGCCACTTACTGCCAGGGGATTATGCACAGGTATGAAGTTAAGTGTGCTAAGTGGTTACAGGACTGGCCCCTGTAATTGCAAAGATTATATTCAATATACATTGGGAAGTGAAGTCAAGGCAGTGCTATCTTTGGGTTTCTATACAGACAGTTCTGTTTCCACTTAATGCTGTTCCTAAAACTCTGCTACACAATAACATCCCTCCAAAACGAACCAAAATTGCATCAATTTCACAATATTGCTTTGAGGAAAGTTATATGGGAAACAGGATCCAGGAAGTCAGAAGAATAAGAATAAAACAGCAGAGACCGCCTTGTTCCTTCCCTTTCCCCAGTCCATATGGCTGTAACAAGCCCTGGAAGGTGAGGAAAGACAGTTTTCTCTCTCTTTTCCAGTAGCCCAACAGGTTGAAATCGAACCTCCCTCAAGTTCAGTCAAGTTACTAGCAAAAGGAAGATGTGGAAGACAGAGCACCAAAATATGAGGACTAGTACATTAATCTAAATCCCAGCCTCTCCCTTTTTCCTGAAGCTGAGATTGTACGGGATGGGAGCTAGACCATGAGTATATCGCTCCCTGACCCCACTGACACAGCACCTCAATTCCTGTATGTGTGGTTTTTAATCTTTCCAAACTCTGGTACTATTGCAGCATTAAGACTTACATAGTACATTTCATTTCTCTTCAGAAATTAATTCAAGAAGCTCACCAAGAATTCCAATGCAGCCGTGTCTCAAAGTAAATTCAGAGTTATACTTTCACAAATACTCAATACCTAGCAGCTCTCACCATAACCCATGTGGTCAGACCTTTCAAAATGGGTATGTGCTGCTGTTGAGCCAGTGAGCTAAAAATCTAGCTCTTGCTGCCACGCAAAATTGGCCAACCACAGAAGCCTTTGTGTGAACTGTGATTTTCCCCATATACAGCTGGAGCTTTGCAAATCAATTCTTCAAAATTTTCATCTGCACCAATCAGGCTCCAACATAGCAACTAGGGCAAGAAGGACTTTCTAGCAACTGCACCTTTGAGATGATACAGGACAGGCTGGATCCAGGCATTAGAACTGATGGTAGGGAGACTCCCTCTCCTGTGATTTCAATGTCTCTACTAGGCTGGCCCAGACAAAATGGGGAAGGAAGTGGAGATTTAAGTGGAGAGGGGGCAAGAGTTACACACCTGGAGTATGAGGTGCATGACATAAAGGGGACGAGATTGGAACAAAAAAAATAATAATAAGCGGACAAGGGAGACAGAGGCCGGAAGTTAGCAGGAGGAGGGTGAGCAAAAGACATAAAAAAAGTAAGTGGAAAATAGAGACTGGCAGAGCAAGATTAAGAATGGGAAGTAGTGGGGGAAATAGAGGATTACTGGGAGCCAGTGGGTGGAAAGAGGCTGACACTGGATAAGGAGTGAAGGAGGAGGTTGACACTAGATAAAGAGATGAAGGGGAGATTAGGACTGGCTGGGTAAAAAGACTGGGTGCCAGTTGAGTGGGCGATCTGATGAAGACATGTGGTAGGAAGGGGGGCTGGGACTTATTAAGCAAAGAAACTGGGGAATGAGCTGGAGCAGGGGGAAAGACGACAAGAGATGGAAAGCTGGAGGAATGAGGATATGAGAGATTGATGAAAGAACCAGAACAGGGAAACCGACTGACTTGGCAAGGAGAAGGGAACACAAGGAGCTGTGAGGGCAGGAAGGAAAGTATGACTAAGAATGGCAGAACAAGGAGATAAGAAATGGAGAAAGGAGATGAACTCTGACGAGGAGCCAGGGTTGAAGAAAGAAACAGGACTGGGACAAACAGGTAAAGTAAAGTTCAGGGCAAAGTAGAGCACAGCTTTCCCAGAAGCTGAAACGAAGCCCAGGATTCATAAGTCCCACCATTCTTCTTTGCCAATTAGACAGCAGAAGATCTCATCTCACTGTACTGCTTGTCCACATAAAGCAGGGGAAGTCAAACTGTGGCACACATGCCACAAGTGACAGAAGCAGTCTCTGCATGTGACATGCAGAAGATTGGGGGGTGTGGAACAAGTAACAGTGGCAGATAAGGCAAGGAAAGGGAACTGTGTGGCAATCAGGGACGGTGCAGGGCTAAGTTGTGGCACACCTGCCAAAAAGGTCGACTCCCACTGACATAGAGGATGACTTCCAATATTGCTATTAGTTACTCTGCTATCTCAAATAAAAGATATTTCTATGGTGGATCTGCCAATGACCTATGGGTCAATTCAGTATCACACAATGGAATTTTTATTTTAGAGTTTGTTCTTAAATCCCAGGAAATTATAATTGAAAACAAAACTAAAGAACCATGACTTAACAGAGTACAGGCCCTCCAGAAGCTAGAATGGAACCCAGGATAAGTGAACCCCAACCATTCTTTTGCCATCATATACCAGCAAAGTACCAGTCTCAGATCACTATATTGCTTATCTACATAGGATGACAACCTACTGTTGTTACCACTTAGTCCTTTAACTCATGAGGCAGACCACATGTGCTGTCTTTTATTGCACAGCTTGTAAGATGTGTAGTGAATGAGGCCTCCAAGAAGAAAAATGGTTAAAGTAATTAAATGCTTACCTAGAGAACTAGATTCTATCCCTACCTCTGCCATACAGTTCCTATGTGAGACCCGGCAAGTCACTTAAAATAACATGTTACAGAGATTATCATTATTGCACATTCCCTAATTTTTGGGTCCATGACTTGAGATGCTAGAATCTGATCTTCTGAGTACTCACAGCTACAACATAACACTATATATAGGTATCTACAATGCTGATCACTCTGACAAAAGTAATTATTCAAGTCGCAGCTATTTCAAACAGGTAGCCAAAACAAATGGATGATTTTGGCCTTAACATATGTGCATCTGTCCCTAATGTGTAAAATGGGAATACCACCATCCCTTCCACAAACTTCTTAAAAACCAATATCTGTGAAGAACGAATACTGTAGTGATGACTGCCACAGAAATTCAAAAGAAGGGTAACAACTTGGCTGTCAGAGCAGAGTTTCAACAGTATGCATGAAATAAATTATACAGAGCCTCACACTGATGAAAAAGCATAAGTTATTTCATTAGTTTGACGTGACTACATCTCCTATGAACTGGATGAGTCAAGTGTCCTTTGGAAAAAAAAAATCACAAGAGATTAAAGCATTAAAGATGTTATGATAATGTAGGCACACAAAACCTTAATTTGACATTTCAAACTGCTCGACTTGTGTAAGAGACCACTGACTAGCAAGTAAGAATTCTGAGCAGAGATTATACCCCCTCAATTGCTTTGTTGGAGATCTGCTTAAAAGGACATTACTGGGTAGGTAAGCTCTGGGCATAACAGCTTTCTTGAATTTTATGCAAGAAAATATATCCAGAATATTTGTTTCAATTTCAGGCAAAAGCTTTATTTACTTCTAATGGTTCTGTCTGCAGCCTACCCTTGGGATAATTTTGTTATGGGATACTAGAGAAATCAGCTCTCTGGGTTAATTGTGGAAGATGAATTAAAGGAATTACAAGTAAAGTAGCTAACACAGCAAAAGGTAAATCCAACCTTTAAAATCTATCCCATCTGAATAATCCAGACTGGGGTATTTTTACCTTGATCATCTGAGTTGGTATTTTGTCTAGAATGGCACAGCACAAACACTAAGGTCACACATGCTTCATATTCTTTTCTGTTTGTGGTACAAGTTGGTTTCATGACCAGGGAAATCCACTATTTCCGTGATAAAAAACCTTCTGACTTGGATTCAGGTGTTACCCCTTACATTTTCAGCTCCAAGGCAACATCAATATAAGGCTTTGGCCTTTTTCAGAAGAAACTGCAGTTTAGGAAGCCTGGCTCTCACAAGACAGCCAGGCAGCTCAAACCGCAAATTCAAGATGAATCTTCATTTAAAACAAAAATATAAAAGCTTCACATAATCTACACACTGATATCTTTAGCTAAAAATAAAGAAAGCCACCCAACTGGCAGCCATGTTCCCACTCTACCACCTTCTGACATCAGTTACCACTTCTGGTAAGCTTCAAAGAGAAAAAACATCCATCAAGTGACCAGCTCTGAAGCTCTGCGTCAGAATTGTGAATGTTATAATTTAAGGGGAACTCCACCCATTCTGCTGAACCCAGCAATCTGAAAGTTCAGGAGGTTAAGAACTGTTGTTTCCCACCAGAAACAGCAAGAGACAGAGACATACAGCTGGAGGTTATATAATAACTGAAAACTGATGACAGCCTGGCAACACTGGCAGCATGGAAGTCAAGCATTCAGTCAGGCTCTCAACCACATTCCATTAAGTTAACATTAGAGATGAAGCCAGCTAGAAAATTCTATAGCTGCAGGTCTGAATGCAACTATACTAAGTGCCACCAACGGTGGAACTGTCAATGGGCTCGGGGTGATCTGGTGGCCACCTATAAGTTTATCGGGG
>NW_017729000.1:46900833-46904391 GCF_001723915.1 Gavialis gangeticus | reverse complement strand
CGGGGGGGGGGCACAGGTGATGTGTCAGGGGGGTGGGGAGAGGGCATGTGCCCCTCCAAATTCCTGTGCCCAGGCTGCAGCCAGACCAGAACAGCTTCAGGCAGGAGTCACCTCCATGGCCCATAGGTGGGACCTGGTGCAGAAGGAAGTGCCTTGCCGCCATGGCCACCAAGGTGAGACATCCCCTGCTTGCCCAGCAGCAGCAACACGGGGCACAATTCCATGGTGTGGCCACCATGCCTCACCTTGGCGGCCATGGGGGTGCAGCACTGCAACCTGCACTGGGTCCTACCCGCTGGGCCATGGTGGCAGCTCCTGCCCAGAGCTGGTCCAGCCAGGCTGCAGCCCCATGCCCCCTACATCTTGTAGGTGCAGAAACCTGGGGGTGGGATGGGGAAGGCATGTGTCTCTCTCCCCAACAGGTTGGGGGAGTCCCCCCACGTTGCTTGTGCTCATATCCCATTCCCCACACGCCCACCCCACTTCTTCATGAACTGGAGGGCTAAGGCCTGGTGGAGGGCAGTGGGTTGGGAGTCAGAGATGTCACCAGGGCCGGGAGACTGTGGGCTGGGAATGAGAAGCATGAGAAGGGCTGACTGGGGCTGTGGCTTGGGAGTGACAGGCAATGGCAGGGGCAGGGTACCAGCATATCAGGGCTGTTCAGTGCCACAAAGTAGCAGGGGGGGGACACAGCCACAGCTGGACCCACAGCCCAATGAGTGAAGGGAGCAAGGGGGCTCTGATTTTCCACGATTTAAAAAAAAATAAAAAACAAGAGCCAAAATATATAGGCATTTAGAATTTATTTTATTATAATGATTAAGGCACTGGTAGGCTTCCCAATTGCTTTAAAACTGTACATATATAGAATCATAGAAAGAAGGACCAGAAGGGACCTGTAAGATCCATCAAGTTCAGTCCCCTGCCATGGGCAGGGGGTAACGGGCTCAAATGAACTCAACGAAGCGCTTGTCCAGCCTCCTCTTGAACACCGCCAGAGATGGTGACTGCACAACCTCTGCTGGAATGTGTTCCAGATTTTGGTTACCCATTTGTCTAGCCTAAACTTTTCCCCAGCTAACTTGTGCCCATTGGTCCTCTTCCTCCCAGGGGGGGCTTTTCTGAAATGTTGCACCCAGATCCTGGTGCTCTCCCTTGACATATTTGTAGGCAGCTATCAAGTCACCCCTCAGCCTTCTTCTACTCATACTGAACTAACTCGGGTCCCAAAGTCTCTCCTTATAAGGCCTGTCCCCCAGGCCCTTGATCATGCAGGTGGCCCTTCTCTGCACCCTTCCAAGCTTGTCCACATCCTTCCTGAAGTGTGGTGCCTAGAACTGGACGCAGTACTCCAACTGTGGCCTCACTAATGCCAAATAGAGGGGGAGGAGCACCTCTCTGGATCTATTGGCAATACATCTGCTCAGTTTCAGCTTGATCAAATCCAACATGCACTATTTGCTAAGTTCCAAAAGGGTAAAATAAAATGTTAGCTTGCCTCATCACATCATTAACACGTCTGCCCCTAGATATAGGTATTTGGTTCCTCTCCTTCAAAATTAACACAGTTAGAAATAAATCTCAGAAGTTAAGCGAATTTTCCTCAGGCTAGGATCTACTATTATTAAGAAGCTGTTCTAGGGAGAACATATTCCCCCCATCAGGGTCTTGTCATGGTGAAGTTAAGGTTAAACACCTCACCAGCTTAAAGAATATATTACTTCCAAGTGTCTAACTTGAAAAAATCCTGATTAGGAAGAAAGGAAATGGAGAATGAAAGTTTTTCTACTCACACTCTCTCTCTGTTTTTCTCTAAACTTCTTTTTGAAATGCCAAAAAAGACTTTCACACCATTAAGTGCTCAGACTCTACAATGGACCTCTACTCCAAAAAAATATCCCCAACCAGCATATTATTACACCTCAGATCAGTTCCCACTCAGAATCCTGGTCAAATATTTTACTGCATGCTATCTGAGAACCTGATTTCCAAGACTGAAGGACCATTTCTACTCCAGGGCATGCTGGGACTTAGTGTGGCTTATCACTGAAAAAAAAATCTGGCCCAACAACCAAGACAGATGTTCAATAAAATGAATTTGATTCTATTCTGCCTTCTACTTCAAGAGAATCATTAACTAAGCTTTGATCATGGATTCTTTAAAGAGAGTGATCCAAAAGATAAAATTTAGCCTGGAATCAGAAGAACAAACTGAATTGACTTTTCAGGGCTAGCAACTGTAAAAAAAATAAAAATAAAAACAAAACATTTTTTTTTAAATCACCCCAGGGTAGAATTAATCTGGTGTCACTGAGAATCAATAAACTGGGAACCCCATAGTGCTTCTTATCAGAGTAAAACTATGTAAAGTATTTGAAAACACAATGCTTTTGCATATACAATCAAGTCCTCCACTTTCTTCAATAGCTTTGCCTCTCCAAAGCTTATACTAATGCATCAGATTGGTCAAACACATTCCTAGTTTAAAAAAAATCTTCAGTCAAAATGCTAATAATTATTTAGATGTTATAAGCATTAATAAAACAAGAAACACCACCACATTTATAGCATTAATCTTTCTGAAACAGTGGAATTAACAAGTTTAAGCAAGGCCAAGAGCAGATACAGTGACACTTGTTTGTAACCACTAGATGTTTGTCAAGATGCAGTGGATAAAAGTTCTTGTTTCAGCAAATTTGCACTGGCAAAGGATGTTAATCAAATGAAACTACTGCATATTTCCCATATATTTATCGTATCACTCAAACGATATAAAATGACTAAATCATTAATTACATCCAGGGTGTTCCTAAGACTTGGTCCATTCTACCTCACTGCATTTCAGGTGAATAAGAGTTCTAATATATTATTATCCTTTAAGATAAAAAGTATTAAATAAAATTACACAAAAGACAAAGACTACCACATTGAGATTTTTTTGAAGGTTCCACTGCCATCACCTTCATTCATTTAAAGCTTACCTCTAATTCCTTAATTTTCTCTTCTGCTGTTCTCTGTTTTTCTAAGAGCTGAGTGTGAATCATTCCCTTTGACTGAAGGATAAACCTAAAGTAAAAAAAGAAAGTCAGACATTTACCACAGTCTCCAAGATTTAACTCTCACCCACTTAAACTACCATATTTACTTAAATAAAAGATGAGTTTTTCCCTCTAGTCAGCATGGGGGGGTCTCTCTCAAGCTTACATTCACGTATGAGGAAACCTCACTGAGTACATTGTCTATCTTTGAACTGCTGCTAAAAGCATGTACTCAGCAACAGAAAACAACTATGAAGCTGATTAAATGCAGCCAAAACTGAATGTAATTATAAAGTGCATGGCTCATGTCAGGCAAATTAAAAAAAAAAACAAAAAAAACAAAAAAAAAACAGGGGGAGCAACTGCAACTGCCTAAAGGGAATGAACACAGGGTCTAGAGGTAGTGCAATACCAGGCTGGTCCTCACAAAAGCCAGAGAACACTCCAACACCCTCCCCCTGGTACCAAAAATACTAAAGGGAACCATGCGTGCGTGTGCGTCAAACCCCCCCCCCCCCCC
>NW_017729000.1:46898293-46900685 GCF_001723915.1 Gavialis gangeticus | reverse complement strand
AACCCCCCCCCCCCCCCAAAAACAAACAAAAAAACAACAGGCGAGTGTTCCCTCCACAAGGAACTGGCACTGGAAGATATTACAATATCAGTTCAGCGCTAGGAGGGCCAGAACCAGCCCTGACACCCTCCCACAACACCACAATACCGCATTCGAGTAGGGAGATGTTTTGTAGGCACACACACAGTTACAAGAAAGATGTCGGATACAGTTATGGGGGTAGGGAAGAGTCCAAGATTTAGAAAGTCCTGGCAATCCTTTAGATGTAGTAGTGGGATTCAGTCAAGCAGTCCCCTCTTGGACCCACCCAACCGGAAGCAAGTAAGTACTGGCACTGTCCTGTGATGTGCTCTACATAGATGTCCCTGGACCAGCGGACAGTGTCAAACATCATGAGATGCCACATCAGCTTGCTGTAGCAGTGGGATATGCAGCAGGCATGCAGAACGCTCTCGTCACTGGGGTCCCATGCTCCAAGTGCCCTGACAACCAGCTCCTCAACCGTCACATCATAGCCCCAGCTCGACAGGATGTCTGCCAGCAACTGGTACTTCTCATGCTTCCTTTCACAGGCTTTAACAAAGGCTTGGTGCTGGGTCTCAAACAGGATGGTGACATCTACCGTCACATTTGCTGTCCTCATTGGTCGCAATGATGTCCAGGAGCAGCTGACTTTTGCAGCCTAGGATGATGCAGTTGATGGATACAGACCCTGCTGAGACCAGGATGGCCTTGGCCAGTCAGTCCTGGACAGCACTGTGGCACAGCTGCCACGCTCTTGCATGGGGTACACAAGACATGGGGGAGGGTCCCTGCATCATAGCCACAAAGTCAAGGCCTTTGATCTACATTTGATCTTAGCCAAAAAAAAGATCAAGATGCTGATGGGAACCTACCATAAAGAAATTAGCACAGCCCACCTGGACAAAATTTATGGTATCATCCATTGAGCACAGTCCTCCTGAACACCAACTGTCTTCAGGTCATGGTGAGCCACCACACTGCATATACTTCAACTTCCTCTTCACTCCTACAGCTGAGTTGCATCTTTCTTTCCCATTTTAATAATAGCTGTTTCTTCACCAGCATTATATGTCTGGCAAACATCACCAAATTGGGCCTCAAACAGTTCACTAAGAATCCCCGTCAGCCTCTCTCAGCCTGTTGCATATAGTTCCTGTGGCCCCACCTTCCATGAGATGAAGCCAGACCAGGTTTCCCTGTGCCTCATCTGCACATAAATTTTCAGAGGATCCCAAGACTCATGGCAAGAACACCCAGTCCCAGTCATGAGTGGGTGCTAGTTAGCACATAGATCCTTTCTGGGTGGTATCTGGAGTAGTGCTGAGCTGTGCCGAGTAGTGGGGTCACCATGGCTTGAAGTGTTGACGACTCTGGGGAGGCCCACCCAGTGAACAACATGGTAAATCCTGAGCCTTTTGGCTTTAGACTAATATCTTGCATAGTTTATATTACGTATAAGTAGATGCCAAAGTCCGACTTAAAAATGTGTTTATGGAGTACTTGTGCTAAAACTTGCAGCAGCTCCAGAAAAGATAAATTGCACCAGTTCTGGAAGAACTAAGTCTATGGGCTTTACATGCAAATTACTACAGCTCTGTTTATTTCAGTCTTATGAAAGGCTGCAGGGGACAGAGGGGCCTCCTCCCCAAACTTATTTTCCATGCAGTATCAATGGGTAGGGGACAAATTCAAGACAAACCTCCAGTAATTAGATTCTATATCTGGAAAGTTATATCAAATTTATAATTTTTTCATATATAGAACCTAATTATTGGGGGGGTCATCCTATAATCAGGGTAGTCATATTCAAATAAATACAGTACATTCACATTCAGAAGTTATTCACTCTCATCCTCCATGTTCTGAAATGAGAAATATTTGAAACATCTGCTTTCAGTATAACAAAAGGTATTCCAACTACTCAGTCAACAGGCTAAGAAAACCCAGCTATGTAATAGAGGTCATCATCTACTTAAGATTGCATGGACTGTACTCAATGACAGATGAAAAACACTCTACTTAAAATTGGCTTCAATCCTTTTCACCCCTCCTTGCAACACAGTTGCCAACCTCCTGGTTTTCTGGATGGCCTTAATTTTGAGAGATCACAGTTTTGCAGCTGAACTTTAGGCATACATTGTATAACTATTCAAACATGCCAAAAGTGTAGGGGTGCACCAATACATCGGTCCGATATTGGATTGGTACTGATATAAAGAAAATGATCTATATTGTATATCAGCCTTAAGTGGCCAATATTTGGGCCAATAAATGCCTGTGCTGTGCACAACCACAGCGCAGCATGTAGGCAGTGAAGACAGCCCGTAGCGTGGTGAGCTGCCTCCAGCTGGTAAGTTTTTTTTTGCTT
>NW_017729000.1:46897559-46898282 GCF_001723915.1 Gavialis gangeticus | reverse complement strand
GGGGGGAGGCAGCAGATCAATGCCCTGCCATGAGGGAAGGAAGGAGGCAGGGGCAAGTGCTGCCCAGTCGGGGTAGGCAGGAAGGCAACAAAGCCTCAGCTCACCCGGGGGTGCAGGATGGAGCAGGGCTTGTCCAGGGGGCACGGGAGAGGGGAAGGCAGAGGCAACTCCCACTGCTGCGCACGGCTCCTCTGCCAGCTGCTACCACTGCTGCTGTCACTTGTCCAGGAGGGCACCAGGGGGCCTGCACTCAGATCTGTACAGGGTGGGCTGGGGCTGCTCCCAGCAGAGCCTGGACGGGCAGGGCGTGGGGCGCTATAAGGGGGGGCTACAGAGAATTTCAGGGTGGCTGCGGCCCCCGCTGTAGCTCCCTCTCAGCAGCACTGCCCCCCAGCCCAGCCAGCCAAGTCTCCGCAGGGAACAGGCTTCAGATCTGCATGGGGCAGACTGGGGCCAGGGCAGTTCCCAGCAAAGCCTGGACTGGGCGGTGGTTGGCATCACAGGGAAGGGGCTATGGTGGGGGCTGCAGTCACCCCAAAATTTGCCATAACCCCCTCAAAGCCCCCAGCAGCACCACCACCCACCCCATGCCCCACCCAGGTAGTCCCAGCTTTGTGAGCAACAGCCCCAGCTTCAGCCTGCCCTGCCCAGGTCAGATCTGGGAGCACATGCCCCACCCCACCCCACCGGATGAGTGACAGCAGCAGTGGCGGGAGGTGGCAG
>NW_017729000.1:46895508-46897254 GCF_001723915.1 Gavialis gangeticus | reverse complement strand
CCCCCTTCTCCTACCACACCAGACTTACCTGCCGCAGGCAGTGTATTGGATATCAGAGTGGTATTGGCCAATATGCCTTCTTAAATATTGGTTATCCGTATCGGCCTCAAAAATCCCTATTGGTACACCCCTACAAAAATGATACTTTGTTACCACTAGGATTTGGTGTTGGTACCATAATTCTTTTATCTCACAGTAGGAGTTTGGAAAAAGGGAAAACGATTGCTTTAAAAATGCAATGTGTATAATTAAGAATCATTAAAAGAAGACTTCATCCATGGGCAGCACATGTTCAAAAAGGCTGAACTCAGTTCAGTTTCAATGATAATGAGTCGGGTACTAACGTTTTTATAAACCAGTCTGATGGCTGAGATAAGTCTGTCCCAAAGGGTTCATGACTGCTGTCATAACAGAGACAAAATTCTGATTGTTCATGTACCTTTACTGATCTTTTATAGTTTTCCCAGCAAGTAGGCTTTAAGTAAACTGTGAACCACTACACTTTTAAAAAATGTTCAGTTTCTTCTACTTTTCTTATTTTAAAACTGTAGTCACAATTTTCTTATTCTTCCCTTTGACAAATTTGCAAATAAGTCATGACAATAAATTTCTTATCAATTACTCTAATTTAGTCACAGCAATCCAATGCAGCTATCATAAGCAGCCTCTTCCCAAATTACTCTCAGTAGCATTCTGAGGAACCAGAATTGGAAACAGCTCTCAGAATAGGTTACTGACGGCTTGCAAAGAGGTAAAGGATAACTGAGTTCAAATACATTTTAGGAACCTTACATAACTTCCTCCAACCCTTCCTCCCCTCATCAAAAAACATCCAAGCAATAGATTAGCCACTTCACTACTTACAAAGTCACCCAAAAGGATTTAAAAGAAGCCCCCACAGGTCATATTAATGTATTCAAGGTCTCCCTGCAGTGCCAACTGGCATTTGGGTCCATGTCTTCATGCCAGGTAACAAGTGCTCATACTGAACAACTAAAACAAACAGCTTTAGACTAGGCAGAGCCAGACGACATTCCCCGTCTCCTGCACAAAAGTTTGACTTCAACTTGTGTCCCATGACAAATGTATATTATTAACATGTTTACTCAGGGGCTGAAAGATGCTCTTTTAACAAAAATGGGCATCCTACCATACAGCTTGGAAAATGAATTCAAACCTAACAGCCTCAGGATTAAGGCAAGATGAAAGCTGCGTAGTACCATCAGTCCTGAAATGTATAGGAACAGAAGAGCTGAATATTATGCTTATTCTTAACATGTTGCCAATTAACAGTAAAGAGAATTTTATATTCAATTGCATTTTGCAATGCTTTTCCTGATTTTCTTACACTTACTTTCCCTTCCCTGTTTTACTCCACTCTCTCACTGCTACTGTGTATTTCATGTTTTTGAGTGCAACTGTCTTGGCCGTCTCTTATGTTATCTTTCTCTATGTAATTTTGCACTACGTGGTTGTCTGTATTTGCTTTCAACTCCTCACTGGTGATTTCTTTCTAGGCTTTAAACATCTTCTCCTTTGTCCATTATCATTAACATTTAATTTTCCACCTAAAGTTAACCAGCTTGTAGTCTACATCTTCTAGAATTTAGTTCTACTTTGTGTAGTTTTCAGAAGCTCTGCTCCTTTCTTCCCTACATACAATACTCAGAATCTTCCCAATATCTTTCTTCCTCCCAAATCTCTCTTCCTTATACACCTTTAAAAAAAAAAAAAAAACCCAACAAA
>NW_017729000.1:46884260-46890508 GCF_001723915.1 Gavialis gangeticus | reverse complement strand
ACTTTGTGTAGTTTTCAGAAGCTCTGCTCCTTTCTTCCCTACATACAATACTCAGAATCTTCCCAATATCTTTCTTCCTCCCAAATCTCTCTTCCTTATACACCTTTAAAAAAAAAAAAAAAAACCCACAAAATGCATTCCTTCACCTTCCACCTTTTCCCTGTACCCTCCCACATGGCTTCATCCCAGTCCACTGGTATCATTTGCAGATAAAAACCATTTAACAGTCAGACAACTAAGATGAAAATGAGGGTCATGCCAGCCAGGAGCAAAGCCACTGTAAAAAGCTAAGCCCAACCCCACATCCTCCAAGAAGGAAGGGTATGTTGCTGGCATTCCCATCAGGAATACTCTTCCATCTTGCCCACTCTTCTACCTTTAATACTCTCCAGCTACTGGGAATTGATGCATTTTATGTTCTCTCACAACCCCTGATTGCAGGAAGATAGTATTCCTCCTCCTCCACCACCTCAGTAGGCTTTTTGGGGCACAGACAGTCATGCCGTTCTGTGCTCATAAAACATCTAGCACAGGAGTAGGCAACGTTTTTTGGCCGGAGTGCCAAAAAATACCACAATGCCTACCTTGGAAGGTGCCGAAGTGCCGGCATGCCAGAAAAACTAAATGAGGGCAAGGGGTACGTGACAGGATGCCTTGCTTGTGCCCCTTGCCCCCCACCCTGGAGCCCGGTGCAGCTGTTTGTAGCCAGCCTGGGCTCTGGGCAGCTGCAGCAAGCAGCAGACAGACTGAAAACAGCTGTACCGGGCTCTAGAGCCCCGGCATCAGCTCCATGCTGGTGGCGACTGCATGGGCATCTTGGGGCAGACAGCAGGGCAGCAAAGCCTGCCCCAAAGTGCCTGTGGCACATGCACAGTTGCCACCAGCATGGAGCTGATGCCAGGGCTCTGGAGCTCAGCACAGCTATTTATAGCCTGCCCACTGCTTGTTGCAGCTGCCCAGGCCCAGGCTGGCTACAAACAGCTGCGCAGACTCCAGACCCCAGTCACCAGCTCTGTGCCAGGAGTGGAGGAGAGACTGGGGTTGCACTGCCTCAGGCCTCTCCCCCACTGCCAGCTCCAAGGTGCGCCTGCACACACCAGTACGAAGCTGATGCCGGGGCTCCAGAGCCCAGCACAGCTGTTTGACCCTCCTGGCTGCAGCCAGCCCCAACTCTGGGTAGCTGCTGCCAGCCGGGAGCCCAGGCTCCTCCCAGCAGACATCTGGGATGCTGCAAGCCCTGATGGGAGCAGCCCAGGCTGTGTCACTGGCAGCAGCTACCCACAGCCGGGGCTGGCTATGGCGTGCCAAGCAAAATGGCCTTGCGTGCCATGCTTGGCATGCGTGCCAGGGGTTGCTGACCCCTGATCTAGCAAAATCAGGTCCCGGTACACAACTAGGGGCATTTCAGTGTTGCTACAACATAAATGATTTCTCCTGCATGCAGTTGGTTTCTGACTTCCTCTCTCATTATGGGTACATCTCCACTTCCTTGCCTATTGTGCGATATGCATGGGTTAGGGAACAGTGGAGTTGGATTTTCTAAAAGGAAAGCTTCAGTACCTGTCACATCTGCTGTAAAGCTGGGGTATCAAACTTACCAAGGGCCCCAGATGGGAGTTCCTGTGGGCCAGATCCAACCCAGGGCCTGAGGTCTGCTGCTACAGCCACTGCAGCTGTGACCTATGGTCCTGTGATGGTGGGGATGATGCAGGATCTGGCAGGAGTTCAGGGTCCAACAGAGGCAAGCTAAGCTTACTGCTGACAGCCATACCCAGAAGGGTCAAAGGGCCCAACTTCTAGTGACCTCAAGTAGCCTGGTGGACTAGATAAAGGTGCTGGGCAGGACAAATCTGACCACAAGCCATATATTTGATACCACTGCTGTAAACTGCTTTCCCAAGTTAAAGGGACCCCGATCTTCATCTGGTTTCACTGTTGCCCAGTGGCCAAATCTCTGAATCCGAATAGAATCAGAGGACCCTATAATTTCTCTGAATTGAATCAGAACTCTCCGATGTGAACATTGACACAGATTTAAAAGTTTTTTTCTACATACCTCTAGGTAGCAGGGGCTCATGAATGTTGTGATGCTGGGGTGCATGAAGTGTCCCACAGAAGTGCAGGGTGCTCCCCAACGCGCTCAGCAGCAGATCCAGAAATGGACCAGAAGTACTTCCAGTCCACTTCTGGGTCCCGTGGCCCCCCTCCCCCCCGCCCCCGCTTAGTGACTGGTGCCTCCTGGGTCTGGGGGGTGGGAACCTGGGGTCCCCCTGCACCCAATCACCAAGCGCACTCCCCAGCACACCCGGAAGCAGACCGCAAGTACTTCTGGTCCACTTCCAGGTTCGCCACTGAGCACATGGAGGGTCCCCCCCGACTCCTGTGGGACATTCTATCTGCCCCAGCTTCGCAGAGATAACGAGTCACACCGGTACCTCAAAGTATGTAGAAAAAGTGAAATCCAAATCAATGAACTAAATCATTGTCCCCGGTTCGGGCCAAATCCAAATTGAATAGGGCTCACTTTACACACCCCTACTGCCCACTGTTCTGAACAGCAAAATAAACTGACATGATTCTGGTTAAGTTTTACTGTGCAGCAACTTGACAAATCTGCAATCAGTTGCAGCAGCACTGAAGCTGTTCATGCAGACTTCATTAGACTACAGAACATCACCTTTATTTTAAAAAGATCTTCCAGATGTGACATTTTCCTTCTTGAATAAAAGCTTATCTTCTGCATACATCAACAGCAGTCAGCTGAAAAAAAAATATCCTCCCTTTGCACGCCCTTCCATGAGCCAGAGCCCAAGGCTAGACTGGCCACTCTCAAATATAGTGTAACTAATGAAAGCAATGAGACTTTAAAGCTAGAAACTACATTGACTTTTAGCCACCTAAATCACTGGCTTCATTTTCAGAAGTGCCAGTTTCAATTTTACTAATTTATTTAGCACCCTCCACAACCAGCTATGGAATTTTCACCCAGCTATGGAAACGGGACTTTTCTGCCAGTCATTGGAAGAGGCAGGGAGGCCTACTTTGTGCAGTCTACAAACAGGTAGTATACCACAAAAGCAGGATATTTTTAATAAACACAATTCAGCAATGTTAGCCCAACTTTAGAAATATTACTGAACGTAGCCGATACCTTAGCTCAGGGGTCAGCAACCTTTTGCTGGTGCAGGCCAGAGCTTGTGACCCAACTGCTGCAGCAAACCAACCACCTATTACAAGAAGGCCCCAAGTCTCTGCCTCTCCCAAGTGGCCAGCTGCCTTCTCACTGCAGATTCTTGGCCCGTTTGCAGTGCAGGTAAGTCAAGACACGGCAGAGTATCAGGCTCCGCAAGAGAATAACACTGCAGATGGGACAGGTGGCACAGTACAGCTCCATGCCACCACTCCCGGGAGCTAAATCTGACATCTTCACGGGCCAGACTGGGTCCACAGGCCATAAGTTGCCAACCCCTGCCCCAACTAGAATGGTAGTTCATTGCTGAGCATGGGAGAAATTAGACACTTATGTTTTCCTGTGGTACATGCTATAGTAGATTACACTCAATTTTATTTCTGTTACATGTCAGTATTAAATCCACTGAATTTGAGTTTGTCAAAAGAACCTGGAAGGTCTGGGATAGGTGCTTTCTTTGGCATACATCCAAATAAAATAAAAAGTATTTTGAACGTGGTGCAGAGTGTATGAAGTTACCGACTACCAGCTGATGCTGCAGGGACTTGAACCCTTACAGCAGTGTTTCTCAACCCATAGGCAGCAAGAAAAGGTAGCAAACAAACTTTAAAAATGGATTCTCCTTTAAAGGAAATAAAAAACATAGGAAATTGTTGCTTTTGCCTTGCAGGCTGGCAGAGTTCCAGTCTGCAAGGGGCTGTCTGGGACCCCCATGCCCCACACAACACCCTCTACCCCACACGCTGGGGACGGGAGTGAGGAGCAATGGGTCAGGACTGGCCATCAATGTTTACAAATGGGTCCCAATACAAAAAAAGGTTGAGAACCACTGCCTTAGGGCATCCATTTCTACCCAGCATACAAAGGACTACTCTGGGACATTTAAAAGGGAGGAAGAGATCTACAGCTCACATAATCTGTCAACTTTCATTCAACTGAAGTCCACTGCCCCTAGAGGTGCATTGATACGTCGGTCTGATATCAGAAAGATATAAAGAAAATTGTCTGTATCAGAAATCAGCTTAATATGGCTGATAATTTGGTCAATAAATGGCTCGTACACAGCCACAGTGCAGCACGTAGGCAGCAAGCAGCACAACCCGGCAGCCTGGAGAGCTGCGTGAAGCTGGTAAATCTGATGTGGTCGAAGGGAAGAGGAGAGATGGGAGGGGGGAAGGGAAAGGGAAGGGGGGGGCAGATCAAGACCCCTGCAGTGAGGAAGTGGGGCTGAGGTTGGGGCTGCCCAGCCAGGATGGGACAGGTGTGGGATGGAGCCGCTATAACAGCAACTGGTTTGTTCCTTCAGCTATTAAGTTGAATGAGCAAAACTAACTGAACTGACATGAGCTGGATAAAAGGAGGCAATTAATAAGCTTCCCCTACATACAGAGCCCAAGAGTTATTAATTTAAACTGTGATGCTTTTTAAGTGTCCAACAATGTAGAAAGCTGTAGAAATCCCAGATCAATGCCAACCTCTGCTCCACAGAGTTTTTTTTAAATTTTGACATGGATTAACTGGGAACTGGAATGAAGCCAAACTCATTTCACTTCTTTCTTCCAAGGCAAAACTGTTCATCCCCAACAAGCAGAGCAACAGAAACTGTCTTTTGAACTGATGCCTTCTGAATGTTGCAACCAAACAGCATGAAACCACCTCCCAGGAAAAAATATGAATTGCCTCTTTCAGCTTAATGTGCTGTTAACTGTAAAGCTTAATCATGATCTTGTCAGCACTGATCAACTTTTCACTGGTACCACCAGCACAAGTAGTATTTATCTGATATAGTTGGACAGATTCAACAATTCCTGACATCCTGTTCTTTTGAAAGAATGGTCCATAAAACTAAGGTTGCAAGTTTTGAATGTAAGAACAGTCAAATATCAAATATTATATTATTTATATAACTTTAGTTTTATGGACCATTCTTTCAAAAGAACAGGATGTCAAGAATTGTTGAATCTGCCCAGCTATATCAGATGAATACTACCTGTGCTGGTGGTACCAGCGAAAAGTTGATCAATGTTGACAAGAGATGTTTTAGATACATTTAGTGCTCCCTAATGTCCTTCAAAACTGGGGTAAAAAACAAGTTATAGTCTACTAAGACAAATCAGGCTTTTCTGTTACAATTTGTGAGATTCTGTTGAGAATTAACCAGAATTGAAGCTGCCAGAAAAAGCCAGCTCTTCCAAAACGTGCTGACTAAGCCTCTTTAATGTGCTCCAATCTCCTAATGATTGCAGGCTCTAAAGTTTATTGGGGGTGGAAAAAAGCAAAGTACCAAGCAGTAGAAGAAAGATAACCTCTCTCTTCCCAGAAAATGCTTTAACATTTCTTGAGTGATTTTTATTTTCCTCATAATAACCCTCTGCTGGTCCCCAACTACACACTTTATTCAAGGTGCAGCAAGCAATTTACTTTCCCTTCAGAGTCCAGATACTTGTTTCCTTCAAAGAGCCCTGTACTCCCTCCTGTAGAGAGCGCTACAATATCCTCCCCTTCCAAAGGAGTCTTCAGACTCCTACTACTAGTCAGCAACTTTGTCAGCTCCATCATCTGTCAGCTTCTTTGGTGTCACACAACACACCCGCAGTCTTGTTTACACAGAGTAACCAATTCCATTAACTCACAACTTGTTTATACCAAATACATGTACTATTTATTTGACTTAAAAACACGGTATTAATTTAAAAATATTTGATCGGTTGCTGGATGAGGTTATGGAGATACTTGTTCACCACAACTTAATGAAGCAGTATATTATGACATATAAGTTATTAAAGGAGGAGCTCTAGTGATGCATCTAGTAAACTTTTTTTTAACATTTTCCATTATGAGCCCCTGTTTTCTGTTACTTAAAATTTTGTCAAACTAACCATTCAGGCTGACATTTTCCACGGCAGGAAAATGTCATATTACACATACATACAGTACTGAAAGCGTGTGTGCGCACATGTGTGAGATACACACACACACACACACTTTCAGTACAATACACATACCAGTAAAAAAAAAAAAAAAAAAAAAAAAAAAAAAAAAAAAAAAAAAAAAAAAA
>NW_017729000.1:46856544-46884226 GCF_001723915.1 Gavialis gangeticus | reverse complement strand
AAAAAAAAAAAAAAAAAAAAAAAAAAAAAAAGAAAGTATGAGTACAAGTAGTATTCAGCTGATATAGTTAAACAGATTAATCAATTCCTGATGTTTTATTCATTTAAAAGAATGGTCCATAAAGCTCAGGTAGCAAGTTTTGAATGCAAAAGATATATCAATGTAAAAAGCATCAAAAATAAAATAAAAATATTATAAACAATAAAATATATATATAATATATATATTATAATGAAGTAAAATTAGTTCAAGGTATTTCTTATAAAGAAAGAAACATGTTGTTCAACAAGTGTTAACAATCCTTCCTACCATTTCTTTGATAAGCTCTAATGCCTCCAAGGTTTGCCCTTGAGTTCGGCAATGGATTGCACCAAATTTCACATTCTTTTTTCCAGCGAGTGAGAATTTGGCCAAGTTCTAAACTTGTAAAAACTGCCATTTGTACATGCTCAGTAAAGCATGTTTGTGGCTAAGATTTGAATATTTCACCTGCACTGAGCATGCTGTAGTCCAACATAACATTAAGGATTTGGGTCAATGCAACAATTTCTACTCCCACTGGGTGAGGGGAAGGCAGACATTAAAAATAAGGAGACGGGGGCAGGCTTGTGAAAGCTCCTTCTACTGTGTGGGAAAGCTCCTCTACTTAAATAACTTGGGGGGAAACTATGGGTGCTGAAGCTACAGAGGGTTCTAAACTGGCATTAATAATTCTGTACACATCACCCCTCATCATTAGGTGCGACATGTTTCCCACCTTTGGCGATAGGAAAAAAATTCACTATTCCATTTTACAGATGAGGTAGCTGAATAGTGCATCATCTGCTGGAGCTGTGTATAGAAGCAGACAGCTTAGAATCATAAAAAGTAGGGCTGGAAGGGACCCTGAGATGGTCATCTAGTCCAACCCACTTGCTCAAAACAGAACATCCTCATCTAAGCCATCCTAGAAAAGTGTTCATCTAATGTATTCTTAAAAAGCTTCACAAAAACCTTGTCTCAACTACCAGACATAATGCCCAAAACATCATACCTACCCTGACTTCCTATAGGTAAAGCAGAGAAAATGAAGACTTTAACTTACTACAGAGGCACACCCTGCCTACATACTGCTGCCAAACTCAGAACTTCCTGGCACTATACAAATCAACAGTATTCCCTTCCTGTTTCTAGTACTGTATACCACAGACTGCAAGGGGAGCAGCATAATGCAGAGCACAGTTGTATAGCATAATGGGCCAGAGCAAGGACAAGAACACAGTCCCAGTTCTCTAATATGGTGGACCCAAGATTCATGTGCTTATTAGCTTCATTGCCTTCACAAGGAATGTGCCAAATTTGTGCTTTGTTCTGCTATGTAATCACTAGGTCACATGTCACACTTCAAAGACAAGTTTAGAACTCAAGATTCCTGGCTCTAAATATTCCTCTGCTGTCTAGCAAAGTTGTGTAAGTCCCTGGCAAAATGTTCTCACATCCCTTTTGGTAGCTGACCCCCAGAGAGGATAACAGACTAGTACTATGACTTTTTTATTTCAAGTAGGAAAGGATGTTGTTACGGAATTAAAGGATTCTGGATTCCAAATTGACCAAGGGATTGAGTGGTTCCACTTTATGACAGTTTTGGTGTTCCAATCTGATATTAATTTTTAAATTAAAAAAGTACAAGCAAAATGTTACATTAAAATTATGTTAAGACTGCAAATGAAAAACTGAGAACTGCCACAATTAACCTTAATTCAGTTCCTTTTCGAGTACCCAACCTTAATATTCTTTTAATATAGTTTTGTAAACATATGATATGGCATGCAATGTACTATACCCTAGCATATTTATAAACAAATGTAATGTTCTAGTTCAAATGCTCAGCTTCACACACACACACACACACACACACACACACACACAATGTTGTAGACCAAGGTTTTTCAGTAACATGAAAAGGTTGAGCTAAGTCCAGTCATGCCCTTATCTATTTAAAGATGTTTTTTAATGCTGAACTTGTGCTGCCATTCAAGCTTTCAGAGTAACTCAGAATGGGATTAGCACATTTTAAGCACTGGGCAAAACCAATGGAAGTGTGGCTTCCAATGGTCTGACCTTGATCTCAAAGCAATCCATCTCGACTGGAACAGAACTGTACTGTCCAAGATCACTGTCACTTAAAACAGGCCCTTTCCCCTTCCATTTAAAAATTCTAAAAGTAATTTGTCTATGTAGTTCACAACGTAACACTATTACGCACCAATTAAGCTTCAGTTTAACCTATTTACTGCATCTAGTTATCTATTACCCATAAATTCCAATGAATGATTAACAAACAATATAGTAACCAACTATTGCTCATGCTTTAAATAAACACAATTTCCACTGCTGCTCTTGTATCTAGATCTTGCTACTTTTCTAGTGTGGTTTTGTATCTCATTAAGCAGATTATGTCCTTTGATTGATGCATTTAAGTAACCTCAAATGACGTAGAATGGATGGGAGTTACTCCTATGCTTATGTCACAGGGACAGCAGATAAAAATCAGAAAATTCTCAGTACAGCTAGACTTCACTTATTTGCTGCTTGGGGAAAAATTATGCTGGAAAATATTATTTTTGTCTATAACAGGATGATGATTTACTAACAAACAACAGTTTAAAAATCTAATTTAAATGTTAGTGTTCTATTACACAGGTGGACAGGTCCTTGCACTGGGTTTAATAAACCTTTAAAAATTTTTAACTTAAGATAGGTGTAATAACATGCGTATAATTCAATAATATCTGTGTCATCTAAGTCTGAAAGCTTCATGGCACTAACAGAGAAAGGGATTAACTATATTTTAAGTGTTCCATTTTTAATTTTACGTGGGCAACTACAAGAGATTAACATGCCCAAGAGGTTACCTAGATTAAATATGTGCTACTGTAAATTTACTTACCCTTGAGGGGCTAAAAGTAAAGAACGAAACATGGTGTTCTTTACTTCTTCAAAATTATCTGTGGTATGCCAGAAACACACACCTGTCCCATTCGATAGGGAAAAAACAGTATTTGCCCTACACCTGTAACATGTTTACATTAGCTTTTACTTTTTTTGGATCTGTCAACAGCTCTAGCATATTAGATTACTTCAATAAACAGAAATAGTAACACAGCTTCCAAACAGCAGTTTCTGCATTGCTAGACACTTAACTAGATGGTAGATTTATACCATTGTTCATACTTAGTTCTTTAAAAAAAGCAAGTAGTGGTACACCTCCGAGTTTGTGATAAATATAGTATGAGCAAAAATAATGATATAGTAGTTAGTCGGCTTTTAAAGGGCATTGTCCATTCTTTCTGGAGATTAGATCAAGACAACGGGTGGAATCTCAGTTTGCATTGAAAAAATAATTAGTTTGCATTTTCCTTATAATAATAAGAGTTTAAGTAAATGTTCAAGGATATCTCTTTGGTAGAAAAGTAGAATTAACATAAAACAACATTTTTCTTTTAAAAAGAATTGCACATATTTCCTCACCACACCACAATATTTTCCTATTTCCTCTTTTAATTTCTGTTTGCAATATGCAGACATAGGCTATCCGCAGATTTTTCAGCCAAAAAAATGCAAGAGACTGCAGTGTCTCCAGTGTGCCAAGGACACATTTTAGGTAGGTTTCCAAATGCAGGCTGCGGAGTTGGAAAACTTCCTTACAAAGCAGATTGAATTCCTTTTTTGTTTGGTCAAATCAACAAGGGACATTATCAACCAGTGCTGGCTAGATGAGTGCAGGGGAATGGAATGGTGACTGGGATTATTATTAATGCTAACAGTACAGGTACACAAAAACGATATCATAAATTAAGATAGGGTGTCAACTTAGAGCACATTAGCTATTCCATAATACAACCAAGATACATGCTCTTTAATGGGTTGCCCCTCAGTGGAAATGGAGCAAGTTATATCCCACTTACCACAACGGGAATGTACGTGCATGGATAACAACCACAGCATAGCTAACGTGCTGGAAGCTCACGCTGTAGCTTGCCTTGTGCTAATATGTTTAAGTAGACAAACCTTAAGATGGGGCTTCAAATTCATGCAGTCACTTAGGCTGGTTCCAGAATGTGAGGAGCCTCACAGGCTGGATCTGGGAGGGGTGGTGGATCAAGTGATTACTGAGGCCATCATCTGCTTCTGCCCCCCAACAGGTATCCCCCAACATGGTTCCACAGCTAGGAATTTGGCAGTGGGTTCCATCCCCATTCACCCTGCCCCCAAATTCCCAGCCCTTCTAGGAGCCCTGTGTGCTGGATGAAATGAATACGCAGGCCTGATCCAACTCACAAGCTGTATCAGGGGTGCATATATGCTTCAGTGCTATGGCTTGTAAATCCATATATACACTTCTCTAGTACTAATCTGTTACTAACATCTGTCCAGGCCTTCTAAGAAAGACAATATACCCAATTTTGAAGAGAAAGGCTGTCCCTTACACCAATGCAAAAAGTGACTAGAATTTTTGGGGGTTGTATATCTTCTCAAGAGCTGCACAAAGATGAAAGTGAAAAGGTGAGGTACAACTCTTCAGAAGACCAAGTCTAGTAAAACTGACATTTTGTTTGTGAATACTAGAATGCTCCAGGTCACATAACTTTTGCTTTTATGCACATTGCTCTGGTGATAGGAAGAGAAGCAAAGTCAAGTAAAGCATCAGAGAAAGTGATAAAACAAACTTATCATAATTATGTACTCTTTTGACCCCGGAATGATGTGACATAATATCGATATGAAAGGAATGTTTAATTGCAAGAGAAAACTAAGGAGTACCAAAAGTAATGCTTGTTACCTAGCAACTGAAAACAAATTATCCAGGGCTGGAATTTGGTCATGAATCTGACTGGGCGAAACTCTTCAGGAGGAATCATTTATTTACCAAAAATGCAGTTTAGGGGCAACTGAAACTTGAATTCAGATTGACTTTAAGTAGTTCTAGACAAAACAAAATAAAAATTCCCCAGAGAGCTGATTTTGGCATTTTCAGAATGAAATGTTATGATTTTTGGCTTAGATTTATGACATCTAGTTATAAATGTGTTACTTGGGTGACACTCATAAAACTAAAAAGAAAACGGTGGTTCCCTTGTATGCTATATCCCAGTGGTTAGACCACTCTCCAAGAATGCAGAAGATACAATTCTGTGAGAATTTGAACAAGGACTTAAATCCAGGCCTCAACCTCTTATATGAGATCTCCAACTAATGGGCTCTGGAATAATGTGGGCTAGGTATCTGTTAATCTCTGTTGTTGAAATTCTTCCACCCCAATATTATATTAACTATACAAAATATTTTTTGAGTAGGAACTGGAACTCCGGTTTTTCTCCTCACAGTAGTGTGTCCTAATCAACACTTCGGAGTCGCTCACTCTGTCCCAAGTAAATATTTATTTACAAAAAGTGTTCTCTATAGCTCAGTATTTTTCACCACCGATCTAGAAGAACTAGGGTCGAGTGCCTGCTATAAAAATCAGGCAAAGAAGAGATTTTAACCTGGTGCTCAATGTGCCAAAGCGCATGCCCAACACTTGTGGGCTACAGAGTACAAGGAAATCATTACTTCCTCCCATTTTGAGACTGGCAGTTAAGGCTCCTTCTGAATACGACCATCAGTTCACACATTCCTTTTCCTTTTACTGAAAAGGTCCCAAACAAAACTCTTCAGTGCACAGTGGACACACACCTTGCTGAGGTCATCTGACCCGGGCAATCTTTCCTGCTCAAGTGCAGGGGGGCTGGGACTGGGACCTGATGATCATCCCTTCCAGCCCCTAACATCTATGAAAACTTTAAAAAAGAAGGGGGGGAATGGTTTTTCTAAGACATTTTTTAGTTTTGGAACTAATAGCAAACCAAATATTAGTTATTCATACAACTCTAATCATGAACATCTAAGAAACAAGACTAAGCATTTCTCTGCACTACCAGCAATCAAGATATACCACCAAGAAGGAATATGCAAAGGACAACAGATGATATACATATTTATTTACAAGCAAAAATTTGTAAAGTCTACTTTTGACAAGAGAATATGCACTGAGTCGACAACAATTCTGCAACCCCCCAGAAAACTAAGATGCACATTAAAAACTATTCAAGTTTGGGCATTGACTGGTATGCACTTGTTCCAACAAATGTGACGCTTCTGAACTGAAAATAAAGATCCAATCATGAACAGACAGACACGTTGATCCTGTTGCATGTTGTCAAGGTTGCCAAATGGCCAAAAATGGACTTCAATGCCCACTTACTTGAGAGATGTATTTATGCACAGACACTATTAGAGATCCAGGTGTATTTCCTGTAATGCAGAGCTGAACATTGCCAGTCAGAAGGGAATCAAGTCTACAGTTCCTAAAGCAGAGCTGGGGCTGGGGGGGAATAGGTAGGGGTGAGCAGGGGAAAGAGTGCATGACACTTGGTTCCAAAAATATAAAAAGTTTCCCTCAGTTCCTTGCCACTTGTGCAGCTAAGAATTATGGGAAAAATTGATTAACTTTTATTGTTTATTTATTTAAAAGAAGAAAGTGATTGTAGATGTTTCCAGGACTTCAGGTACAAGATTGAGCATGTCCCATTATCCTGTTTGAAAACCCTCAAAAATCTTAGACCCCATATAGCAGGATGAACACTTCAAAGTTAGAATATCACAGAAATCCCTCAAATATTTTGTACTTGTTGGAACACAACATGGGACCCCTCTGGACCCCAATATACACAATTAGGAACTGGAGGCAAAATGAAGGGAAAGCTTTGATAGAGAAGTTATAGAGAAACTGTTCCTTTAAGGGATCTAGAAGGGCCTTAGACTGTTGATCTTCAAAGTACAAGGCACAACATCTTTAGAGCTGAAGCATTTAAAATGATAATACTGTCACTGGATCCCAGCCTACCAAGATGTTTACTCTGTCTACTAGGTACAATTTAAATGAGTGGATTGATAGGCTGCATGCATGTCTGGCATCCAGTTTCAACCATAGTAGATTCATAGTGCCAATATATTAATCTCAAGAGTAAGCTACACAAGCACGGCACAGAAAGAACGTCAATTAGCTTACTCCCCATTTTAACCCACTGATTCTCAAGCAGGGTGACTTGAGATCGTTTCCATGGGGCAACACACATTTAGCACTGTTAGGTGTACAAACATGATTCATGCAATAACCCCAGAGATTTCAAACAGAAATCCATAGTGTTAAAAACATTCTAACTTGTCTTTCTGTGTTTTTGGCAACAGAAGAATGACTCATTTTCCTGTAGTCAAAAACAAGTGAAAATTAAGAGCCATCATTTTCAAAGGGGTGCCTCAAGTCTAACAATTTGTGAACCACAGTTTTAATCACAGCAAGCATGGACTGGAAAACATAGGACAAATTTATTTTAAGTGGGGCTGGTAGCCCCACCTAGTAAGACAAGAATTTTTAGTTAGACAATTTTTCATTACAACCCTTTTTGCAGGTGTTCATAATTTTGCTAAACTTTAGAGGACTGTGCTGAAATCCTCTATCCTAAGTCTGTTCTCAAGCTGATTTGCCCATTATCTTTTCAACTAAAATAAACCAGCTAGTCCAAGAACAAATCTAAGGAAATCAACAGTATTTTACAAGCGTTAATAAATTGTTGTGAACTTTTCTTCTTTAAGTTTGCATGTCCCACAGCAGGAATCTGAGGCCAATTCAGAATTAGCCTCTGCATAAAAGAGATGTCTCTTTGCTAGCTGTACAAAATCTGCCCAAATTTGATCAGGAAATAAGCCCTTGAAAAACCATAAGGGTTGGTAGAAACTTGCTAGAGCTGACCAGCTAAATCTCTGAAGATTTCTTCTCCATTCATCACACTATCACAGCTCCTACTGCTGACTAGACTGTCCATGTGCCATCCCCAAAGAACCAGCCATGGCTCCAGCACAGGGCTAGAAGGGTTCAGAAGGATGTTCCCTATATATTGGGAAGGGTGGCATGTAAATCAATAAAACTGCTCCAAGCCAGGCACCAGAGCTTAAAAGGGAATCTTCTTCACCTATGAGCTCCATAACCCCTCTGCTGGCATGTACCCAGCCACCTGATCTGAATGAAGAGAGGGCAAAAGAGACCAGAGTTAAGAAAAGGAGGAGACTGGGGTAGGGTATTTGATACGACTGGGATGGTGGAGGAAAAGCACAGAGTTGTTACTGGGATTTGTAGAGGTGAAGTCTGGAAGCTGGTGAATGAAATGGGGGAAGATTGCAAGCCAGCTGGTTGACAAGGAGGACCACAGACTAGATGAACAGCTAGCAAGAAAGACCAACTCACTGGACCAAAGAGACAGGAACTAGTTGGGGAGAGAGACAAAACAGGAGATAAAGGAGATGAAAAAGAAGGACAAGAAGCCAGGGAGGAAGTAAAGGGAGATTGACCACAAGCTAGCAATGGGGGAGGGAAGGAAAATTTAGATGAGAAAAAGAAACTGGAGGGAGAGAGGAGGGAGAAAAAGGTAAAGGAGATCAAATAAGTGACTAGAACTGACCAGGCAAGGAGACTGCAAAGGGAATAGGTCTGAGGAGTGAAGACAGCAACAGGATAGACAAGAATAGGACTAGAAAAGGGAAGGACTGGGACTAGAAAGAAGGGACCAAGTTTTGGGGAAATGAACAGAAAAGGCTGTTTCCAACTGAGCACACTCCCTTCCAGAGCCTAGGATGGAACCAGCACTCCAGCTGCACACCCAAATGGCAAAGAATAGGTTGCTTTCCCTCTGGTGCTGGACTGAGATAGGGAGCTGAAGCAGTAAGACTGGAACCTGCCAAACAGACTGGAACTGTGACAAGGTGCCAGGGTTGAGGAAAGAGACAGACTGAGATAAACAGGTAAAGGAAGCACAGGAAGGATCAGGGCAAAGTAGAGCACAGCCTTCCCAGAACAGAACCAAGGATTCATGAGCCCCACCACTGCTCTTTGTCAGTTAGACAGAAGAAGACATCTCATCTCACTAAAATGCTTGTCCACATAAAGCAGGGGCAGTCAACAAGCAGCGCACATGCCACAAATGATGCAAAGCAGCCTCTGTGTGTGGCACGCAGCAGATCATGGAGGGGACAAGCAACACAGTGGCAAATAGGGCAGGAAGCAGAAAGCAGAGCAGCAGATTGGGTAGGCAAAGGGGATTGGATGGCAACCAGGGAAGGTGCGGGGCTAAGTTGTAGCACACCAGGCAAAGAGGTTGGCCCCCACTGACACAGAGGATGCCACCCAATATTGCTAGTAGTTACTCTGCTAACTCAAATAGAAGGTAAGTCTACGGTGGATCTGCCAGTGACCTATGGGTTAATTCAATGTCACACAATGAAATTTTGGGGCGTTTTAGTTAGTTTGTTCTTAAATCCCAGGAAATTACAGTTACAAACAAACTAAATTTAAAGAACATTATGAAGGCTGAAAAAATCAAGCTATCAAAAAGTTAAGAAATGCCAAAAATAGGCTTGACTGCAATCTTAATTCCACCCCTCTGTATGAACACAGCCTTTAATTCCACAAGTCACAATTTTTCTACCACAGGACCCATGCTGCATTTAATACACAGAGGGCCCCAAAGTCAGGTAATATTTTATTTTATCCTCAAGTTTTCAATATGTAGTTTTGGAACTTATTCACTGCATGCAATGAGGGTGGAGACAGAAGGATCATTATGTTTTCAATGGCAGGATAACGGAGTTTTAATTAAATAGCACCCTAATAACCAGAGACTGGCGCTCACCCATTTTTTCTCAAGTAGTCTTGCAGTTAGGATTCATTATCAAGCTTCTCAGCAGCACACTACCACTGGAGCTTGCTGATAGGGTAAACAAATTTAATACAGTGACCTCCAGTTAGTCAGGTGAACAGCGAAATATTTTAAGTCCTGTACTCCCCTCACCTCTCTCCAAGATTGTGAAAGGTAAATACAAAAGACAATGTGAACTGTCATATTCTGCAGCTGACTCCACTGAAAGAAACATGTACAGTCACTCCTGGCTTAACATCATAGTTACATTCTTGAGAAATGCAACTTTAAGTGAAACAATGTTAAGCTAATCCAATTATGTCACAGTAGTTCCCTACTAGCAGGTGGTGGCCAAATATTATAATCGAATACTGCATGACTTTAAATGAGTATGTTCTTTAATAGATCAGCAACATAATAACAAAGCAACATTAACCAGGACAACTTTAAGAGAGGAGCACCTGTACAACAAATGTGGCTACATGAAGAAGTATCTCTATTAGGGCTGTGCGAAACAGCATGTTCCATTTTAACCAGCGTTTGGAAGGACCAGCATTCCATTTCAAATTTTGTTTCGATTCGAAACAGCTGTCCCATTCCATCAAAACAGTTTCGCTGTTTTGACCATAAGCTATAATGGGGAAGGTCAAAACAACCTATAACTTTGTAATTTCTGGCCTAATTTGAATTAAACTTGCAGGAATAGTAGCCCCTTCTGAGGGCATGAGGCCTGCCAAGTGTCAAGGAGATAGGTGCAGGGGGGTTGGGGAAACTGCACCCCAAAGTCTTGAAAGCAAAACTTGTGTCACGTGTATGTGCTAAGCCACAGTGTGGTCAAAACTGCAGGCATGCTAGCCCCTGCTGAGGCCACAATGCCTGCCAAGTTTCAAGGAGATAGGTGCAAGTGTTTGGAGGAAACTGCACCTCAAGCTGCAGACAAGCAAAACTCATGACATGGGTGACACTGTGTGTGTTAAGGTGCAGCAGGGTGAAAGCTGCAGGCCTACTAGCCCCTGCTGAGGCCACAAAGCCTGCCAGCTGTCAAGAAGATAGGTGCAGAGGTTCTGGGGCCCTGCACCTCTAGCTGGTGACAGGCAAAACTTGTGACACGGGTGCTTGTGCAACTGCTGCCTCTCCTCAGGCAGCAGGACTGAAGATCCCCCATTACTTGCCACCACAGACCTGAGGGTAGTAAGTGATCACCATATGAACATGAGCCAGCAGTACAATGCTGTAGCCAGCAGTGCCGACAATACCCTAGCATGCATCAACTGATGCATCACCAGCAAAACCACTGAAAAGAGGCAATTCTCCTGCTCTACTTGGCATTGGTGAAACCGCAGCTGGAGTACTACGTCCAGTTCTGGGCTCCACACTTTAACAAAGAAGAGGTAAAACTTGAGAGAGTCCAGAGAAGGGCTACCCATATCATCAGAGACTTGCACAGCAAGCTATATGAGGAAAGGCTGAGGGACCTGGGACTCTTCAGCCTAAAAATGAGAAGGCTGAGTGGGGACTTGGTAGCAGCTTACCACTACATCAGAAGCATACATCTAGGGCTCGGTGAACAACTGTTCACCAGGGCACCCTTGGAGAAAACTAGGAGTAACAGTCACAAACACCTGGAAGATCATTTCAGGCTCAAATCATGAAAAACTGTCACAACTAGGGTGTCCAGACTGTGGTATAAGCTCCCTCCAAGGATGGTGTGATCACCTACCCTGGAAATGTTCAATAGGAGACTAGACAGTCACCTTGCTAGGGTCACCTGACCCCCAGTTGTCTTTCCTGACAACTGGGGGTCAGGAAAGACAGGGGGCTGAACCCAATGATCTTCCAAGGCCCCTTCCAGTCTTATAATCTATGAATCTATGAGTGGCTGGAGCCTAAGTCTTAGAAGATATAGCTTTGAAACAGTTCTTCCAGAGCAAGCTTGGTCAGGTTCCTTAGCTTCCCTGAGCCTCAGCTAATCACCTGTAAGATGGAATAATTACACTTCCCAATTCACAGGACTGCTGTGAGAATAAATTCATTAAACTGTGAGGTACTATAGCAGACTTCACAGCTGCAGCAGGCCTAGCAGGCCTGCAGTTTCTACCCCACTCTGCCCCAAGACAGACACAGTTGCACAGGCATCTATGACATGAGTTTTGCCTGTCAGCAGCTAGAGGTGCAGGGCCCCAGAACGCAGAACCTCTGCACCTATCTCCTTGACAGCTGGCAGGCTTCATGGCCTCAGCAGGGCCTAGCAGGCCTGCAGCTTTCACCCTGCTGCATCTTCTCTCTCTCTCTCTCTCTCTCTCTCTCTCTCTCTCTCTCTCTCTCTCACACACACACACACACACACACGTTTTGCTTGTCCGCAGCTTGAGGTACAGTTTCCCCCAACCCCTGCACCTATCTCTTTGAAACTTGGCAGGCCTCATGTCCACAGAAGGGGCTACCATTCCTGCACATTTCATTCAAATCAGGCTGGAAATGACAGTTATAGGCTGTTTCAGCCTTCCCCATTATAGCTACGGGCAAAACGTTGAAACAGCAGCAAAACTTTTCGACTTGCCTTGTTTTGTTTTGAGCCTGTTTCAATGATATCTGTTTTATTTTGATTTTGCTGTTTCGACCTCAAAACGAGTCGAAACAAAACTGACAGCAAAATTTTGCACAGCCCTAATCTCTATATGAGATGCAGAAACAGATGACTCATCAAAATTTCTGAAAGTAGGATTTATTAAATCTAATTACCAAACAGAACCAAAGACAGTGCTGAAAGCAAGAAAACAATTCTCTCTCTAAGGAATAGGACTAGATGATTTAAGACATTTTTTTCACATCTCCAAATTCTACTGCTAGATTTCATTTCTGTGACTCAAAGATACACACATGCACACACAAAAAAACCCCCCAAAAACAAGAAAACTAACCCACACTTCAAAAAAAAAAATCAGATTATTAATGGCTGTCCTCAAGTAGTTTTCTGTCCTTGTGGACATCAGGAAAATTATGTTGGGCTCAGTTTTTGTATCCATTTGATCACATTACTCCTAAAACCTACAGCTGCTAAGAAAGGAATAAAAGACTAAATAATTTAATATCAAAACAAAGCAGGAAAATCGTCATCTCAGTTTTAGCATCCCATGGCAACAAGATCTACCAGGAACTCTACACTGCATCTGGTGTAAATTATTTTCTCTGTACAACAGACTAGAGCTATTAATTATCTGTATGCTAGGAGGACGTAAAGAGAACACTTTCAAATATTCAGACAGAATTCTGCATTTAAACTCTCATCGTGGTTCTTAAAGCAACAAAATGATGTCAGCTCACAACCAGCTAAAGTAGCAAAACTAGAAGTTGATGTTAGTCGTATCAAGCTATGTAACAAACCTTTCAAAAGAATATGAAGTAACAGAACTAAAATTTACTTGGCAAGATGTCAGAAGGCTGGCGTATCATCTGAGCAGTAGATACTAACAGTATACAGCAATTCATCATCTCCTAGTATGCAGTGCAAACTTCTCTTGCACCAAACCAAAAATAGATATAGTAGAAGAAAAATGAACGCTGCTAAGCTCCCAACACTGAAGGGAGGCAGGACTGACCTGCTGGCTTTGCATACTACACAAAATGCAACAAAGAAAATCCAAGGTTAGGAATGACAAATGGGCTATAATGCTTCATACGGTACAGAAAAGATCTCTCAGAGAAAATGCGTTTAAACTCACGGAGGGGAGAATAGGGACCATGTTAACTCATTCATACGAGGCTCATGAAACAGTACAGCATTAAACTGGCTGACTGAGGATAAAACATGTCACTATCACAACCCAGATCTTCTACTTTATTGTCATTTAGAATAAACATATTTACTTATTTGTTCAATTTATGTGCTGCCCTTCCCAACAAAGGCTCAGAGCAGCTTAAAATAAAAGAACAAAATAATTTATAATAAAAATTAAGTAGAGTAGCAACATAAAACAAAAACCTGCTCAACAGAATACCAGCCTAACTCAGTATGCTAAATGCCTGTACAAACAGGAATGGTTTACAGCACTTTTGAAAGATGCCCAGTCTCAGATTCTGGCAGGCTTCAAGAGGAAGGGAGTTCCAGAGCTAACAGCAGCTGCTGAGAATGCTCTCCCACATATTTTTGTCAAATCAACTCAGCACATGAATGGTACTTGCAGGAGGTTACTCTTGGCTAAACTTAAGAGCTCATGAGAGGGCATAAGAGGGAAGGCAGTCCCTTAAGTACCTCAGGCCTAGACAGTTTAGAGCCTCACAGGTCAAAACCAACATCTTGAACTTCACCCCAAAAGATACTTGGAGCCAGTGTAAACTCTAAAACACTGGAGCTGTGCCCCTCTGGCAACTCTTCCCTATCAGAAGGTGCTGCCATATTCTACATTAGCTGGAGCTTCCAGAAGGTCAAGCGCACCCCCATGTAGTCTAGCTTCAAAGTTATGAAGGCATGAATGATGTCCACATTTAAATCTGAAAGAAAGGGTTGTAGCCTTCTTACCAGATAGGAACTGATGCACGCCTCTCCTAGCTACCTCTGCCACTGGAAAATCCAGGTGGAGCAGAGAATCCAAGAGCACTTCAAGGCTGCAAACCTGAGTGACAAGAGGAGGCTGAATCCAAGCAATGGTAAGTGTTCCAATCCCCTGCATATCAAGCAGTCTGCCCACCACCATCACATCTGTCTTGTATGGATTCAGTTTCAGTTGGTTTACCCACATTCAGTCCCCAGCTGCAGCAGGCACTGAAAAGAAGAGAGACTGCAGAGCCTGAGTCAGATGAGAAAGAGAAGTAGAGCTGAGCCTCATCAGAAAACTGATGGCACCTCACTCCAAATCTCCACACATCTCACTCAGCAGCCTCACATACATATTGAAGGGGAGTGAAAAGATGGTGCCTTGGGGACCTCCTAGAAAAGGTCCAAAAGGGAAAGTGAGCACTTGCCCATTACTACCATGTGGAGCCTCCCTGTCAGGAAAGAGCTGAACAAAGCTGTCCTGAAAATATCCACCAGGTCACATAAATGCTTTATTGGCATCTCTTCGATAATCGTATCAAATGCTGCTGAAATATCTAGTAAGAAAAGCAGGGCACAATTTCTTGTGTCAATCTCCAGGCTAAGATCAACAACCAAGGCCACAGGTGCAGTCTTAGTGCTATATCCAAAAAGAAAGCCAGACTGACAAGAGTAAAGGAATAAGACGGCATTCAGATGTTGACATCTGAATTATTAAAAGAAATAGGTTCACAACCCTTGAAATGACTATTCAGTATAAACAAACCTCCAGGCTACCTTTAACAGACTATTGGAATCTTAAGCATAATTTATCAACAGCAGCCTTAACTAAACTTTATATTCTCCCCTTCCTCTGTCAAGAGCTATAGGTCAACAACTGTCATAAGGTATGGAAATCTGCACTGAGTATGTGAATTTCAATAGTAAATGCCTTGGTTATGAGGTTATATTGTGCATTAGGCCTGTGCGAATGCCCAGCTATTCAATCCGGCTTTGGACTCAGCCGCTTCAGATGCCAGAGACCTGATCCAGAGCTCCGGATTGGTTTCCAGTTTCCATCTTGCCGAAGTGGCTCCAAAGCTTCGGAGCAGCCTTGGAGATCCGGCCACAGAATATAACGGGGAAATCAATGAAATTCTATAAACTTTGTTGGTTTTTGTTTGATTTGGATGAAACTTGCAGGGGTAGTAGCCTCTGCTGAGAGCATGAAGCCTGCCAAGTTTCAAGAAGATCTGTTTAGAGGTTCGGGGGGAACTGCACCCCAAATTCTTGAAAGCAAAACTCATGTTATGTGTATAAGTTACACCACAGGGGGGTGAAAACTGCAGGGGTGGTGGCCCCTGGTGAGGCCACAAAGCCTGCCAAGTTTCAAGGAGGTAAGTGCAGGGGTTTGGGGGAAACTGCACCTCAAGCTGCAGACAAGCAAAACTCGTGACATGGGTGACACTGCGTTAAGGCACAGCAGAGTGAAAGCTGCAGGGATGGTAGCCCCTGCTGCGACCACGAAGCCTGCCAGCTGTCAAGGAGATAGGTGCAGGGGTTCTGGGGCCCCCTTGCAGGCAGCCGCCCCCACCCCGGGCTGCCCGGGAGGAGCAAGACGGACCCTGCCGTGGCGCCACTACCTTCTTCAACTCCAGGTCCATGGGCGCCACCATGTTGCCTGCGCCTGCACAGTGCAGCCGCGTGTCTGGGGCCTGCATGCCTGTGCAGTGAAGGGCGCTGGGCCAGAACCTACTATGCCCGCCCCCCAGCCAGGAGAGGAGCGAGGTCAGGCTCCGCCCCCGCTCGGAGTTGGGCGGGGCCACGTCTCGGGCCCAGGAGCTGCCGGTGCAGTGTGGCATCAGTTGTGCCCATAAAGCCCATGAGTCACCTTGCAATGCTGTTCTGGAGCACCTTCATCCATTTCTGCGCCCAATTTCTACCTGCCAGCTTTATCATTAGTCTCTTCGAAGGAAACCAATTTTAGTTTCTGACCATCAGAAACATCCTCATATGTCAACTTCAAATTCCCAATTTGGCAGTTCACAGAATACAGATTAGAAAGAAGTATGCACATTATGCAGAAAGGACATCCATATCATCCCTTCAGCTGAGTCTAGAGTAGCTGGTGATATTACCGAATCAGAAAAATAACATGAGAAAAAAGCTTTAAATCTTTTAAACTTCTATCTATTTTTTCTTTTCACTGACTTGAGTGCAGGCACCTCCCCTGGAGATCCTTAAAAGGAGACTGGACGCACACCTTGCTGGGGTTATTTGACCTTAGCAGTCTTTCCTACCCAGAGTAGTGGGGGCTGGATCTGATGAGGTACCTTCCAGCACTAAACTTCTGTGAATGCAATACATACCCAGCTGCATTATCATCTCAAATCAATTGAGGAATATTTTATGAAGGTGGTGTGATTACAAAAGAAGTACATTGTTAGAGTTTCATCAAAACATGTACTAGTTTAAGTTAAGCTTTGTTGGTTTTGAAGTCATTTCAATATATAGAGATTATACTTTCCTTCTTTCCAGCCCAGGACACCTGGGCAAATTGTACATTCTGGCACAAATTGCACTCCATATGTTCTTTAAAAAAATTCTAGAAAAATAAATCTTCCATATAAATTAATTATCATGCTAATGAGCAGGATGTGATTTTATAGTTTTTACAAAAGTATAGGCCCTGAATGCAAGGATTAGATTAACAAATGTGATTTCCTTCATACAGCATCGACATAAAGAACTTCACTAGAGTTGGACAGGCTTATATAAACTTCTCACAAATTTGAATTTTGCAGTTAGTGTTCACGAGGTATTTATCAACTGTGCTGGTAGAGATGATAAATTTCAATAAAACTGTGAAATTGCATGAGTGAAGTTGGCAAACAAAAATATGCAATTGCTTATTGAAATATGCTATTATACACTTGAGACAGGCGAGTAACAAAAATGGTATCTATTTTTTAAAAGGACTGATCCAAGGAAATTATGGTTCAGTAAACATTAGGAAGAGCACGGCTTTTAAAACCCTTATAGACAAGCAAAGAAAAACTCTTCTTTTGCTGGGCTCCCATAGCCTTATTGCCATCTCCACATAATCATACATGCACACAGACTTCAGAAAGGGAAAAATTGCTTTTTTCTTGGATTTGAGTATGGGGCCGGGCCAAAGCTTGAGCTGCTACTGCCCTGCTGTCAGGCTGGGGTAACTTGTGCAGCACTGGAGTGGGTGCATGGCACGCCTCAAGGTGTACAACCTGGAGGGTCATGCAGGGGAGAACACTCAGCACCAGGGGTGCTGGTGGCTCCAGCCCTGACTCAGACAAGGGGCCAGAGTTGCCACTGCCTCCACTGGGCCAGAGCCACTGTGTGCTCCATGCCCCAGGCCAGAATCACCGCATAGGGGAAGTAGCAAGGAGGCAAGTGCAGGTGGGCAGGAAGCCTGTTATCCCTCCCCCTCCCAATTACTTTCCCTACCACCATTTGTCTCCTGACTGCTGCTTTTCCCTACCACAAAAATGGAGGTGTGCATGTGTGGGGCATGGCAAGCGGGGGGATTAAGGTGATCCTCCCATAAATATATTCCACATAGGGGGGAAACTACAACAAATTTATAATTTTTCATGTACAGAATCGAAGTACTGAGGGGAGGGGTCATCTTAAATTCAAAGTTGTCTTGGATGTGGCTAAATAAAGCAGATAAGATCTGACAGAGAACAACTAACACATGCATATTCCTGATTGCTCACTGTCACCTATGGAAAGAAGCAAGCCTAAAAGCAATCCAAGTCAAAAGAACAATAGGTTCCAGCAAGTTCAGAGGACAAGACCCTTTAATTCATGCCTAACTTCTTCAGCTGCAAAAGAAGTTACTCACATTCTTCCTACACCTTCATACATGCGTGTCTCGTCCACCAGGGTCATAATCTCAGTGTCCGTGAGATGCGCGTGCTTTTTTGTCCTGTTCAACTGTTCTATCTGCATATCTGCCAGCTTCACCTTCTGCTGAGTGTCAATGACCTTGGCCTGCAGCTCAGTAAAAGCCTAAGGGAGAAGCGCGGGAGAAGCAGTCAGGTCAGGGCCGGGCCAAGAAGGGGGAGAGCGGGGCCAGGCTCTGCGCCGCAGCTGTTTCCTTTCCCCTTGGAAATCACAGCAGCAGCCGCGAGCCCGCAGGCAAGGACCCAGCGCTGCTCCGACACCGGCCCGCGAGCCCAGGCCATCCTCGCCCGCCCGCCCGCCTGCAGCGCTCCGGGAGGGGTGGGGACGGACGGCTCCCACCAGAGCGAGCGCCCCCTCGCAGGCAGCCGCCCCCACCCCCACCCCGGGCCGCCCGGGAAGAGCAAGACGGACCCGGCCGCGGCGCCGCTACCTTCTTCAGCTCCAGGTCCACGGGCGCCGCCATGTCGCCTGCGCCTGCGCGGTGCAACCGCGTGTCAAGGGCCCGCGAGCCTGCGCAGTGAGGGGCGCTGGGCCTGAACCTACTATGCCGAGCCCGCAGCCGGAAGAGGAGTGAGGTTGGGCTCTGCCCCGCTCGGAGTTAGTTGCGGGGCAACGTCTTTGGCCCAGGAGCTGCTGGCGCAGTGCGGGCGGGACGCGGAGATTCCCGCTAGTCAGCGCAGCCGCAAGCCCTGGCGCCTTCCCTTCGCCTCGCCTTGTCCCACTACTCACTCGCCAGGTGCGGGAGCGGCGTGATCGTCCCACCCCTGCCCCCTGCGGTGTAACTTGGCTACAGGCGACCTAGCAGTGACCTGGGCCTGCGACGCTGTCCGCAGCAGTAGCCGCAGGGGTTAAGGCCACATCCTGTCCCGGCTACAGCTCAGGTCCTGCCCTATGCACTGAAGCAGTCTTTCCCGGTGACCATCAGTGCAGAGCCCCTGAAGCCCAGTGGGGCAGCACTGCGTGTCCCCAAGGAGCCAAGCCTGCGCTTGCTGGCCAGGCCACTGCAGGATTGTTTGTGTGGTAAACCCAACCCTGGCTTGGTGCTGCTAACAGTGGTGGGATTCCTGGCAAATGAACAAATTGTGTAGTGTACCAAGTGAGCAGACAATAAAACACAGGATGTTTGTGCACTCTGGACTGTGGACTTAGAAAATATGCAATTGCTTATTGACATACGCTGTTATACCCTTGAGACTGGCGAGTAACAAAAATGGTATCTCTTTCTGAGTATGCATCACATTCATCAACCAACCAGGACCCAGAAGTGGTATCATATAATTGTACATGTAATTATTAATGAGTATTATGCCATATGTGTGCAGGGTTGTATCAGCCAACGTGAAGATTAGATCGCTGCCTGAGGAGCAGAAAGTCCAAGGGGTTATTATTTCTGCTCCCATTGAAGTCAGCGTGAGTTTTACAGTTGGCGTCAAAGGGACCATGTTCTGCCTTAGACAAACCAGAAATGTCTTAAATGACAGAGTGGGTAAATCAAAAGGAACAAAAAAGCTGTTGTTGAGGGAAATGTATTTGATAAGAAATTCAGATCTACTCACTAGTGACCAATTTGCAGGGGGTTTGTGTTTTAATTCTCTTTGGGAGTTTGAATATGGTTCTGTGTCCCATAGAATGAAACAAAAGTGAGGGATTGTGGTCACAGAAGACTTGTAATCACAGAGAGCAGGTGAGAAATAGGGGTCAGTTTGGTACAGTTTGTTTCAGATTTGTGAGTGAGGTGGTGCAGTCTTTGGGTGTGTAGGCTAAACTGGAATGGTTCTGAGCTCTAGTGACTTTCCTTGAATTTAATGGAAGCAGTGGGTAGTACTGATCCATCCGTGTACCTAAGTTCTCATATGTCAAACAAGGGAAGGCATGAAGCCCACTTAGTGCACTTTCCATTTGTGTAGTACTACACTACTGGGAAAAATGTAATCCTGACCAGGCAGTGATTGTCACACCCTGAAACATGAGCACTAGCAGTTGTTGTAATTTTAACATAACATAATTGCAAATATTATTTGCATAGGGTATTCCTTTTTACATGGGAAATTTACTGAGCTACTTGTACCAATGAGTTCCATAGGTTAATGTGATGTTTCATTAAAAAAGTATTTGCCTTAACTTAGAATTTGTTGCTATTTGTCTTCATTGAAAAGAGCTCTGACTGCTGCTGGTTGCCAGCAAATGTTTCCTATTTTTAAAAAGCAGGGCAGTCTTGGTCCAGTTCCCTGTGGACAGGTGTCCATCTCAAAGAAGCTATCAGTACCCTACATAAAAACTGTTAATTTTACTGGCAAATTCTGAACAGAGCCAGCAATTGAATAAATCACAGGGATCACACACTGGGCAGTCTCTCCAGTTCAGAGCTGAGATACATTGGCACCATTGAGTGGAAGAGTCTGCCCTGTGCTGCTTTACTCACCCTTTTTTGTGTGTAAGCAGCCTGCTTTGTTCTTAACCTAGCACAGGGGTCCTCAACCTCCAGCCCGTGGGGCAAATCTGGCCCATAGACCCATGACATCCAACCCATGGGGGCTCTCATGGGTTGGAAAACTTGGCAGTGGGGAGCAGTGGAAGCTTCGCACACCAGGCTCCAGCCTTGCTTAGCCATTGCAGCAAAGTGGGAACAGGACTGAGATGCCCCCTTGTACATCCAAACTGACCCAGGCTGCTCCCTCCCACATGTCCAGATTGGGACTGCTAGGCTCTGCCCCACAGTGTGTCCAAATCAGAACCAGGTTTCTTCCCTCCCCTCTCCCCCACCAACATCTGGATGGGGACCAAGCTGCTCGTCACCCCACCCCAGCCCAGCCCCCACCTCCCTGCAAGCCCAGACTACTTCCCTACCTTCAGGATCAACTGCTCCACCCCCCCACCCCCCCCCCCCTCTCCCCATAGGGGCTGCTCTGCACTGCCCTTGCCCTGGGTTGATGGATCAGGGTCAGGATGCACAACCCCTACAGTCAGATCAGGCCCACCTGCCACATCCAGCCCATGGAAGGACCTGGCACTGCCCATCTGGCCCGTGGCATGAAAAGATTGGACACCATTGGTTTAGCACTTTTCCCCCTTCAGTAAAGCTGCAACAACTAGTGATTTTAAAAACCTGTCAGTGAAGAACAGCCATTTCCTTCATAGCCTTCCCTTGGCACCAGTACACTACAGAATTCTGCAGTGATGGGCCAAAATGAATCTTATAAAACAGTATAACTGCAGTACATGTGGAGGTTACTGGAGTATGCTTAGGTTTACCCTCTGTCACCTCGAGCTCAGTGGGGAATTAAGCTAAGGAAGCAAATTTAAGGGCTCGCATGGCAAGGTGAGTGACAGTGTCCTGAAATCGACCCCAAATCAGCCACTGGAAACTGACAAAAGGTGATAATGCAACACAAAGAATCCTATAAAACAGCTCCTTTGTTCTGAGAAACAGAGCTGCTTTGTTTCAATGCTGTGAACTACAAAATTGCTTTTTCATGCAGGATGGTAACCAGGTAAAATACCCCCAAAAATATGCAGAGTGAGGAAGTGAGTTATAGCTGACAAATGCCAACAAGGCTGCTTCTAGTCAGAATGCTGGTACTTTATAAGCAAATCAACATTTCAAAGGACTTAATATTTGTATCTGCTGATCTGTAGCTGTGTAACAGACACAGGGCAGAATGGCATGTGAATGTGGGCTGTTTGTCTGATTACTCACCGGGAAAAGTGAGGGCAACCAGCCAGACCCACAGAGAAGATCCCTAAGACCAAAAGAATGCAGTTCAAAAAGGAACAGTTCAAAAAGTAGTAACAAGAGCTAAAAACAGAGCCAGACTGATGATTATTAATAATACTTTGCAGTTATACAAGACCTGTCATCCAGACACAGAAGTGCTTTAAAAAGGAGGACAGAGTCATTTCACCCTTTACTGAAATGAAGCCATTTTTGCAGAGAAAAGTTGGAGCTGTTAATATTGCACAGCAGCAATTTATGGTCAAGAAGAATATGAAGTCCAACTGAAATTCCAGAAAGAATCTTAAGAGGCATTGTCTAACTGCATATGTTGTATTTCAGTGAGGAAGATGGTGTTATTACTCCTAGAATGGTAAAAAGGGCAAAGAGATCTTTAATTACCAGTGGTTAGGGTTTCAGGTTAATGTCTTATCTGAAAGATGGTTGTTTCCAACTGCATGGTAACCCCTAGCACTATAATGGGTTATTGATTTAACACTGACTCAGAGGAAAGAGTGCCTGGTAATGAATCACATCATTTCCTGTAGTACCAGAGTTTTCCTTGGAGCTCTCCCATCAAAGTATTAACCAAATACTTGTTAGACCTGATGTGATCATAATAAGGCTGTCACAGACTTTGAGAGAAAGAAGCTAAAATTAAAATACCCCTAGTTCTGACTTGTAACTTGAACCAGTGGTGACTAGTGGTTAGAGAGAACAATTGGGACATCTCTATTTAAAAAGAGATAAAAGAAAGATCTTAGAAGACAGACCTTCAAAACAATTCCCCAATACTGAAGTCACTGATCATGAACTGAGCATATCCCAGGTATGAATTGCTTAGAATCTGTCAATAAGATTTACAAAAAAAATCAGGCTTCATGCTGTGCTTGGTGTAAGAATAATTACAGTTCAGAGAAGAGTTAGAGGAAAACTGGCTGTATAAAAAGTGTAGGCCAGGCTAAACTGCCAAAGTAACCAGGTTTAAACACAGACATAATTCAGCTATGTTATAACATGGGGTTTTTTTGTCTACACAAGGAAGAGCACTAGATGCTAGGACCCTGGCAAATACCTAGCCTAAAACAGGGTTTTTCATGTTTTCTGTCTGTTCATGTGCTCAAGGACAAACCATATTATGACCAGTTTGTGCCACTACATGTTCTATTGGCCATGTTTGCACATGTTATTTGTGTTATGTAGCCATGGCCCGATGGATACATTTCAACTATCGACACTACAGTTTGAGAGGGAATTTACCACCCTATCACTACCGTTTGTGTAGGTCCTGTAGTGCTAGTAAGGACTGGATTCCAGTGTAGGCATTGTGCAGATGTTCCTTTCACTGTGTCACTTGGACTTGCTCCAAAATTCATGCTAGCTGCCAGTCTATCCCAGCTCTCCTACAGTTGATATAGTACTGCAGTAAAGACCAGCATACCTGTATATGCTTTAAAATACTGTATTGGAGGTAAAATATCCAATGGAGTTAGGAAATTATTTAGTATCAGGAACATGACAGGGATGGAACATGTTTACCGAGGTAATAGCAGAGAAGCAGTGCGTGAAGCAATTCAGGAATTGGTGTACCTGATTTGTTTTGTCCTGACCGTGAATGACCAGGAAACAGAGATCAAGAGATAGAGACAGCACAGATGGGAGGATGAACAAATATGGAGGAGGCTCCAAACAGGCCCAAAAATGTGGGAGAATTAATAGCACACACACAGATTTATCACACACTGTAAGCATATGAACTTATTCTCTGTAAACTGCAGTGATCTCAGTGCTACCACTCCATCCAAGATACACACCAACCCAGATCTTGAGTGCCTATCCTCCCTTTTCCCAGCTGTCTGTCCCACTGCTGCATTTATCTGATCCCGGTGGCTTCTAGTATAGTTCTTTCTGAGAAGGAAAGGAAAACTTGGGCTGAATAACAGGGAAAAAAGTCCTGGAAACAAATTCTATAATATTGTGGCATAGCCTCCCAAGGGAAGTAGTAGAAGTCCCATTGGTTGAATCATAAACAAGTTATAACTGACTGCACAAAAGAGTAAAGAAGGCACAGTAGGGAACAATGCACCAGCCCCAGAGGATGCCCTTGATGATCAAATACTTGATGATCTAACTCCTATGTCCATGGGTCTATGAAAACTTGGGCCCCTGATGTTTTGTTGATTACCCACTGAATAAGTGATAGCATCTGTCAGGCAAATGAAGCATTTGAATGTGTCAGTACAAGATACCAAGACTTGGTCCAAGCAGCTGTCCTCCTCTCCCTTAAAACAGTTTAGATTGTTTCCAGGAGGCTTATGTGCACTAGCAGCTAATTAACCCTGGCTTCCCCAGCCTGCTCTGGTGCTTCAGCCACCCTCTGTATGGTTCACACCTCTGTGGCACAGTAACCTATTACAAGGCAGTTCATAGTTCTCAGAGATATTCATTCAAGCTGTTTGTAGACCCAGACAGACATCAGTGTATCAGATATTCACAGGATGAAGGTTTTTCTTCCAGCCCATAGGGCTAAAAACTTACCTTTTTATTCAAGATAGGATTTTGGAGTGCAGGGTAGCCACCACTAAAAACAAAGGGCAGCTGCTTGAGTCCAGTTCAATCTTCATTATCTGCAAAGTGAAGCTTCTGTTGCTGCCTTTAGAGCTCATTCCACAGATGTATTACCCTCTGCATCCTAAACAGCTTCTGAGTTCTCAGAAAGCCCAGTGCCCTCCACTCTATGGGCTTAGGTTTGTGCTATCTTATTTTCAAGCCTTGTCACTTACCACACAGTTGCATGGTATTTATCTAATCTGAAATCCTATATCAGCTCTGTTCCTCATTTCTGGACTTTTCCTACTTCATTTACCCCTTTCCTAGTCTTTGCTACTCCAGACTACCTTCAAACCTCTTGTAAACCTGATAAGCGAAACTGGGGGATAACCACACACAATCCTGGCTAGCAGAGTACATAAAGAAAACTCAGCACTTTACAAGCAAAGCTCGAATCTCTATGATTGTTCTTAGGCAATTTACTATTGAGTAAATTCTGATCCAGTTTTAAAGCTCTGGGCCTGATTCTGACAGGTGCTGAGTAGTATCAGATACTCAGCACTTCCCATGAGCAGGCATTGTTTGTGAGAGCAGTTCAGGAACTGGGAATTCTAGCCCATAAGAGGAAGCTGATGGTTGTTCATTTGCATCCCATTACACAGAACACTTCACCAAGTCACCACACACCTCCTGGGTGACTGAGCTGCCAAAGTGAGCCAAAAGGGCCAGGTGTATTTGTGCATGTGCCTGTGTGTTTCTTGTGTGTTTTTTCAAACCTGCAGCATTCAGGAACCCCAGGATACATGGCATCACAGGAGCATGAACTCTGGGCAAGTCTTAGAAAATCATGTGGATGGAGTCAGGTAAAATAGGAGGGTTTTAATCCTTACCAAGGACTGTGCTGTGATTACACAAAGAATACACTTTATGACCTCTAGGTTACACCAGCCTCCTCAGAAATCTTCTCATTAGAAGGAAGACAGGAAGGAGCCATATCCCATGCTCTCTACCTGAGTAAAAGAAAGGCTGGGCCAGAGTTCAGGCCTGGATCTGAACTTCCCTAACAAGTGTGGAGCAATTGGCTCTGGTATATAGACTAGACCCATGGAGCTGGTGGAAATCAGTTGCAGATCTGGGTCTAGATGGATCCCAATCCAAACTTCTTCAGAGTTCAAGGGCGTTTAGCCCTAGTGATTAGGTTTCTAATGTAAAAGGGTAAATGTTAACCTGTGCTTTAATGAATCCAGATAGCAAACTGGGATTAGGTGATAGTACTCGTGCTGGCTATTCTGGGAATGGTGCAATCCCAGAATCCTGGGATTTAAAATGGCATGCAGTGGAACTTTAATAACCCACAGGCTGTAGAATTAATCCTAAAATACCCCTATTCCCTGCAATATTTTAGTAGTGCAGTCTCTAGTGACTTGCTTCTTGAAGGATGATGGGATCCATTAAGAAGAATCAGCCTGTGCTCTGGGAAGTTTCTCTGATACCCAAGAAAAAGAGAGGGTTTTGGCTTCTATTCTCCCAGGACACCAGAGCAATTTGCTAACCTCTGTACAGGAGCCCCTTTTCCACATCAACACGTTGTGCTACCCAGAATTAACCTGGGGCTATAATAGCCCCATCAATACCCATCAGTATCTGACCCATAGTGTGAGTTTCTCCTCCACCACGGGATGTGGCTACATGGGTCTATTGCTTCTCGCCACTGCAAAGAGTTGCTGCCACTCTGCCACCACCAGGGGTTGATAGTGTTCCTCCACAGCAGGGGTTGCTCTTATTCCTCTTCACCTCACCTATGCAACCCCAGCCATTTGAAACCCTGAGCTGCTGAACAACAGGCTCAGGACTTTCAGCTTTTTTACAAATAGAAGAAAACAAGTGTGTACCTGAACCCACCACAGTGAGTTCTGCTCACAAATTTTCCCTTAAAGATCTGATGGCCAAATACACAGCTATCCAGGGAGTAATTCCCATCCAGATTCTCCCCTGCTTTCCATACACATTTTTCATGATGGAATTGAAGGTCACCCTTCAGTGAGTGCTGACCTCTCAGGGATCTTTGTGCAACCTTCCATTTGCAATGTTTGCATGTCAACAAACTGCAGGTTTGGAAGGGAGGGCCTATGGTCACTTTAGAGATCTGATCACACTGGCCCTTCGCATTTGCACACTTGATCTACAAACCATAAAAACAGGCACAAGTAACCTCCAAACCTCTGAATATGCACACAATAGAGAAGAAATATGCAAAGTTACCGTAAGGGACATAACCACAGAACTTGTAACATAAGCAGGGTTACAAAAGTCTTAGATTTTCTGCCGGAAAGACATTCTGATTTGGAGCCAACTCTAGAGAGAAGCATGGAAGCTTTGGAAGAAACTTCTCTTGGCCCAGGTGGCAAAGTGACCTGGAAAAGGAACGTGCCTCCTGCGCACAGCTATAGCTCCTTTGTTGCAGGCAAAAAGAGGCACAGAGGAAGCACAAAATGACAGCAACTTAAACCCAGAAATTAGGACTTCTGTGGCCAGAGGTCCTGGGTCAGGGGATTTCTGTGGCAGTTACTCCCAAATGCAAACTCTGCAGCCTGGAATTCACATGTCTCTAATCAATCAGGTTTATTTTAATGCTCCTTTTGGCATCACTGGGTGTGTCTACACATTCATTAATGCACTGTAGTTACTGGGCATTAAGTTTAGTATTTGAATAACCAAGTACTAAATCAATGTAGCACTGGCACACGGGTTTTTACAGATGCTAACTGCACAGTAGCCTAATATTATTGTGAAGTAGTGTATTAGCACAGGTTTTACTGCACAGTGTTTCATAGATTTCATAGATTTCATAGACATTAGGGCTGGAAGGGACCTTGGAAGATCATCGAATCCAGCCCCCTACCCAAAGGGCAGGAAGTCAGCTGGAGTCATAGGATCTCAGCACGATAAGCATCCAATTTACTCTTGAAGGTGTTCAATGTAGGTGCTTGAACCACCTCCGATGGCAGGCTGTTCTAGACCTGAGGGGCTCGGACAGTAAAGAAATTCTTCCTTACGTCCAGCCTGAAACAGTCTTGTAGTAGTTTATAACCATTCGACCTTGTCATCAGTTGGGGCGCTCTGGTGAACAAACGTTCCCCCAGATCCTGGTAGTCACCCCTGATAAACTTATAGGTGGCCATCAGATCACCC
>NW_017729000.1:46838204-46856429 GCF_001723915.1 Gavialis gangeticus | reverse complement strand
ATATGACATCAATCTCTTCTCCCTTGTCCAGGTGATAGGTCACCTGGTCGTAGAAGGAAATGAGATTGGTCAAGCAAGACCTACCCGCAACAAACCCGTGCTGGCTATCCCTTAGGATGTTGGCATCGGCCAGTCCATTAAGGATGGCCTCTTTAATAAACTTTTCTAAGATCTTCCCCAGGATAGAAGTCAGGCTGATGGGCCTATAGTCAGCCAGATCCACTTTCCTCCCTTTCTTGAAGATAGGCACCACATTGGCCTATTGTGTTATTATGCTACTGTGTAGTCAGCAGCTCGTGCACATGCACCCACTGACATCCTGATGCTGTTTAGTGAGGCTGAGGGAAGCTCAGCTGCAGAGCTGCTGTGGACAGTAAAATGAACTGCACAGGTTGCTTCTGAGGAAGTTCAGAGCCACGAAAGATGCACTAAGTTGTATAAGACCTTGATTACCTGACAGTAGGAATCCTGGTGGCTTGCTATTGGAGCAGTCCTCATCTCTTAGGCTCTGACTGGGGTCCAAGATACCAGATCAGTCATCTGCAATTGAAACTGGGGCACACAGAGGTGAAGGAACTTACCTGAGGGCACAAAATGAGTCAGTAGCAGAGCTATTAAGGAACCTCAGGAATTCCCACACCCAGACCCCTACTGTGAACCATGGACCTCATTGCCTGCTGGCTTTTAAGTAAACTGGTTTTATCAGGAAGCGTTGTGGCCAGTGACACATGGGGGATTTTTGCTGCATTCCTGACTTTGGCTCCATGTTCTAGGAGGTGAGTGCAGGGCTGTGCAGCCTGAAAGTAGTGGGAGGCTAGAGCCTGCATTCCTGATGACCTCGGTCTGCAGTTTCATCCAGCGCATAGCTTGGCAGGCTCCCTTTGTACTCTACTCCTGTTCTGGCAGGAGTTGAAGGGGTGGGTGTCATGCCTGTTGGAAAAGCTGATGAAACTAAAGGCTCTGAACCCTGTGGGGTGTGGCATGATCAAGTCAGTGCATTCAGGACCCTCTGAGCGATTGAAAATCTATTTAGCCTGCTGGGACTTGAAATGGCTCCTGGGATCTGAGGCAGGACAGAGGCCGCACTCAGGAGTTTCTCTTGCTCTGGCTCAGGTTCACCCAGGCACCTATAGCAGTGCTGCGGCTCAGGGGTGGGGAAGACCCCCTTGGTGAATGAGTGCAGGCAGCCGTCACACTGGCTCCTTGCTGCTGCAGCCACCACTGCCACTCCACGCACTGCCCCTGCACATTCCAGAGCGGGGCTGGCTGCCCGGCTCCAACTGAGAGGCCAGAGGAGGGCTCGGTTGTCATGGAAACCAGACTCCCCATGGAAAGGTCACATATTTGGTGCAGTTGTAATCTGGGCACCTCCAGAAATGTAACATTTTCCCCATTTTGATGCTGCTGGCTTGGTTCCCGAAGTGCTATGGAGAAAAGCTGTAATGAGAGGGTGGCTGCTGTGTGGCTGCCCTAACACAGGCAGTGACAGGGGCATAGCTGCAGCTTCCTGGGCTGAGCTCACTTGCTCCCAGGGACAATGTTAGTACAGAGAAGCCTTCTGTGATCTATCTGAAATGTACTGGCTTTGCTTTTCCCCTCCTATGCAAGCTGCCCCAGCAGTTCTAAGGCAGACAAGGTTCTTTGGCTGCATCCGATATCTTTTATTAGACCAACTTAAAGATTTGGAAAACTTCTTCGTAGCAAGCTTTCAGGCACAAACACCCTTCGTCAGGCTGAGGAAGTGTCTGCAGATGGTCTGTGCTCTTCCTGGATGAAGTGGTAAAGTAGCTAGAGGCTAGTACATGTACAAGAAAGCCAGTCAGTTAAAATGTAAATTAAGGTGGTCAGTGGGTGAGAGATTTAAAAAGTAAATTGACTACCTCAATTTACATTTTAACTGATTGGCTTTTTTGCAGATGTACTAGCCTCTGGCAGCTTTACCACTCCATCCAAGAAGAGCACAGACCATCTGTGGGGTGTTCAACCTCCAGCCTGTGGTGTTCAACCTCCAGCCAGGCTCATGGGTCTTCCCATGAGTCTGAAAAATTGGCATCAGGGGAGTGATGGCAGCATTAATAGCAGCTCCCATGCTTCCAAATTTCTGGACCCATGAGAAGCCCTGTGGGCCAGATGACACAGCCCTACATGCTGGATAGTGTTGGCATGCTGTGGGACCAGCATGCAGGGTTAGGCTGGCATATGACCAGATCCAACATGTGGGGTCGGGTCAGTACATGGCCAGATATGGCCTGTGGGGTCAGGTCAGCATATAGATGGACTCAGTGCAGTGACCGAAATGGGGAATGGTTAGATCTAATGCAAAAGATCAGCTTGCACTTGTTGTTGGTCCAGTGCCTACAGCAGATCACACTCATGGACTGACCCATTTTGCCATCCCTGCGTACTACATCCAGCCTGTGAACTAGCCCCACATCACTCATCCAGCCCACAAGGACAGAAGGTTGAACACCACTGCACTAGAGAACAGAGGACAGTACATCTACATTTACATGAGAAGGAGCTGACTGATTGTGCCCCAGAGAAAGCAGCCAGCCTGCTGGACAAATGCTATGCTAGAGGCAGAGACAGACAGAAGAGAGGGCAATGGTGGCTTTAAATCACCTTTCTGCCTGCCACAATGTGGAGCCCTAAGAGAACCTGTTCAACCCTTGGAATAAGAGCCTAAAGGTTGCAATAATGTAAGCTCTGACTGCATATGGTTCTAAGGGCTTACAATGGCTGCAGAGTTGATTGCTGGCTCTAGCCATGGCCAAGTTGATTGATGTGGAGAACTTATACTATCTTCTTCTGGGCTGGGCACCTCCTTGCATAGAAGCTATTTGTCTTACAGTAACAGAGAATTGAACTAGTTTGTTTCTAATACCAGGCACATCACAAACACCACAAACAAGCCCAGAAATTGAATCATTGCTTACACAAATTAACTTAACTGTTAACACAGCCTGGATGAGACCAGTTCAGAGGGAGCTGTTGCTGTTGACTTTTTTCAACCGTTGGGTCCTTTCCAAAGGATAGTCTGGGTGTATGAAGTTTTCACCCTTCTCTTTGCCACGTTGCTTATTGTACTCCTCCTTCACCAAGGCAGGAAGCTCTATCATGGATGTTCACAAGACCTACCCCTTCTTGCGCTCAGTCAGATCTGAAGTTCCAGAATTCTTCTCAAATACCAAATAAAATGGAAGTTACAAAACCCCACCCCAGAAAAGCCACACTTTTCATATCTGGTTCCACTTGTTAAACAAGTTTCATAGTGATTGATTTAAACTTTAGCACCATTTCTAATTGTAGGACAAAGCAACTCTGACACCTGTCTCTAATCGTAGGGCAACATTTTGTCCTACTATAAAAACAGTACTCTGGGCAACACTCCCCCATACTGTGCACGCGCGCGCACACACACACACACACACACACACACATATTAATTCTTCTCAGTTGCTTTCGTTTTGAAGCCAGAAGGCATTTTATCTTGGCACCAGGTAACTGTCTACACAGAAGATTATATTTATGGCCTGAGCCTTCACAGGGTTGAAGATGAACTCAGAGCAGAAATGAAGCTATCACTTTACCTCAGAAACAGACATCCCAGACAAGTGTGAACAGCAGCTACTAAATTTAAGCTGGAAGAAACATGGAAACCATGACTTGGACTCTGCTGACTGTCTGTATCCTACACCCACACAGCCAGTCTCTGGGGAACCACCCATGCACACCCATCCATGAAGTGCTGATCCCCTTACCACATTGTGCCTCTAGGTTAATAAAGTTTGTGATCTCCTACAAAAAAAGCCTTCTATTTTAATTAACCATATTGGGGAGTCCTATTGTCACAGCTAGAGCTAGGGATGCTTTAGTTTTAAATGGGTCTATCCCACTCAAATCCCTATTCCAATCTAGCTTTGGTAGCAAAATAGAATGCGAGAAAACACAGTTATGGTTAAGCAATTTCACCCATGTTTTAAACTTTGAAGGACTCATTCTGATGATAGGTGCTGGAATGACCCATCTGGAGACTGAAGTTCCCTTGGTAGTTTTCCCTGGTTATCCACTTCACTGGCAGTGGCGGACTCCTGTCGCAATGACAACATGCTTGGGTGCACACAGAAGTGACAGATTAGTTCAGTTCATTTGTGTTCATACACTCTTTAATCACTATGCACAGACTGTCACTAGCACTGTGAGTTTCTGTCAAGTGGATACTAGTCCACTACTAAATAGGTTGTAGCCATCACTAGGACACAGGCCCATAGTTAGCAATAACTTTTGGCTTCAGTCAGCCTGGGTTGGGTTTGAGAAGGTTTCAGAGTCCATTACTAAGTTAAGTTTCTGAGCCATTCATTACTGTTTCCCACCCACAGCAAAAATTAACATAAAAATTTCAGATGTCTGCAGAAAGACATCCTATTAGCTGTCTGAGTGATTTCCCCTGCTTGCCAACCAAGGAGTGTTCATGGATGTAGACAGACAAGGATTTGTCTGGCAGGAAGCAGGGAAAGCAGATGGTTAAACCTGACTCTCACTCTCAGCAGCTTTAAACGGTTACAGTGGATGCAAAGATGCTGCTAACACATAGGTGACGGTGCTGGAGTGGTATGCTGGGAAATCACTGAAGCAGCAATTAAAGAATGTAAAGGAACTAGAGGTCTGAACCCCACAAATGCAAGAGCTGGAGAAGTAGTAGAGTCAGAGCAGCTTGTGAATTATAGGAATTCATACAATCACACAAAAGTAGGGCTGGAAGGGACCTCACAAGGTCATCTAGTTTGGCCCCCGTGCTCAAGGGAGGATCATTCCAGACAAGTGTCAGTCCAACTTGTTCTTAAAAATTTCCAGGGGTAGAGATTCCACAATTCCAATAGCCTGTTCCAGTTGTAGACCACTCTCATAGTCAGAAGGTTCCTCCTAATCTCCAACCTAAATGTCCTCTCCTGCAGTGAGTCCATTGCTCCTAGACCTGTCCCCTACAGCGATAGAAAAAAGCCCATCTCATCCTCTCTATAACTGCTCTTCAGGTATTTCAAGACTGTTATAAAATCAGACATCAATCATCTCTTCTCCAGACTAAATCTTTCATCTTTTCCTCATAAGTTTTGCCTCCCATGCCTCTAATCATTTATGAATAAAAAAATCTGTTGTTCTTTCTTTGAGGAACTATTTGGAGCAATTCTGCAACCTGGGAAGGCTGAGGAAGAATGCATAACTTCCAGTGTTCCAACAGAACTTAATTAATTGCTTCTCACGTGTCCTCTTTCAATCAGAGAGAGGTAGTTAACTATGTTACTCTGAAGTCAGGCAGAAGGCAGGGCAGGGTGGTACACAGCTACCTAATCTGTACTTTGGATAGCACCACACTCAGTCAACAACTTAGTCTTTAGATGCCACCCTTCTGCCTTCTTTCAGTCAGACTGAGAAGTCTCTCTGTTGGCTTCATCTTCAAGATTACTAGGTTTGGGTGCCCATTTCTACTTGGATATGTTCTATTCACTGAATAAACACCTGAACATGTTATTCATCCAAGAAAGATATAAATATTATGCTGGTCCCTGGTTTGACATATCAGTGCCAAAAATGGCCTCTTAAATTGAGTACTAGTGACATTTCTGAGGTCTAGGATTTGAGAAAGCCATTCCTAGAAAATCTGGGATCCATATCTTTCCAGTACTTTTAGCCAAGTAGGGATCGTGAACCTTAATATTATTTAATCTTTTTTCATAATCCTATTTTTTCTCACTTGGTTCCTGACATTTTAGAGGCTGCTATCTTGAGATTCATTACAAATTGTAATTATTGCGTCATACTTGCAAAATTTTAAAATGACACGACACTGTCATTTTATGAAGCATCAGGTAGTAGAAACACTTGAAGAACAATGTTGCTCCTTGCTAAATACCACGATGAACATCAACTTTGTGGAAATGGGTTGGCCAGTTTAGCACACCAGTGTGAAAGGTATGGTTGGTAAACTTCAGCAGCAAAACAGTCTAGAGAAAAGCATATTTCCTGTAGGGAAACAGCCAGCTTTCTCTGCTTTGACTCCGTTATAGTCATTAGCTCATCTTGCTTTCAGGCAGCTCCCCAGAGTAAGCTTCAAGAGGAAATATGAACAAGTTTGGGTTATTATATTGTAAGCAGGGGTGGGCAAAATGCAGCCCAGGGGCCAGATGCAGCCTTCCAAGCCATTCTATCCGGCCCGTGGAGCCCCAAATACTAATTTTCTAAATTTTTTAATCTGGCCTGGGCTGTGCCAAAACTCAGTAAGTGGCTCTCTGCCCAAAATAATTGCACACCCATTGTAAAGTCTGAACCAGTTCTGGAAGACTGGTCTGGAAGAATGCATGCCCACTAGAGCCTCAGGAATCTGACAAGCCTAGGAAATCTAGCCTGCTGTGAGTGGAAGAGAAGCCTTGGCCTCCTAAGGAATACCAAAAAACTTTGGAGTTGTAGTGGGGGTCCTGAAGAGCATATTGATGGCTAGTCCTCCCCTTAATTTTTGTCTCCTGAACTTTTTGATTCCAGGTGTTGACTTCTGTTTTAATCAAACAAGCCCCTGCCCCACACCATTTTATTTTTCATTGCATGGGCTGAAGTAGGTACTAGCACAGTTTTTGAATAATAAAAGTGTTTAGATAGAAGGGACCAACTTCAGACCTGAGTGAAGCTGCATTTACTCAACATATTTAAATATCTCCCACTAAGTGAGATTCTGCTATGCTGTTTCTTGGCAATAGAAACAGAGGAGGCAGGCAGCCATTTTCAAATCTTTTAGACTATCCTCTGATGATGATCTCTGATCAGATCTCAGCACCATCTTGCTCACCCCACAGGGTTGGGAGAGGGACTGCATTGCTGGTCCATGTCTGAATGCTGAGAATCAGGGTCGACGGTGCAGATTGGGTAGTACAATTTTGGGCATATTACAGCTCCAAGCTGGAATTCTATTGGAATTTTACTGTTCAATTCTATGGGACCAGGACTGGGCCCATGGGATCAAACTCTGTTCTAATTTATTCTAAGACAAACGTAAAATGTCTCCACTGGCTTTAGTAGCTTATGCTTCCATACTCGCATACAAGATTTGCCTCCTACTGTCTGCATCTTTGCCATTATAATACCACATGACACACACACAGACAATAGGTTAGCAAGGGCACATTGATACACATTGTTATATTAAAATGGTCTAGCTGCTTTTCTAGTCAGTATTAAAAGTCTAAGAGTTTGTAACAAAGTGTTATTTATTAGACCATTACATTGCACTTACAAAAGTTAAGGGCCAATCCACTGTTAACTCTAGCAAAATGCCCACTGATTGCAGGACTGTAGGATCAGACCCTAAATAAATACTATACACAGTATATCTAAAATAAATATATAATTTAAAATGAAAAATATCTTGTTAAATAGCCCTCACCCCACCCCCCCAGTCTAATAAATCCCCGAACTCAGATCTCCTCGGAGTTGACGTCTTTCACAGTTAGTTTCTCAGAGTATATCTGAAGGATCCAAATTTGTGTTTGGTTGTAGTTACTTCATTTCCCAGCCCCTACTAAAGCTGGAAAGCCAAGGTCCATTTTTTTCTTCTCTCTTCATGAGTGCATTCAACCAGGCCTCCTTGAGCAATTCTGTTGGTAAATAAAGTCTCCAGCAGAAAGCATCTTTCCTGTAACTTCTTCCACTTCAGGACATCAAATTTTACTCACCGAGATGCATGTTTTAGTGAAGCAATTATATGACAACCTCTAAACACAGACATGCCACTTCCGCTCCAGCAAACTCTCCACTGATTTTTAAATAAGGCCAATAAATAGAACTTTAATCACTGTGTCTTGCTTCTTCATGAAGGCAGAACTGCTTCACCACTGAATCCTGAAATAAAACACAGCACAGATCTGGTTCATTTCATACCAAGACTTTTGCCTTATGCAGCCAACACTATTTGGCATCAGATGCAGAATCCTCATGCAGGGGCACTTGCAACACAAAGATGCCAATTCTGAAAAGCTCTTCAGCCCATGGATTGCAGTTTGAGAGTCTCTGGCATATGCTTAAGTGCTTTACTGAATCAGGGCCAAAGTAATTATTGCAGCACCCAGACACAGCTTCTACTGACTTGTGTGGGAATGAAAGGTGCTGAGCACCTCATAAGAAACACTTAGAACCTTGCAAGATTAGACCCTAAAAGAAGCTGGGAATCCAGCAGCATGAAAGAAGTAGGTAGATCTAAATGATCCCAGATAGCTGTGCTTATTTTGCACTTTCCAGAATCAAGACAAATTTATTTTGTCCATTATTGGGGATCATAAAGCACTTTGCAAGTGGGGGAGATGTATCAAGATGGCTGCAAAGAGAAGAGAATTTTGTTGGCTGCAGTACACTCCTTCTGGAACTCACTGCCAGAAGAGTTTGGGTAAATCTAAATCTAATTGTATCAACAGGCAAGACATGTCTTCATCATTAAATCTCTTCCCATCCTCCCCCAAAATGACACCCACTGTTATTCTAACTAACCCAGTAGCTAATGGGCAATGGTGAGGGACATTAGTTACTGTCCTTTTTGAGACATTAGTTCACCCATGCAATGTGTACAATATTTTCCTGATTTAAAAAAAAAGGAAAGTGTATTTGATGTCAGTGTTTGGACCAGCCGGGAAAGAACTCCCAGCCCTTTCCCTTTTTCCGAGTGCCTGCTCACCAGGGAAATGCAGTCACCTCTGAGGTGAAGCACTGCATGATTCACAGTGCACAGCAATGTTACATAACATTGAAAGCAGTAAAGAAAACTGTGCCCAGCTGGATTGCATTACAACAGTGGTTGAAGTAGAATTAAAGGATGATGAAGTAATAAGGGAAGGACAAGGAGTGAAAAGGAAGTTGCTTTATTTATTTATTTTAGGTTTCAGGCAACATTTAAGGAAGGGGAAATAACTCAGGAGATCAGAGGGAGAGAGATAGTTCTGAAGAGCTGGAGCAGAATGAGTGAAAAAACAGCCCCCAACTGCTGAGAAAGAAAGCCAAAACCAGAGGGGCAAGCTTGAGAGTAGGTGGTTATGAGATGAGACACTGACAGATCAGAGGAACTGGCTGGGGGATTCAATGAATAAGCAAGCAGGGGAGTGAGTTATTCAGGGAAGGGAAGGAATAGAGGAGTAACAGATTTGAGTGTGGTTGGGTGGAGCAAGGCCCTGGAGTCCATCAGAAATCATCTGGGGAATTCAGAACTGGCTTAGCCAGAAAGCCAGAGATGGGCGTGGAGTAATGCGTTCACTTTAGGAGGGTGGCAGGGCTGAGGTACTAAAAGCAGAGTCATGGTTTTTCTCTAGTTGACAGGCTGAATCCCATCAAATCATTGTAAGGATTTAAAGAGTTCATCTTTATTTTTTATCCAATCCCAGATAACATAATTAGGAAGTGCTCAAACACCATGCTCCCCACCAGTCCCAAAGGGAAGTGCAAATCACTGTCAGACTGCATGGGAGTACAGAGCTGGCTTAGGGGCATGGAAAACATACAGCACCCAGTGAAGTTCTTGTGAGCAGCTATCTGCCACTTCCATTGTACGTGGGCCTGGCTAAAGCTAGGCTAAGGCTGCCTATGCCATGCTGTTTTGCCTGTGCTGAAGACTTACCTTGCAGGGCTCTAATGCCATCAGGGGTTTACAGCGATGCCCAACTTAATTTTCTCTTCATTTTCCACATCATAAACACCCCTTTTGTGACACCTGCAAATCAAGCAGACAGATGTTCAGCAAAGGGTTGATCACTACTGCAGCCAGGCCCCACCGTACTCAGGTCCAAAGCTCCTGCTGGCTTCAGTGGGGAAGTCTATAGGCCTGTAGTCTATGTTTAGCTGGTGGTTCCAAAGCTAGAGATTGTATCAGGGATATAGTGAAGCCATGCATGTCCTATCTCCCTTGGCTACACCGACTCCCAGGTAAACACTAACTCTGCTCTGCACCAGCTGCTCTACATCTCTTGCCAGGAAGGAAGACTGCAGCAGCTTCAAATCACTGCAGATCCTCCTAATCTCACACTCTGCTACTAAATTTGGTTCATAGAAGCCCAGGTAGAATGGAGAACAAATCCTTCCATGATAAAACAGCCTAGGCAGCAAGGTTAGCTCAGGCCACATGACATCAGCTACTGAATCAGGAGGCCTCCTGCATCCCATATGAGCTACTTTACTGATTGCCAAGGCTGGGGTAAAGAAGGCATCTCCCCAGAAATATTGGGAACTGGTTCACCCCTAGTAGGGCCAAGTAGGTGAGATCATGGGTGGAGTAGGTCAAGCTTTGGGGTATGTTGCTAATACAGCATTGCATCCACCTTTCCTCTCACCTGAGCATCAGCAATGCAGCGATGATAATGAGACACATGGATGACAGCACCACCGCCACAATAGCCAATGCTGTAGGGTGGTCGTAACTGGTGGAGGGATTCTCAACAGGGAGGGTAAGGCCATGGCATCTCTCTCCATGGTATCCTGGCTGGCATCTAGTTTAGAGAGAAAAGAGAGCATTTTAAAGGCAGCAGTAATAGGGTACTATGAGAGCCAAGCCTTAATCAGGGTGTTAATAATCACCAGAAATGTTGCACAGCCCCTTCCATTCAAGTATCATAGAGCATCTCCACCTCTTTTCTCTGCCTTAGGACAGCTCAGCAGCTATTTTCCAGCAAGGTCCAGACATTACCTTTACCCTTTCCTCAGCACCAAGATCCTTCAGCCCCACTGTCACCACTGCTGGCCTCTGTGGCACCTACTCCAGGACAGTTTTCTCTTTCTATGGGGAAAGGCCCTGCAATGTGAATACTATCAAAAGAAAACTTCTTGCTTTCTTCTGTCTTCCCCACTGCTGTGTCCAGTTCAGCACCCTGCTAGTACCCTTTGACACTGCTGCTGGATGCAGGGCTGACTTTCCCAATGGTTTTCCTAGTATACAAAAATGGGTGTTTTCTAAGTGAACATCAGGCTGGGATTACCCTGAATGGTTTGGATTCCCAGCAGGATGGCCTCAGCCCTTCATCTTCCAACAAGAAGCATATCAGATTCCATGCAATTTGCCATAATAAGCTCTTCTCAGTAAGGCTTGAGAAACCAAAGACAAAAACCCTGCTTCACCTTTGTGAGTGTTAGTGACACTTATACAGTTGCATAAGTGCAAGTGTTGGTATTCACACAGAGTTTAGATTCCATTTGCATAACTGTGTTTGCCCTGTTTCCATTCAGAGCATACCCAGAAAGCTGTCCCTGGGCCACACAACCTCTAGGGGAGACTAGAATTGTCTGGGTGCACACAACTGTATGGGCCCCAAAACTTTGGTCAGAGAAAAGCTGCAATTAGTGACTGCTGAAAGGCAGAAAAGGGGACCCTCCTCAACCAGCCTAATATTGGTAGTTAGGGCACTGTCTATAGGAGTGGGAAACCCAGGTTCTAGCTCCCACTGGCCATCCAGAGGGACTGAACCCACATCTCTCACTTCCTAGAAGAGTTCTCTAACTGTCAGGCCATGGACTAGATATTACCCTGAGCATGCTCCTCTGGAAACTGGCGCACTGGGCAGCAAGGAGGGGAAGATACAGATTTTCATAATTTCATAGATTTTTAGGGTCCGAAGGGATCTCAGTAGATCATGTGGGGCCAGGAGGAAGAAAGCAAGCTACAAGGAGCATAACTCAGTGACAGGAAGACTGCCCTGGAAGGTAAGGCCCCTAGATTCTGGTCCGCGTCCCTGTCCCATTATGGTATAAACTATCCCATTGCTGTTTATTCAGTGGATAGTATATGCAAAGTGCAGAAAAGGCACCGGGGTCAATATCCCCCTCACTGAGTTACACTCCCTCTAGCTTGTTCTCTTCTTCCTGGCCCCATATAGCTCTTGCCCTCTTGGCTGTCCATTGGGCCAACATTTAAGCGAGCCCTTCCCCATTGCCTCATAGTTAGAGCACTTTGCTGAGAAGGGGGAGATACAGGTTCAAATCCCTCCTGTGTAAGGCCTAGAACCTGGATTTCCCACCCCCTGGACTTGTGACCTAATCACTAGGCTCCTGGGCTGAAAGGCAGGAAGGCTCCATCTCTGCTTCACTTCCAGAAGTTACAAATGTATCTGGACACCTATTCAGGACACACAGAGAATTTAAAAGCCATATAAGTGCCAAAAACTGCACTTATATGGCAATGAAAGTTTAACTGTGGTACTTAAAGGTTAGATATTAATCCTCCTCAAGGATCTCGTTACCTTGTTGAATATTAGAGATTCCCAGGGCATATTCAGAGATCTTGCCTTGGCAGCCTTATGCCAACTGCCTCCACACCCCAGTGGTGTGCAGGGTGTTGAGGTAGTTTTTACTGATGACCTCCATCCCAGGGTAGTCTTCATTTCACTAGAGCAGTAGGTGACTATGCAAATGAAATCATTCAGTTATGTGTGTCAAATAGCTGTGTAGTGTGTGCTGGCTGGCCCTCGCCCATGACAGCTGTTTGCACCAAGTCACCTTCAGCACTCAAATCCTGGAAATCTACCTTCAAATGCACAAGAGGCACAGAAGATTAGTAGAGAAGCAGACCCAAGCATTGGAACTGGGACACAATCTGTCAATAAAACCTGGGATAATTCAGTCATTACACACCCCTGAAGCATTCCTGCTCCCATGGGGTACATAGTGAGATGGGGGTCAGTTAAAATATGAGCTGGCAGAAGTGTTGCTCACTCCCACAGAAGTTCTAGCCAGGGGTGGCTGGTTCCTATTTGCACTTGAGGGGTTGGGAACTTTTTATAGCTCTTATTAGGACTTAGCACAGTAATCACACCCTCAACTTCCCACTTTCAGAGAGGGGAAGTCCCATTTGAGAAAGCTGAGAACAGAGCTGACTTTGTGTTCCTTAACTGAAAGGACCTAGATTTAAAACACTTTGTTCATAGGGTCATTTCCCCACACACAAACACATGAAACTCCCCTGGATCCAGGTAGTTACTCACCTAGCAGAAATAAAATCTGCATCAGAGCAAAGAGGCCAGTCACCCAAAAACCCCTCTCAGTGAGTCAAAGGATAATAATGTAAACAGCTTAATATATACAACACTTATACTCCCAGACCCTTGACAAGACCCAATCAGAGAAGGATGAGCTTATCACCAAACATGTGAACACATTCCAAACATCATGATCAAGTGTCCCATGCTGAGAGAGCTCCATTAAATACAGCACATTCCATGGGTCAGTGTCACCCCAGACAACAATACTCATGTTACACCAAAGGCAAAAAAACAGAAGGACTGAGGAACAAGATGGCCTTCGACAAGCTCTTCATATTCTCGAGAACCAGATACTGCCAGTGCCATGAACTCTCCCTGCCCTGGCATATTCTAAACCTGTACTAGAGATGGAACTGGCTAATGGGAACAGAGAGCAGAATGAAATGCAAATGGCAGACAGACAGGCTGAAGATGAATTAAGATGCAGTTTGATAGGACGAAGGCAGGAATGTTCACAGTAACTCAGCTTTCTCTGGAACTGGCTATTGGGTAACAAGAGACAGTAACACAATGAGAAATTCTGGACTCTTTCCTTTAACAAGAAGTGGTAAAGTCCTTATTAAGCCATTTCAGAGCCCCTACTCTTGTAAGGATAATGTAGCTGGGGATGAGAAGAGGAACTTTTAGAACAATGGAGTCTATCTGTGACTCCCCAGTCCTAGATTAGGGGATTTTAAGCCAGAACCTTTGCACTCAAACAACCTGCTCAAGTCCAGGCACCTTCTTCTGTAGGTGATCTATATGGCATGTCATAGCAGGCAGCTCTGGTTAAAGAAGTCTAACCAATAAGTATACCAGGGAGCCCTGTCCATACACATACACTGGGTCAACCCTATACTGCTAGTTGTGGTTAACCCAAGCTGATGAGTCACTCATCCTCATCTATATCATCTTGTCACCACCGCACACCAAACACAGAAAACTGACAAGTATTGGGAAAACCAATTCCTAAAAAAGACTCTAGTTTAACTTGGGCCTTAATTCTCAGAAGAGCTTCTGCAGATGAACTTAACTGCTTCTGGAAAGCAGTTAAGGGGCTTTTAATGTGGATAGTTAATGGGTTTGGACTACAGTGCAAACATGTGGGGTGGAATAAGTAGCAGTGCTGACATACCCGCTTACCCTGTGGTTTCAAGCTGCCCAAAAATTTCAATGCTCAAGAAGTTGCACACTATAAGTCAGAGAGCTATTATTTGCAGCAAGCTCAGGGACTTGGATGAGTGACTCAGAACTGACAATAGTGTCAGAACCTTCAAATCCACCTGCTCAAATGTTGCCTACATCAACACTAGTCTGCATTCAGATGGCTGTTCTGTGCCACATCATGAGATACAGGCCAGTGGGCGTCAGGCCATTCCCTAGTGAACAGGTGTCCAAATTACAAAAAGAGAAAACCCCTCTTTAGCCTCAGCTTCTTCATCTGTGCAGCATGGTTAATACAGATATTTACCTACTTCCTGGAGATGGTGAGGAAATTGGTTTGTTAGTGCTTGAAAGCTCTGAGATCCTCAGACAGAAGGCACTTGGAACAGGCAAGGTAACAGGTAGAAAAAGTAGCAGCAGCAGCATATAGGGACACTGCCTGACACTGGGAAAACAGAGGAACAGGCCTCCACAAAACAGCTTCAACACACTTTTGGCAGGCTGCCACCTCAAGTGCTTTCAAAACTGCTGCCTACAAATCCAGCTGCCAAGGCCAAACTGCCTGGAGATGGGACAGAGCCATTTAGAGCAACAGGTTCTCCTCCCTCTCCCACCAGTGCATCCAAGTTACTGGGATGCAAGGGTGCTGCAAACAGAGTTGTTACATTTGAAGGGATGGAAAAAGTTTTTCTTTCCAGTCCATGGGATTGTGGAGGAAATCCCCTCCCCGGTCGCTCCTTAAATTTTTTTTTTGTTTCTCTGCTTGCCCTTCTCTGCCCTGGATGGGTGGAAGGGTCCCACTGGCCAGGCTGTTTGCTGCTGACTGCTGGGGAAGCGAAAAAACTGCAGTTTTAAATATGCCATGGTTTCTGCCTCCCTGCAGGTCAGCAGCAAGCAGCAGGGCCACCAAAGCCCATCTGCCAATCAGCAGCAGGCTGGCAAAAACTGCAGCCTATTTAAAACTGTGGTTTTCACTTCCCCGGCAATCATGAGAAAATGGGCTGGCCAGCAGAGCTGCGGGGGTGAGCGGAGCAGGCAAGTGGTGAAATGAAAAAATTAAAAAGGAGCTGCTGTGGGGTTGTGGGCCCGGAGGGGGGAGGGTGACTTCCTCTGCGATTTATGGAGATCCCTACGCATAAGCCACCATCATGGCAAGATAGTGTTTGAGGAGCAGGACCAACTGGGGACTCTAGGAGAGAGTAGCTCACTTACAGGGCTCAAACAGAATCCTAGAAGTCAGAGATGAAAACAACTCTGTTGCATTCTGTCCGCTTCCCATTAGTCAATGCTAAATCAATCCCAATGGTGTATTCTTCAGGGCTTTAATTTTCAGCTCCTGCCATTTTCTTGGCCAAACTGTTATGCAGACTAATGGATCCCTCTGCTAGACTTCACAAGATTAGAAGGGATATATGCATGATAATGAAGAAGAATATTTGTTTCCTGTGCTTTGATGACATTAAAAGAGCAATTTCTTGGTTAGGAAATAATACCCTGCAACTGTGCCATTGTCAGACTCCCAAGGCCATCTTTTCACATAAGCAGAGCCTCCTGCTTTTCCCTATTCACAGTGATTCTTCATGAACTTTTTTTTTGTTTTCCTGCCCAAATCATAACCAGAGCTACTGCCTATATGATATACTGCAGGAAAGACTTAATCAGAAGACCTGTGGATACAGCAGTAGCTCCATTCAGAAATATTTTAGTTATTTCCATTATGGGGTGCCTGACTTGAGACCTCTATATCAAAATTTCAAGAGAGCTCAGGTGCCATTTAGGCACACTGAGTCCATTGGGACCGACTCCACTGGAGTTCTCATGAGGCCCGATTTTCAAAACAGCAGAACACCTCAGCTCCTATGGACCTTCACAAGGGTTATGAGCATCAGTCTTCTGAAAGTCAGGATAAAGGTATTTGACAACAGGCTCCTAAAATAACTTTTCAATGTAAATAGCTACAAGACATCCTGCAACAGGCTCAGTCAACAAAAGGTAAACTGTGTTATCCCAAGTTCTTGTAGGCCAAACACAGAGCTCAGGCAGAAGTCAGTTAATTTTGTTTGGCACCCATAGTGTTGGGGTTTTCAATGGAAGGTTGATGTATGAGACATAAGGGACATTTTTCTGAACATGTGCCTTTAACAAGACCAACAACAGTCTGTGGTTTCTTAAAGTGCACCAAAGTGATGCAAAACTCAAAAAACAAAAGGTCCAGGAAGTCAGAATAGCATCCTACAGAGCAAGAGGACAAACTAAAAATATCTCCTGCGTTCTTCCTCTGTGTGGTTTAGAGAATTCAAGGAACAATGACTAAGGTTTCCCTAGGACAGAGGTTCTTTTCTACTTACATGCAGGATGGAGCTCTCAGCTCTTTGATGTATTTGCATTCTCCATGAATACAGAAGTCCTTATACTTTTGTAGGCATGGATCTCTCTTCTTCCCCATGCCTTTGCCTTTTCTCCTTTTCTTCCCATTCCCTTTTTTCTTTGGAGTAACCAGCTCTTGTGGCTTTGACAAGAAAGCAACTGGAAAACAAGTTCAAAAGAAAAAACATCCGTCACCTCAATTTCTTGCTTAAAAGTGAAACAGAGCAGGAAACCTAGACCTATTGTAAACAATTCAACTTTGGTGCCAGCAGAGCCCTTTGTTCAGAGATCTGCCGCCAAGCAGAAGTTTTTCCATTCTTGCAGATCTGAACAAATATCATGACATTTCTAATTCATAAAAATGTGCTGAAGGAAATAAAGGAACAAGCTACTGCAGATTCAGGAATTAAAACGGGGCTTTATCTATCTGAAATGTTGCTATTATATCCACTGGTTTCCACTGAATACAGAAGATTAGTAATTGTGTCTTTATCTAGCCTTTATTTCTCTGATCAGCCTGATCTTTTGTAAGAGCCTATTCATGGTCCTGATTGGCCTCATTTTCCTGTGGTTACAATGATGGCTTGCACACAGGATAAGAACAGTATTAAAAAAGGGCAATAGGAGGGCAATTTAGGGTTTGTGAAAACAAGCTGATATCACAGAAATGTTCTTACAAAATATGTAGTTACTTTTTTATTTGAGTGGAAGCAATTTATTTAAGTAAGCCCAACTCATGGTCATTTGGCAAATGTTAACCAGAGCTCTCTGGATGCGAATTAGGGACACCAAGGTAAAACTGACTGGTAAGACTAAACTGGGTAAGACAAAAAGCTAATTACTCAATCATGCAAAATTCTGAGTCTGCTCACCCCCCAGGTAACTTCAGTGGGAATATATGCTACTTTGTTACATTCCTTATGGTTTCTCTCCCTACCCTGGTGTTCATAAGGCAGCTAAGGAACCACGGGGCATCCAAACATCACATGTTAGTTTTCAGTTTTGCAGTGAAACTGGAACAACTCCAGAAAACACAGGACATTCAGCAATGCTGATTATTAAGGGCCAGATTCTAATGCCCTCACTCACTTGGAACAGTGCTTCACTCTTCAAGTAACAAAGTTTGGGCACACAGAGAAACAAAGCCATGAGGCTTAAATACAACTGAAGAATGCTTTTAGATTCCCCCAGTGCTGCCCTTGGTCCCATGGCCTGCAGTCCTTGTTTCCTTCCTCATCCTATTTTATAGCTTTAGAAGGCACCATGTACAGAGAAATGGAGGAAGAAGCCACTTTCAGCAGTGCAGGAGCTTTTAATGTTATAATTTACTGAAGAACCAAGAAAAGACAACCAAGAGTACAAAAACTAAATTAAAAAGACAACCAGCATCAACTAGCTGTCCAGCTTGATTTTCGGTTGCAGAACGTCCAGTTGACAAGTTTCCAGTTTAATTTATTCCCACGGCTAATCTCATGGCTCATTAGAGCCTTACTCTGACAAGATGATTCTGCTTCCTTGCTATTTAAGTTTAAGGAGTGGAAGTCTTCTGGCCACCCCTACTGATACAGGAAACACCAGGCTGATCTGCAAGGGCAGGCTTCCTTTCTCCACCTGCAGAGCCAAATAGGAAGCTCTAATTGCTGATAATTTTATATTGGTCATT
>NW_017729000.1:46828595-46833204 GCF_001723915.1 Gavialis gangeticus | reverse complement strand
CAACCAAAATATTATGTACAAGAATTCCCTGTTTCCAGTTAGGGGTCCCTTTGGTTTATCTCTCTGCTGCAGGCATTGTGACTAGCAGTACAGGGCAGTGCTCACAGGAACATGCTATCACAGGGACCAGGAAAAGACATGCAGAACCACACTGCTTACTCCTCCAAACTGGCCCCCCAGCTGCCACCCACTCCTAGATCTTTGTGCTTGTGTCCCTCTGTCATGAAATCAGAGGAACAAAGGTAACATCACTGGTTGTCATTTGGGAGAAGCTATCTGATAAGACCACTACTGCATTCAGGCCAGCAGGCATCAGCAATGGGCTGACAGGTATAGCACGTGGGAGGGGTATGGATGAGCAGGGGCATAAGAAGTGAGGGCAGAGAGTGTGTTCCTGACTTCAGTTCCTTGGAATAGCTCAGACACACTTCCCCTCCACTGGCAAGATTGAAACAGCAGCTAGAGGCTCCAGACCTGACAGGGACTGGAAGGAGAAATGTGGCACCCCTAAAGAGCACAAAGCAGAAGGGGTTCCCAACCCAGAGAAAAGCATTATTTATCATCCATTTCATAGTAGAAAGCTCTCACTCTAAGGGCAAAGTTGGCACGGCCCCTTACATTTACCACGCAAGTTAGAGTGAAGCATTTCAATAATAACAATAACTCCATCCCATCTGTGTGCATTTTGAGGCTGACAGAGGGTACTAAGCCATGGACAGGAGAGTGGGCAAGAACTAGAGAAGCCAGATTTCCTTTGCTTCATATTATAATAAAATTTAACCCCTTGGAACTACCCATGATTGCCCCGGGCACTATAAGCTTTCACTTGTATAAACACTGCCCTAGACAGTGCAGCGGCAGCAAGAATTGGTGACTCTAGCCCCCAACAAATATTCACTTAGATACACCACTAGATGTAATCTCCAGTCCCAACTGCATTTCCTGCCATGCCACATGTGTGTAGCAGGAGGCATGATTTTGGGATTGAGGATCAGATCCCTATCATATCCTACTCATCAGTGCAGGGGAAGCCCGAGATTATGATTCCAGGCTCCCCCTGCACTGGCAAGTTGAAAACTGGGTGCCCACAGGTCTGCAGACAGGGATGACAATCAGCTGATTGTCAGTGTAGGCTTGGGACCGCACTGGGGCTCATTCTAGATCCTAGTGCAGTCCCCAGCCCAGGCAAGAATCACCGATTGTTGGCACAGCTATATTTTCAGTGTAAAGCGTCATACAAAGCAGCCATAAAATTGTCTACATTATACATGGAACAATTTTCTGGCAGATCTGCCATTTCATGGTGCCTCAGACTGTGTGCACGTATAGCACCCTTGTCAATTATGCTGCAATTAATACATTAAATCACAGCATAAGTGTAATGTGTCATGGGGACCTTTGACTCCCCAGAGCTACTTCTTGTTCTTTCTATTCAACCCAGAAAGGTTCTGGGCCCATCAACTCATGCACCTGGGTGGATGCTTCTCACCCTTCCAAAAGCTCGCTGATTCCTATTGGAAGGGAAGAATTATCTGCCCTATCTGAAGAGGGCAGAAATATCTGTGGAGAAATGGAAGGGATATGGGATCAAAGCGAGGTGAAGAGAACTGGGAGGAGCAGTGATGAGGAGAGATTCTGATGGGGACAAGAAAGGAAGAGAAAGATTAATGGAAAGCACAGAAAGAGATGGAGGCAAATTTCCCCAGAACTGACTCCCTTTGGATGCAATAGCTCATCCTGGTGCTGTAAAGCTAGACAGTGTGCGTCAGAAAACGACAGGAACAGAGACATGACAGGAAGGGGAACAAAAAATGAGGAAAGACCAGAGTATGAAACGCTGGTCTCTGGTCCAGTCAGCATTGACGTATACTGGCGTAAGCCTGGTGACCTCAGTGGAGTTATGCTGTTAACACCAGGTCTGAATTTGCCTGCGTGTCAAATCCTGGTCACAATCAAGCTGAAGCCTAGCCTCCTGCACTATTCAATGGGACATTTTTTGGCTCCAACCCTGGTAAGAGAAACCAGACAAATGGACAGAGAGCACAAGAGAGCAAATCCTGAACCAAGCACCTCTGCAGAAGGGACAGTGTAGTGGCATTTCCCAGCTAGGTATGAAGGGTAGCAATGTGCGGGTGGTGAGCAGGGAGCTACAGGCAATTTTCCTCCTTGACAAAGCACTGACTATTACTGATAGGGCTGGGAAACAAACCATCCCACTGGATTAACCCACAAGACAGAGCCCTGCAGGATATAAAGGAGTATGATAGAATTTCATATACAGGTTTCCCTCACTTTATGCTGTACATGCATTCCTGGAAAACAGCACACAACTCATATTTGCATAAAGGGAACCAACTTTACAACGTAAGGAATAGGGATACTTTCCAAGACCTCAACTGTACTGGTCCCTAGACCCATTTCTACCACTTTTACAAGGCAATTTTAGTACTCACCAATGGCACACAAGCACAGGGCACTATCATAATGGGGATGGCAACTACAGAAATACGTATCAGAGACAACAAACGAGGAGCACAGATCCACACAGGAAACTATATTTTGGTGTGCATCACTCCCACAATGCACTGCACAAAGCAGCTGATTGTGGGCTTCCACCACACCAATCACGTAAGAGTGAATTTACCTCACATAATGAATTTTTGGTATAAAGAGGGTCACTGCGCGAGTGAATTCACAGATACAGAACCTGCATAAAGTGAGGGAAACCTGTACATTTTCTGGGACCATCCTACAGAACTGAATAAGAAAACCTAGGCCCAAAAAAAATTGCTGTGGGGTGATGGAAAAAATCTCCGATATTAAATTCTATAGGTTTATAGAGCTATTTCCATCTCTTGATGTCATTAAATATTACAGGATTTTCCCGGAGAGAGAGAGTATGTTACTACAATAACTGTGCTATACAAACCCTTTAATTGCAGTCTCCCCTTCTCCACTGTCAAGATAGCACTGCATTAAGCATTACAAAAATGAATGTCCAGAGTAGAAAACAGAGTGCTAGATATAGGAAGTGTTGCCAGGGACTTGGGGGAACAGGAAGCATGTCTGTCGGGATTTGGGGGTCATAGGAATGCAGCCCTGGGTTTGAGCACAGGGGACTTCATGGTAACAGAAGGCAAAAAAGCACAAACATAGAACTACTAAAAAAAACCTGAACTGTGACACAAAGCACATGAGCCAGGAATTTCTGTGGGAACACTCTGGCCTGGCCTGGCTCTCTGCCCACATCTCTTCTTCCCCCACCCCAGTATTCCTTCTCTCATGGCTCAGGCTTAGCATATGTAAGTCAAAGACAGAAAAGCACCTTTGGCTCTCACTATCCGTCCTGTTCTCTTGCAATGTTTTTTCTGCCTTTAGCTGTCCTCTACTTCCAGACAAAGGCTGAGAGTTCACTCTGATTACAGAAACTTTTTCCTCATCCATCCATCTGCTAGTCATACCCTGCTCAGCACCCCACAAGTAGCCCCAGGTACGAAGTCCCAAATCAAGAAAGTATTTAAGCACATACTTAAATCAATGCCTATTGAATAAAGTACCCAGTTTAATTTTAAAAGCATGCTTTGAAGTCAATGGAACTTCAGCATTTGCTCAAGTACTTTGCTGAATCAGAGCAATTGTTGAATCATGGCTAATGCCACAGAGTTAATTGAGAGCATAATTTAGCTCACTAGTTATGGGAGCATGCCACACTGCTCTGGGACGCTTACTCCAGTAGACTGATAGTAAAGAAACCCCTGGGTAAGTCCTTCATTTCCAGGTGACTCCAGTACCAAACAGTGAAAACTCCTTCCTTTTAACAACCTGCTCTGTTCACTTCCCTGCAGAGTCTGCACCTCCAGCCTGGGGCCTGTGTCTGTTGTCCTTTGGGGAAAATCTGATCCCACTCAGCCCCTCTGCAGCTAGCACTGCTCATCCCTCCCTCTCTTTCCCTCCAGCACGAACCAAATGTCACAGCCCTTTCCCCTTCCCACAGGCAAAGTTAATGCAGCACAGCACATCCCGAAATGTGTTGGGGGTGGCGGGGATGACACATACCTCTTGGGAGCTCAATAAAATAATCCCCAGAGGAAGTAACCCCTCTGTCCTTCTCTTCTTCATACTCGGAGCCCGCCCTGGTCTGGAAGAGCTGGACAGTCCCCGAATGCCCGCTGTTTCCTTCATGGTAAACGTCATTCTCAGTCTTGTCGGTCCCTTCTCCATTCACAAATCCTGAGCAGGCTGCTGGGACAGACAGGCACACCAGTCAAGCTGCGATGCCACAGTGAAAGCCACAGCAAAGCTGGCACTTGGGAGGTGGGGGGCACTCTCTCAAATGCTTGTCAGTACTGGAACAGGCCACCCAGCAAGGTTGTAGGTTTAAGACCCAGCTAGACAAAGCCTTGGCTGGCACGCTTTAGTTGGGGCTGGTCCTGCTTTGAGCAGGGGGTCAGACGACATGACCTCCTGGGGTTCCTTCCAACCCCCAGTGTCTACGATTCTGCTGGGGGACAGGCGCCCAGCAGGGATGGAGGGCCAGCTGTTTATAGCCACGGCGACCCCTGCAAGCAGGGGCGAGCTGACAGCGTGCAGGAGCTGCACACCCGGCAGC
>NW_017729000.1:46823374-46823595 GCF_001723915.1 Gavialis gangeticus | reverse complement strand
CCCGCGGGCGCTCGCTCACCCCCGCGGACCCGGCTCGCGGCGCAGCCCACGGCAGCGAGACCCCGCGTCCCTACCTGCCGCCAGGAGGAGGTTGGCAGCGACCAGCAGCCCCCTCATATCGCCTCCTCTCCCCGGCCCGAAGCAGGAGCGCGGCTCCCCGCGACCGCCTCAAACTTTCTGCGCCAAGGAGCTGCGCGGCGCGGCGGTGCCGAGGGCGCAGC
>NW_017729000.1:46808043-46818374 GCF_001723915.1 Gavialis gangeticus | reverse complement strand
CACGCCCGCCCGGCGCGAGTGGGGTGGGGGTTAGTGCCGCTCCCTCTGGGCGGCCTGGGGCGGAGGTTTCCCAGGAGGGCCCTTCTTGGCTCGGTGCTGGGGCTGGTGCTGCATCCTCGGCCTTGCCCGGTGGTCAGCCCTTGAGGTTGGCCCGTCCTGTGGGGAAATGCCCAGGTGCCCCTCTCCAAGGCTTGGGGCACGGCACAGCCGCTCTCAGGCTCCACGCCCTGCCCGGACCTTTTAAGGCTCAGATCAGCCTGGCTGGGGAAATACCGGGTATGGGTGTCCAAGAAGGCAGTTTTCCTGAACCGCTTTGCAGCGGAGCTGTTCTTGTGGCGTGGGTCGCTACTCTGGTGAGGTGCAGTGCCTTTAAGCCCAGTTTATGGAAATGGGCGTCTCCTGCCTTGCTTGCTCCAAGGGCCTTACGACTGAGGGCAAACACAACTCGGGGGCATCCAACCCCAAGCCTCCAGGCTTGGGCCTGTATGTAGGATGCCCACCAACAATTTTGGAAATATCTGAAGCCCCAGACGGGGGTGGAGAATGTTTGCCAGTAGTAGGGCCACTTACAGTTCTGGACTCTTGGATTTGGAATTAGTTTTGGCTAATTTGTTCTCCAATACAAATTATTAAAAAAAGGAAAAAAAAAAATTCTCCATAGTCCTCATCCCATCCAGTGGAACAGGTGCCCTGCCAGGGATCAGCACTCCCACCCAACAGAAATGCACTTTGCCAAGAGCTGATGCAATGTGTGCGGCTGGGACAGCAGTCTCACATTATGAGGGGCCAGAGCAGGAGGAAAGGACAGTACTGCCTGATTTGAGCTCTGACATGGCACCAGATTTCCCAGATGGCAGCAAGAGGTAGCCAGGCCACTTTAGAGACAACTCAGAAGGTGCTAAATCCACAGTGTCTTTTAAGAGAACGACCTGAGGCAAAGGGGGAGGAGGGGAGACGATGTCCTGTCACCGCGTTCCATACCAGTGTTTCTCAACCAGCGTGCTGCAGCACAGAAGTGTGCCGTCAGAAATGAACAGGTGTGCCATGGAATTTTACCACGGCCAAGCGCTACAATAGGTATGAGGATGGGGAATGCCGTAACAGGTGTGCCATGGAAAATGTTATTAATGTAAGTGTGCCTTGGGCTGGAAAAGGTTGGGAAACACTGTTCTACAGTCCACAGGCAGGAGTATTCCTTGGATGTCTTAGTGCTACTGGTGGTAGTGATGGGTCAGGAAGCAGCTACAGCTTTCTTTCAAGGTCTGTTTTGACTGTTACTGGGCTATGTGATGTGGTACTGCTGTAGGCACTGCCTTTCATATGATACATAAAAAACAGAAACCTGCTAACTTCTGGTCACAAGAGCTTCTCTGGTGGTCTGGCTCTTAATATCTGAGTGATCAGCTGCACATTATCTGGGTCAGATTAGCTGGGTATAGTATAAGAACATAAGGAGATCTCGTGGTTTTTTTCAGGAAAGAAATAGCATTAACTCTGTCATCCTGGCCAGATGCCAACTTCTTAATTTATACAGCCTGCTTATGTAAAATTCTCCCTGCAGTTAGAAGCTGGGCCTGTTTTACCACTGCCCTGTATTCAGTCCTTTATATTCACCTTAAACTCACTTTCCAGCAATGCAAATAAGTAGATGAGTGCAGAGAATGGATAGCCAGGACCATCTTGTTGTGTATTATTTTTGAGAATGTTTAAACAGCTGCTGTATTCTATCTTAGAGTGAATGCATTTCACAGGTGGGTAAAATAAATTAACATATTGTTTAACTAGATACCTTATCCACTTCAAAAGATTATTGTCTAATTTAAATTGTTAACCTCAGTAAACTGCTCTGAAATTCTTGCATGGAAAGATACTAACAAGGTAAAATATTGTTAATGGTTTTTCAGATTAATTGTATGGATAATCATAATGATTCCTTCAACAGAGCTGCAGAATGTCTCCCACTGAAGATAGGGAGGCTCTAAGCAGGGGCAATGTATAGATGCCAGGCAAAAACAAAATGTTAAGTTGCATAAGAAATAGGGTGGAGAATGATAAAGAGGACAATATCAGATCTCCAAATAAATCCATGGTGTACTACCATGGGCAGTCTAGTTACCTCATCTTCAAAAGATGTTGAAGAATTATAAAGGGTTTTAAAAAGAGCAATGAGAATGATTAGGAGTTTGGAAAATTTCTCAGAGGAAGATGAATTGCAAATATTTGGGTTTTCCATAGAGTAAACAAATAAGAGGAGCTCTGAAAAAAGTATACCAAATAATAAATTATTTAGAAAAGACAGAGAAATGGAAGGCTCCTGATCAATCTCATAAACAAGGACATGGACGTTCCATGAAACTAAAAAGTGGCAAGTTCAAAGCCAATAAAAGGAAACCCTTTCTTATTTATGGCATAATCAGGTGATAGAAATCTTTGCCAAAACATAGTAAGATTCAAAGAGGGATTGGATGCTTGTAAGAATAACAAGGACATCCAGAGCTACAATGCTACCAAGGCTGCAAACAGTTGTTGCATTTTAACCCTGGGACAAACTGCAGTTGTTCAGACATCCATGCCCAATGTCCTAAATCTTTAAAATGGTCATGAGATAAAAAGTGCTAACAATTTATCCTGGGCTATCACAAAGTATATCTGAACAGTTGTCCCAGGATTGCAGTAAGTGGCAATGTATTCAGCTCTTCACTTAACCCTGATTAGATGGGTAATGTATGTACTTGCCAATCCTGGGACATTTTTGTTTTGGGACAAATAGAGGAGCAACTTGGCAGATTCAAGAAGCTCGAGAAGAACATTGCCTGGAAGGTAAAACCCCCTGCTTCACATCTTAAACCCATCTCTTGCCATTTGTAATCCAGATGAGACATGCTGTGAGAAGCACACATCTACCTACTGTGGGGTTCTTACCTCTTCCTCAGGGGCTGACCACTGTCAGACACAGGGCACTAGATTAAACCAGGATCTGATCCACTCAGGCCTCCCCTCTTTTCAATGAACATTTTTTCATTGTGTGTCTTTTTTTTGTAATGTTAAATAAAATGTTTTTAGAGATGGATTCTTTGATGAATTTCCAGAGGCATGGGCAGAAGGCATAGATAGCTCAGGGAGCAGGGCAGTGTCCAGAACCTGAGCTTCTGTGAGGGTCCAACCAGTCTTAGATATAATTTTAACAGAAGGCTGTTACTTAATGAGAGGCCAGAATTCCCATAGCACTGAATGTTACAGGAGTATCCCTTGCTGGTATTAGTCACATTTCCTAGAGTGGCCTGTAAGAGGATGGAGCAGGGGTCCTATGTCAGCAGAGGGTTCTTCCCTGGCCTTCGGTCTCCTCTGCTCTAAGGCCTCTTTGCAATATATATGTGAAGGGTGCAGTTGGCATTTTACTCACAGAAAATCACCCAATCACTTTTAAACTTGCTTGAAAACTAGGCATAGAGCTTTAACTGGCATTTGCCTCTGAATACTAGGTGTCCATAATGCTAGGGGCACATCATTCCTGACCTCCTTGATCTTACAGGGGCAGGAATAGGGTGGCTACATCTAAAGCCTGGCATTATCAGGGCATTATGGTGCTTGCATCAGGTCAGAAAATAATTCAAGTCGTAAAAGCTGGGGCAATTGCTATAGTGAGAAATGATGGCAATTCTCACCAAGGGATGTAACACCTGTAGTTATTTCAGTGTTTGGAAGTAGACTCCTCTGCACAGGGTGATCCACAGCATCACCTCACAATATGACATCCAGCCTTGTTTCCTGGATTCCAGTCCAAATTTTGTCTTTTCACTGCTTCTGCTCAGTTGCATTTACACATCTGAGTTTACTAATGAAACTAAATGTCAACAAAGCAGAGTTGCTCTGCACTGTTCTGAATATCATCTGGATGTCAGTCCTCCTTTGACTGTTCCTTCTGTTACCTTGAACTCCCAGGTCCACTCTTGATGCCAGTTTCAGTTCAGAAAGGCACATTAACAGCATGATTAAAAATTCCTGTGAATGTTGTTGTTGTCTCTAAGAGATATTAGCTGGGTTTGGCAGCCCCAGTTCACACCCCAATTCTTGCCTGAACTTGACTGTTGTAATTATGTGTTGGCTTCTGTTCCTTTTGTTTCCTCCAGCCATCATCAGCTCTTATAGAATTGGCAGCTGGGACTAATAATGTGGACAAAACTATTTCATCATAATATTACAATTCCAGCTGTGCTGAACAGGCTTCTAGTTCAACAACAAAGCACTGATGATTGCACAGAAGACTGCACTGTTTATTTCCCTGTTATGTAACCCCTTTTGCACTGGGTTCTCCTCTACTTGAGTTTGCTGCCATATTCCACAGAACAGCCAGTGGACTATCTGATACAGGGGCAGTGTGGGACGTGTACTTTGCATGACTTACCTGGCATACTGCATAGCAAGACAATGAGTTAAGGGAGATAGGAAAGAGGACATATTATTTTGCCGAGGAGACCTTTTGCCTGGTCATTTTTACACAGTCTATGAAATTCTTGGTGCATGTAGTCACTGGGCACATCTACACATGTGTTTTAATGTGCATTAGCCTATTTTACTGCACATTAAAGCACCATGTCAAAAACCATGTTATGTGCAGTAAAAATAGCCTACTGCACATTAATCATCACAAAAAAAGCATGTGCTTTCAATACTGTGCAGTAAAGCAGCCTATTGCACATTTATTTAGTACCTTACTTTAGAGGAATGAAATTTAATGTGCATTAGGTAAAGTGCATGCTGTGGATCACATAGCAAGTTATATCATTCAAAGGAATTATAATTGAATTGATGCCATGTTCTGTTCTTCAGAAAATATAAAAAAGATTCAGAAGTGTTAAAGTTTAATTTCTGTTAAAAATTTAAAAAATCAGAAGATAAAGTCTTGTCTTTTGTGATTTTTTTTGTAGGACTCAATAGTGGTCTCATAAATAAACTCTGAAATTTCTCAGCCCTTCACTGAAGGGCTTAGGTGTTCAGTTTTCAGCATTGGAGTTGGAGTACTGGAATTAAAAAAGATACACAGAGTTTTTAAGTTCGAACAAAAATCTTACCCCCCCCTCAATTAACTAGGTTTCATTTCCGTGATATCTCTCATGTTGTCAGTGTTGCCAAATCCCATGATTACATCACAGTTGGATTTTGGTGACTGCTGGAGGTAATCTTACCAAAAGCAATTTCAAGTTTCACTCAGAAGCTTTGACTGTTTGCCTTCCTCAGTTTCCCTCCTCTGAAGAGAGGCAGGGGGGAGGTGGTTGGGGGTAAGAACAGCCAAACAAGGTCATGTGGAAGGAAGCATGCACTTGCTTTTCTCCATTGTGGGGATGAGGACAAGAGAGGGATCACCTATAGCATTTTAAACAGCAGGGAAGGAGGGTGCAGTTTAGATGGCTAGTGAAGTCAAGCCTATTATTAGTTTTCCCAATATCCCAGATTCTGACTTGAGCCACCACATTTCTTAGTTTGTCAGTGTATGGGTGCAGATGCTCAACTATACCCACTGGGAGAGGAGCCCCTTTCATAAGTGCTACAAGGATCTTTCCTCTGATCTCTGTCATTTCTTCACTGCAGCAGGTCTTCAATCACCACTTCCTCAACCATCAGTCAGTTAGAGCAGGTGCCTTTCCAGGCTTGCTCTAAAGCAGGCCCTACAAGCTTACATGAGTGCACAGCACTCCACCCTTCTCCTGGGCTTTGGCTTTCTTATCATGAGCATTCTTATCATCAATGTTAGCAAGAACTTGGCATAGTGCAGCCCAGTTTTTCCTATCATTGGGTTTCTCCTTGGATTTCTTTCTGAGGGCTGTTCAGCCCATCTGCTAAAACTCTCCCTCAGAGACGCCCTCACTTCTTTTATGCCTGGCCATGGTAAAGAACCACCTGCCCCAGTAAGTCAGCAGAATTTACTTAACCCTTTTCAGCAGGATATCTTATGGAAGTGCTATATCAAAGAGACATCTTTTTCTGATTGTGTATTACATGGAAATAGGGTCAGTTTCAAGTTGATTGGCTTCTGAGACTGGCTCAGTGTAAGATTAGCGCTTGCTTGGGTGTTGTTTTAGGCAAAGTAAAAGTGGTTTCAGGTGCAAATCCTGTCCCCAGGTGCCCATGCCAATTTCAGGTGTTTTACAAGCACATTTGTCTGTATTTTAAACTCTGCTTTTCTTTTCTGTTACTGCGTGAAAAATTCTCTATCAACAGTAGTGGAAACTGGCTAAAAAATTGACTGTGGAAAGAAACTAGTGAAACTGGCTGTACACAATGTGCTCTCAAATACATAAAGTAAACACACTGTAAAAAGTAGAAATACCTTTGTGTGAATTCCTTTCTGTTACTGTAATTGCAGCGGGGGGCAGGGTTGTGTAAAAACAATACATAAAAACCCAGAGAGAAGTGTATTTTTATTTTATGTTGCTGGCAGTCCCTTCTTGTGTGTGCTTTTATGAAACCATCTTTAACTGTATGATCACGTATTGCTTTCACCCAGGAGCCTTGCCTCATTTGGTGCATGCACTGAAAGCAGCAGCTGCTCAGTATTTATACTTATCCTCATACATACCTTTATAAGTCATTTGGAATGAAGCAGAGCTTCTGCAGGGAAAGCACCCTATTGATCATGAGCCTGCACATTCAAAATGAAATTCCAGTCTGCTTTCCCATGCATCCCCAAGCTGTGCTGAAAGGGTGAACACTCACACTGAGAAACTGGTTATTGAATGACTAGTTATTGAATGTAAAATATCACTCATCTCACTGTATGTATGTACTCGTGGTCTATGTCAATAGCACTCTGGAAGCACACTCCTTAGTAAAATCCTGGTATCGCAATGCAAATATCACTGCTCAGGCATGACATACAACTATGATTTGCAGAGCCCTAAACCCTGCTCCCCTTGGCTGAAGCAGCAAAAACTGAACACAAACTATTTGGCAGAAGCCGTGGCAGTGCTAGGATTGGCTGTGTGTGGTGAGGAGCCATGATCACGGAAGTTCAAGGGACTGAGGCAAAAGAAAAAGTGAGTGGGAAAACAAAGGATCAATAGAAAAACTAGAACATGATCTTATAGGTTTGTAGAAATCTCCATAAATCCACAGAGAGGCAGTTCTAAGGGGGCAGTGCATGATGAATGGCTGATCAGAGCCCAAATCTGATGCCTTATTGCCAATCTAGGAGAAGATTCCCTACTCCCTAACAATCTAGTGGTGGGGTCTGACATGCGAGGTCATAGCTCACAAGCAATAGTCCATGAGCTAAATCCAAGAACATGAAATATCCTCTTTCCAGTGACATAAAATGCAACATCCAATATATAATGGTCTGGCAGAGGGTCGTGTTGAGAGCATCATATGGGCAAAATCCCCGAAGAGCACTATCCAATAACACCAGGAACTCAGTAATAGACCTATGGGAGATTATGGGTTATCCAGAGGTTGCTGAGGAGGATAGAGGGATATTAATAAGGAGGAGAGATTAGACATTATAGGCTCATTTTCTCACAGAGTGATCCTCAGAGGGATAATGGGGGATACGTTGCTGTTGGAGCTGCACCTGTTCCTTTTGGAAACAGTGCCAATGATCCCCTGGGTGAAGTGCTGTAGACAGGCTCCATCCTGTGACAGAATGGAAGATTACACCCTGGCCACCACTACAATGATTTAAATGTTCACAGGTACCTCTGAATTGCCCCAGTGTGTAATCATCTATGTGGCACTTAACTTCCCATCCCTGCCATCTTATGACTTCTGCCAGGCTCGGACTATTCTGGCCATCTCCCTCTGGGCTTCCTCTCCACTTGAGTCATTCATGTCTTTGGCGCAGGGGGCCAAAGAGAAGCCTCCATTTGGAACCCATCAAAGTAACACAATCAGCCCAAGAAAATTCTAGGAAAGCAAAGCTCATAAAGGAGCTCTGTGGTGGAAAGGAGCTCTGGGGTGAAGGGAGGGATTTGGGGGCGAAGCGCCAACATATTATACACAAACATTTTGTAAAACATGCCAGGAGAAATTAGTGAACTACCAGTGACCTTTGGGATGCTGTATCCAGACCCCTGTGTTGGAGCACAGAGGGGATAGGCCTACCTGTGGGGCTCTGGTGAAACCAATGGCCAGGGTAACAAGAGCACATCTAGGTATCCCAATAACAGATCAATTGGAAGGAATTAAGAAGAGAGACACAAAAATTATTAAAGATCCTGGTTTATTCCTGGTCTTGTGGGCACTGCCACAATACAAATAGGACAGAATTAGTAACGAAAGGGCCCATGAGAAAGATGAAAAGCAATAAATATGAATCTGAGACCTCTCTACCGTTATAGGTACCATGTGGGTCCTGAGGAGGGAGCAGGGCTATTTATGGTAGACCAAATAATTTAGCTAAAAAAAGTAGTGGGACATCCTCTGGTCCGGTGGATAAGACCCTAGCCTGGGTCCCAGGAAATCAGTGTTGTAATTCAGGCTCTTCCACTGACCTACTACATGGCCTTGGGTGAGTCACTTCTCAATTTTCTTCCTTTCCCCTCCTTTCCTGGGCTATTTTCACTGAAAGATTTCTGTAGAGAGAAACTGCCTCTCACTGTGTCTTGGCTAGGAGTTTTCTGTGCTACTGCAGGACTGTCCAACTCCAGAGTGGCTGCATTCTATGCAGGGACCCCTCTACACTGTACTGCAGCACACCATGCCATACCACTCAGATGTCACCCTATTTCATGGGAGCCCCAGGCACCTGAAAGCTGCAGGGTCCCTGGGCCCTGTGGGCTGTGCTGCCTTGTCTGACCCCCAGGGATGGGAGCAGGAAGCAGAAGCTGGAGGAGGGAGGGAGAGCCCATAGACGCTAGTGGCAGCAGTAGTAGCTGAAGCTGTGCCGGAGGCAGTGCTTATGCAGGAACCTGTGGGCCCCAGATTAGTTCCTCATCTTGTGGGCCATGAGTTGGACAGCTCTGTGCTATTGCTTTACGAACAGTAATATTAGGAGCAACACATGAACTGAGGGAAGATAATTATAGGGGCAAAAGGAGAGGGCTGGCGGACAGAAGCAAGGCAAGGATCAGAGGAAGATAAATATTTGGTATAAATGGCTTGAGGGGCTGTAGCTTTGGGGTAATAGGTGAGACAAGAGGAGATCTGTACAGGAAAAATGGGTAGACTCTGGGCTACAGCTACAGGGGCCATGGGATGAAATTTACAAAAGCAATATCCTCTGAATAGCAAAGAAAGCTCCTACAAGTGAGATCTTTCAGACTACGAAACACTCACCCACAGGAATTAATAGAAGCTCCATCCCATGAGTCATTTGGACAGCCCTGATTTACAATATCCTATATGTCCCTTTGTTACCCAGATGGAACACATCTCCCCACATGACCACCCGTAGATACATTTCAGGCTGCTTCCTGCACCGGTTTCACACAGGCTAGGCTGGTTACAGTGCAAACAGCCCGTGTTTGCTCATGTGTTTTGGGGCATGTTGTGGTATTTGCACTGTACACAACCAGGCAACTTGTTTGCAAAGTTATTTTGTAGAAATTTGTAGCAAAATCCAGGGCAGAATGTTATGTCCAAGTGAGTCAGTGTATTGTAACAACACTACAGGTCCCTCTCAAGTCAGACTTGTCTCACAGAGACAATACCAAGGTCTGATCAATGTTGTGGTGTTGTGTGCTGCCACGTTTTACTACCCTGATAACCCTGCTAATGATGGGCCTGGTGACTGATGGCTTGTCCTCATGCTGTCTGGGGTAATACATGATGATCCGTTCACAGCATTCACAGTCAGCTTCAATCAGTACAGTTGTGCACAACACTTCCCCAGGCCCAGGAGAGCCACTCTTGTGGGAACACCCAATTCTTTGCATTATGCCACTTGAGAGCCTTAGCCAAGATGGTGAATAGTGATGCAGTTCAGTCTGGTGTCTCCTAGCTGACCGATAGTGAGGGACAGCTGGAGCTCCACCTGCCATGGAAACCAAGCACAGAGCTGTCTAAGAGAACAGTGAAAGCCCTGAATAGGGGTGTACAGTCCTTTACTTCCCAAAGATTTCCTTCTTCACCTTCTTTCTCCTTCCCTATATTACTCATTTTGTTCCGCACCAACTCTGTTAGGGAAAGGGAGGGAGGTTTCTGAAGGACAGCTTTTAAATCAAGAGGCTCAGACAGGAAAATCTTGCAGGCAAGCTCTTGCAGCACTCTCGCAGCAAGCTAAGAAAGTATGGGCTGGATGGATGGACTGTAAGGTGGATAGAAAACTGGCTGGAGCATCGGGCTCAGAGAGTAGTAATCAACAACTTGATGTCTAGTTGGCAGCCAGTATCAAGTGG
>NW_017729000.1:46802823-46803043 GCF_001723915.1 Gavialis gangeticus | reverse complement strand
CCCTGCCCCCTACTTACCAGCTCCTACTCCAGCTGCAACTATCTGCTGAAGCCACTAGGGACTGTCCAAATCATTGAAGCTCTCTGAATATTTTCTGAAGATTTGGAGAGCTTTGAATTGACTCAGACTTCTTAATTGGTTCCCTGATTCAATTCAGAGTTGGAGATTTGGCCACCAAATTGGGCCGAATCTCCTCTGAATCAAATCACCACCCAAAGCT
>NW_017729000.1:46795493-46797763 GCF_001723915.1 Gavialis gangeticus | reverse complement strand
ATATTAGGAAGAACTTTCTCACTAGGAGGGTAGTAAAACACCAGAACAGGTTACCCAGAAAGGTGGTGGGAGCTCCATCCTTGAAGGTTTTCAACACCTGGCTAGACAAAGCTTTAGCTGGGATGATCTAGTGGGAACGGTCCTGCTTTGAGCAGGGGGTTGGACTAGATGACCTCCTAAGGTCTGTTCCAACCCTAACTTTCTATGATTTCATGACAATCTCAAGAGGCAAGACAGTGCCTGAGATGCAAGCTGGAGATTGGGGCCCACCATGATGCATTGTCTTCTGAATCTCTCATGGATGGCCTATAGCTATGGGAAGCCTGACCCATATCCAAGTTCTGGATTTTCACTACAGATACTCTTCTGAGTTTAGTGCTGGTGAGAGATCTCAGATGGATAATCCTGATGAATGGGGTTCTTTATCTACAGAGCAGGGATAACATGGGAAATAGCAGATGCAGCTCCTTCCTCAGTTACCTCTCTAATTTGACTGGATCACCCATAGGATGTCGGAGAGAATTGTTGTGTCCTGTTCAGTCCCTGAATACCAATACATCACTATACCCAAAGAAGTGATGAGAAAGGGCTGCTGTTGAGTATTGACCAGATATACTTCAGCTTCAGTGACATTCAAAGAAGCATGATTCCTGAAAGCTAACGCCAAACAATTTCAACGGCTCCTGTTAGGTGGAGACTCAGGAACTGTATCATGATATTAGTCTTGTGTAAAAGGCCAAGAGGGAGGAGCCATGTCTTTCAGGCTTGTTTACCCAAACAAAGAAGCAGCTACACTATATTTACACACAACTAAGGAGAATGACAGTGGGTTGGCAATGATTAAACATCACTGCCTCGTGGCACTCCTACTGCAACCAGAAACACATAGCAGGAGTTTACGTGCTGCTTGGTTATCAGGACAGTAGGAAATGTGCTATAATTGATTCCCATTATCTCCATGCTAGCAATAATGTAAGACTCAGTGCTTTGGTTGCAAGGATTGTGTGTGTAATTCACAAAAGTAGCTTTAACTAGGCACCTTCCCTGCATTAAGCTTTTAATTCTCAATCTCTGCAGGGGCCATAAGATGGTATGGTGTCTCTCTCATCTGTCTGCTCTGCTCCAGATAAGTTGACCTCTCATTACCATTATTATTAGGCCAACAGTACAGCCCACCCTGATGGAGGAACTTTCTAAACATAAAAACCAGCACAGTCCCTGTACCAAAGAGCTTACAGTCTATAAAAACAAAACTAGATGAAGGAAGGCAGATGGGGCAGATGGTGATAAAGCATGCAAAAAACCATGATGGAGGGAGGCACTATGCTTTATGGAAGTTTTAAGACGATTTGAGCAGGAAGAGGCCTGTGTCCAATCTGCCTTGCAATCACTCCTTTTGAAAATGGAAATGGGTGCTTGAAAGCGTAGATTTTTAGGCTCTTTGGGTCTCTGCCAAACTGAGACTTAGGTTGTACAAGCCTCCCCCCCATTTATTTGTGTGCATCCCTTCCCTGTAACCTTCCAAGGAGTGTAGACAAGAGCAGTGTATGTTGGCAAAATGGGGCACATATAACTGAATGACAGGTGGGTAGGGGCATCACACCAGGCTTTCCCCATTGTAGTAAAGAGTGAGGCATTTGTAAGTGCTTTGAGAATCAGTCCTAAAATTCATGCCATGCTGAAAGAACCACAGGCTTAGGGGAACAGTCCTTATTTCACAGTGCACTGAAAAACACATTCGTGCTTTGTCAAAATCAGAGAGACCAATATATCCCATTCTGTACCAACAGGATTTAGTTTATGCTGGCTTCCTTGTGCTTATTGTAGTACTATCCAGCTCATATATTCAGCAACACTGCTTGAGGTATAACAAATGAGCAGTAGTATACTGTAATGCTGCTGTATGTATGAACAGAAGTATTTATGAACAGAAGTTGAGGTAGGCTTCAGTGCTATTATAGCCATTTGCCCACTGGTGATTCTCTGACTTCCTCCATGGCTGCATTTCCTTTTACTCAGAGATAAGTCATCTCCATTCCTTAGAAATACCTAGGAGGAAAATGGTACTTTAGAAAGACTGTGTGTTTAATTAGTGTGAACTGCTCTTAGGATGACCACTTGGATATTATCAGTAATATACATACTATACTATACATACAATATTATCAGCAATACGTACTTGTAAGATGATCACTGAAGTTTCAGACACACAGAGTTTGGAATTGTTCTGATTTTTGGCTTTTTTACACTGAACTTTTACAAGTCAGGAT
>NW_017729000.1:46791252-46795482 GCF_001723915.1 Gavialis gangeticus | reverse complement strand
TTTTTGGCTTTTTTACACTGAACTTTTACAAGTCAGGATTTTGCTCGCCTGTGGGAGCAACTGCCATTCTGGGGGCACAGCTGACACTAAATATGCCAGAAGAGTTGCACACATTGTACTTTCACAGAATCCTAGCTTGTAATTGTTCTTCCTATGACATTTTCCAGAATCTAAAATAAAAATAATTGTGGTAGAAAGCATACATTCCTGCCTTTGAAAACCAAAGTGTAAGGACAAGCCGTGTCAGAGGACTAGTGATAAAGAGCCTTACAAGTCTAGTCTAATACACCTTAGAATGGAGAAAGCTCAAAATCATTACTTTGTGAGAACTGCTTGATAGCCCGGGTGAAATGGGTTGTGGTTTCATGGCAGTTCTATCATTCTGATTCCCACATCAGATAAATAACTATCATAAAGCAAACCCCTTGGGAGGGAGAGTCCTACTGTGTAGAGCTGAAAAGTGTGATGGACTGAGAGGAGGGATTGCAGGGAATTCTATAGGGCAGGGATGGTCATGGTGGGTAGGTGTCAGCTGATGGTCACTGCTCATGAAAGCCCTGCTGCAACAGAAACCAGACAACAGGGGTTTACCTGCTGTTTGGCAGGAGGAAATGAAACATATCCTTTATTCTTTCAAGATGCTGGGTGCCAGGCACTATGTATGGAATTTACAAACGTGGACATACACTGCAGTACACTTCGGAAAACTGATATTTGCACCATCCCTCCAGCCTTCTCAAAGATTTTTATTTTGGGGGTCTTAAAGCTATGTAGGGAGCCATCCTGAATGACCACAGCAAGGGACACATACTTCTTGCCATACACGCCATCCTGAATTGCCACAGAACTGAGGGCACATCCTTCCCTCTTGCATGCCAACCTGAATTGCCACAACATTGTGGGTGTGCCCTTCCCCTGACACATACATCATCCTGAATGACCACAGCTGTGAGGACACACACTTCCCTCTTACATATACCACAAAAGCCACAATTCTGAGTTATCACAGAAGTGAGGTCAGCCTTTCTCCTCACAGACATGCGATCCTGAATGACCACACCATCGAGGGTGTGCTCTTTCCTGCACACACTATCTTGAATTACCACAGCAGTGTGGTCATGGCCATCCCCCTCCCACACACTGCAAGGTCAGCCATCTTGAATTATCTTTGCCTGATGAGGGATTCCCTGGCTCCTGTATAAAATCTGGTTGGATTTTAAAGATGTTGTAGGTTGGAGCAAGGTGACATATATAGGAATCTGCAGTTCGGCCTCCCCTGAGGGAAATAAAGAAGTCAACTGGCTGTTCACAAAAATTAGTCTGTGTGAAGTAACTACGAAGTTCAAGCTTGTCCACAGAAGGAAGGGATGTACAGCTACAGTTCCAGTTGCCTGGCTTGGCATTAAGACCTTTGTGTCAGACAGCTGATGTTGGTGGTGGGTTCTGGATGGTGAACTCCTTGCTAGAGCCATCAAACTGGAAATGAGACAAGAGACAAACACATGACAATGCCATCAGCAAGTCAGGCAATGGCTGGTGTTTTGGCACAGGGTGAGCACCAAGAGTGAGTGGCATCCCTGCCCAGAAAACACTGGTTCCACACCTTCCTTCCTGTCATGGGCCAGCAGATCAGAGTGTGCCAGATCTGTGTCACCAGGCAGCATAAAATACAACTATTCCATAGCTAACAAGAGACTTGCAGAGAGACTGGAAGGAAAGAGAAAAGGAGATAGAATGAATAAGAGGAGATAAAGGAAGGGTTGTCCTAGAAATTTCACACCCAGTGGGGTTTGGTTCAGGTGGTTCAGGTTCATTTGAGCCATTTGCAAAGCCTGACTCCTTTGGTCTTCAATGCTTTCACTCTCAGATGTCAGGTGGTTTCATTGCTACCTGACTCCTCAGCTCAGATTTCAGTGCTTCCCGAGAACATCCCGAGCTACTGTCTGATCTTTCAAATCGTGTACATTTGGCAAGTGTTTAGATGGGTCAGCCCCGAAAGCTGCTCACATCCATGCCCAGTGACTGGCTGGTTGGCTCAGGGCAGCATGAGCAAGCCATGGCTAGTGTTTGCCAGGCTAAGCTCCTTATTTTGATAACAGTGTTTTGGGCTGTGCTTCCAGGTGTCGAGCTGTGTTTGTCCTAAACAGGCTCCGTACTGTTATAAAGGCAGGATGACTGGAATCTCACGAGTTATTGCACCGCTCAGGGCGAGACGAGAATCAAGGACTCTGCTGCAGAGGAAAGTGGCATTCTGACACACATGGGGGAGCAGGTACCTGAACACCAGCTGTCTGATGCAATGAAAATGGAGGCAAGTGGGGGCCTCCTTCCCTGTGTGGGGCCAGACACTGGTCTGGCCAGCAGCGAAGAGACCGGTCCAAATGAGCCCCACAGCAGAAACTCTGTGGTAATTTGCCAAGCAGTTGGCCGAAGTATCTTCACTTCCAGAGTCTCCACAGCAGCTGAGAGAGTTGGCTTCATGCTGCAACAAGAGGAGGAGAATGATGCAAGCTGCCCGCTGTTATTTATACAGCTCAACGAGCTGCTCAACACATCAGAGGGCCTGGAGTGGAAGCAGACTGCCAGGTAGGTACATAGGTGCAAAAGGTAGTGAAACTCTGTAGGGAAACTCCTAATGTCGGAACAAGGGGATTGCCAGAGCCATATAGAGAAATGACCCACAGGACCTGGTCTTCTGCCTCTGATGAAGTTCAAAGCTGGGTTCTTCAGAGAAAGGCCTAAAATCCCCATGACCCTCCTCATGGTGCAACATTATTTCATGGGGGAGAGTGGGGATTTTTTCCCTTCCTCACTGAAACATGATGATTATTCATAGGTAAGTTAGCTTGAAATGAAAGATGTTAAATTCTATCTAACCTAGCTTCTGAAGGCTAGCATGGGGGCTGTCTTGCAGGAAATTCTCCAGGCCAACATCAAATGACTCAGTTCACATGAAATTACTTGAAAATGACAGATTCTTGCCTCAGTCCTGTTCAGAAATGTTGCAGTTTGTATATTGTTAAGAAAAGTTGTTTGCTTCTGTTTTAATAATAGTTGCCTTTTAATCCCACTGTCTGACCCTTTCTGTCTCTGTGTGCTACGGGCCAGGGTAAAGGTTACCCCTTGGGTTATTCCTATTTAGAAAATCCACCTGATGTGACCTTGCGTTCTGTGCTCTCGGGTTGACCCCCCACATTCTCAACCTAAGGTGCCTCAGCATGAATATTTCATGAAGAAGCCAAATGAAAAATGGGGTAGTATTATTCAGCCAGTGTGAGAAGATGCAGATCAGGTTGCTGACATTTGGGGTAAAAATAAAATATGGTGCTAAGGGAGACACTGCTACGGATAATGATGTGTGACCCAGCACTTTCCTTAGTAGATGTTGCTGTTATTCTTGCAGAGAGAGATTCCATATTTCAACAACTTGGGAGTGAACTTGTCTGAGCTACTTCTGAAAATAAAAATATCCTTAATTGCTATCCATGGGGAAGCTGAGGCACAAAGCAGCTGCGTGACTAGCCCAGAGGCAGGGAAGGGGGATGGGACTGCAGCTCAAGAGAATCTGACCCTCAGGCTTGTATTTGGCTGCTGCTGCCTCACGTACATGTGTGCCTGAGCCTCAGTGCTCTGACCCTTGGTATGCATCTCATTCATTTTTAAGGTCACATTACACCCTGGATCTGCATAGCTTGGTTCCCATAGATATTAGTGGGAGTGGCTTCTGTGGCTTAGGGTTCGAGGATGCAGTCTGTACAGCTAGTCTCCATGGAATGTTTTGTTTGGGTTTTTTGGTAGATTTTATAGAAAAAGACACATTTCTGAATTTCTGCTACCCCCAAAACTGGGCAATCCAGACTTTTTACTTCATCCTTTCTTCAGGGCTGCTCCACACATTATCCCAGTAGGTAGAATCACCTGCAGTACTGTCTACATTATGCAGGAAACTCTGGCAGTATCCAACATCTGTCCCTAAGGCACTCCTAGTGTGAAAAGCCAGAGGCATTATTCCAACTGAAATGTTTTGTGGAGTACTGCTGGCATGGCTTATCAGTTTGTGCTGTGGTTTTCTCCCCCCAGGTCACTGCTGCTTTCCTCTCCCTTGTCTCTGATCCCCATCTAACTCCTCTCAGAATATGCTACATCCTCTACAATGGAGAGCCCATTGCCACTCCAGCTTCCACTCTACCCCCCCCCCGCAAGTTTCAGGTTCTTGACTCATGGTAAAGG
>NW_017729000.1:46787379-46791041 GCF_001723915.1 Gavialis gangeticus | reverse complement strand
CTCCCCATCTAATTTCCTGTCACATCCTTCTCACCTCCCTCACTGCACTAGCAGAGCCTACCACTTTTCCAATTCTTCCTTTACAGTCTTCTTCCACATGGCCTGCATGGATAGAAAGCAAACGCCCTCCCAACCCAGGTTTATCAGATGACCAACATCTCCTTTTGAAATATCCCCCACCAAAGTCTTGCCATATAAAAAGTATACCTGAACCAAGCACTATGAACTGTTCCTTTCATCTAGCTCTCCCAGAGTGGGATATGTTGTCTGCCCATTTAAACTCCTGGCTCCTGCATTCAAGGACTATGTCCTCTTCTCTTTTTGTTTGACACCAAGCATACAGAGGGAGCACAATGCACTCTAACAGTGTGTAATAATTACTGCTAGTGTTAGGTGCCAAAAGCTTTACCACCATCAGGAAAATCTATAGAGACAGAAATATGACCAATGCCTGACACTGCTCTGCTTCCCAGCCCTGACACCACGTGCCTCCTCACTCCCCGAGGTGATGCCAGGGAGGGAGCTATGTCCTGGAGCCAGCAGAGCCTCACTCAGGGCAGGCAGCGGGTCCTCCCCAAGGTGAGGCAAGGCACGGATGGAGGCTGGGGTGGGGCTAGCGTGGGCTCTGCTCCACTCCCCGGCACTGATGTGGGGGAGCAGAGCACTTCCCCAGAGCCGGGGAGCCTGCGCCAGGCTCCCGACCCCACCTCTCCTGGTGTGTGGCCTTGACAAGGCTGTGTGCAGCCACACTTTTAGTTATGCACAGCCGCACACGTGCGCACTTTAGAGGGAACTTTGCTGACAACTATCACTGGTAATGCTTCTAATATACGATGCTAGTGCAGCCACTAAAAAGGGGAGTTACGTGATCAAACTAACGTGGATGGAAAGACATGTAGAGCAGAGTTCTATTCTACTTTATGTGCCCAAGTGTTATTTTCCAGCTGTGTAGGTGGTCCTTTTGCCCTTTCTATGCAGTTTATGATTCCGTTATGCATGTAGCATGCATGTACAAGCATCTACGCAACTACTGAGCACATGCAGTAGCTTATGTACTAACCAGTAGGTACACAGCTACGTGCATGCATACTTGAGCATAAGTCTAGAAAAAATTAGGACAAGGGGGCCCCCATGTTTCTATGCCAATAGGTAACTGGTTTGGGTACCTGCCCAAATCTAAACTCAGTTGGGAGGAGATTTGAACTAGCATCTCTCTTAACTACTTTGCTACAGGTTTAGGCAGCACTTAATTACCTTACCATCCTTTCTCTTGGAGCTGAATCCCCTGTGTCCAGTGGGGAAGTTTCTGATCCACTGGGAAAAAAGGTTCAGGCTAGAACCCACATCCTGTGTCTTGCCACAGCACCATCCACCTCACTGAACCCCACACCCTCCAATTTGTTCTTTTCTTCTTTGTCGCACAGCTACCTCTCTTGGCTGACTAAAGAGCCAACCTCAAAAGCAGGCAGTCTCTACTATTTGACCAATAGCCTGGTGGTTAGAGCACTGTGCTGGAAAGCCAAACAGATACAGGCTCAAACTCAGTTTGGGCTAGAACCAAGGTGCCTTGCTTCAGGTGTAAGTGCCATAACAACTCAGCTACTAGGAACAATAGTGGGGTAGTCCCTTCTCCCATAAGCTTTTGCCAAGTATAATGTCTAGGTCTTGTACCCATATGCATGCATACATAGCTGCATACCTGCCTGGCTACTATTCATGTGTGCACTTATGCGTCCATAATGCAGGGAAATGGAATTGCAGACCAACTGGAGAACTGCCACTTGGGCTCACAAAGTGGAATAGAATTCTGCTCTTACTGACAGCATTTCATATGGATTGAAAGAAGCAATATCTAGGAGACCAGAGAAGGACTGGCTGATAACTAAGACAGGATATAACAAAGGCCTGAAGAGATTTGGTTGTGATGAAGTCAATGAAGGGAGGATTAGAGGTAGGACTTAAACTTCATGTATGGAGTAGAATATTTGGGACAATACAATTAGGAATTCAGTCTTGGTTGCATTCAATTTCTTGAATGCCAAGTTGTCCAAGCAGAGAGTTGAGTTAGATAGGCTGAGACAGAGGAAGGGAAGGACACAGTTTCTTGATGAGGAGAGAGATTTGAAAATCCCCAGAACAACTGAAACCACAGATCTTCACACCAGCATGGATCCCATGGGCCAAATTCAGCTGGGCTGTGAGCATGTCTGGGGGCAAAAAGGGGTGCAGTTGAATGAGGCCAGAGTGAGTCTACATTGGAGTAGTGTGCCTACTGAGAAGGAGGATAAAAGGGATGTTATCCCAGCTTGGATTCCTTTGAAATTCACTCAAAATTTGTTCTCTTGTCTGATAAACTGATACCAGAGTTCAGAAAACTGGGGACTTCTTTGCTGGGCCAAAAGCTGATGCTGCTAGAATCATGGAAATGTAAGGCTGGAAGGAAACTTAAGATCTCATATAGCTGAGTACCCTGCAGGACCTTCTCTAAACAGGTTCACGATTAAAGCACTGCAAGTGTAATCTGGGTGGTCCGTGGAAGGTACCCCTTCTCCAATTGAAGGGATGTCACTGGGTACGTGTATGTTGTGGGAGTGTGGCTACCTAGCTGTAAGCCAGCTCATCTCCTTTTCCTACAGAGCAGAGCAGAGACCAAGAACCCAGTGATACTTAAGTATTTACAGGTTTAATGATACAACATAATATAAAACTTATAACCATGAACTTTACACATATACATACATGTACATATAACTATATCTATATATATATATATATATCTATTCTAATATTATAAAAGCCATAGTCTGTCTCTCTGTCTGTCTGTCTGTCCATAACACTTTATTTGCAGTCTGACTGGCTGTCTTGGCAGCCAATCAGAGTGCTCCCAGAGTGTTTGGACTGCAGGTGGTGGCGGCAACACAGTGGACCACCAACATGACAGCAGGGACAACAGGGACAGAGGAGACGGGGGAGAGAGGACAGTGTAAAGGGGGTGGGGAACAGTGTTGGACCCATGGCGGTGGCACGAGGGAGGCAGGGAATGGGCCCAGGCCCACTGTGGTGTGGGGGAAGAGCAGGCCCTGATGCTGCCATAACAGTAGGAACAGAGGGGAAGGAACAGGAGGGCAAGGCCAGCACAGCTCCCAGGAGCCAGTGGTGATGGAGTGGACAGAGTGGAGGATGAGGCCAGCAGCCCTGGTCTCGCCCCCCACCCCTCCTCCTTGGATGCAGCGGTGGCACAGGGTACTGGGTGGTGGCGTTCCAGCCATGCTCCCCACCTCCCACCCGTCATTCATGGGGAAGGGAGGCAGACAGATGCAGGCCAGGTGGACGGGGGGTGGGGGAAGTGGACCCAGACCCAAAACGGCAGCAGGAAGGGTGGGGAGGGCAGGCAGGGTGGTGGGGGCATCACGCTGGGACTGGCCCAGCCCAGCCTGGCCTGACCTAGCCCTGCATCGGCAGTGGGGCAAGCCCAGCCCCAGCCCCAAAATGGCAGTGGGCAGGGACTGGGGGGCCTTACCGGGCCCAGCCTGGCCCTACAATGGCTGTGCCGGGGGGGGGTGCACAGGGCCCAGCCTAATCTGGCCTTGTTACAGCAGTAGGCGGAGTGGGGGGACAGAAGTGCGGGGCCCAGCCCCACAATGATGAGGGGGTGGGCCTGG
>NW_017729000.1:46776104-46787368 GCF_001723915.1 Gavialis gangeticus | reverse complement strand
TATATACACACATATATATACACACATATATATACACACCTCTCTCTAGATATATATATACACATATGCACACAAATGTTATTTACATATATAGGTTTACACAGGCAATAGCTCTTTTTAACCTTGAACGCAGGCACAGGCCTAATCATCTGCAGCCTTGCCCCCTTGACAGGGCCCTCCACGCAGCAGGTGAAGAAGCACTTGATGATAAAGCATAAGTTAGTCTACAAATCAATGACAGGAATATCTGGCAGTGATGGGATGATAATTAAACACACACAAGAAGGTTACACCAAATGAAATACACATATATACAGATAACCCACGCAGTGAGTTCAGATATAAAACAGCTTACAGTCCTTTACAGTACAACACTAATGGCACAAGGTTACAACAGGAATCCCTGTTGCATACGGAACAGCAGCGGGCGGGGCTGGGGCGCAGAGGCTGTGCCCAGAGAAGAAATAGCAACCCAGGAAAAGATCCCATTACCTAATAGAACATCATTATCCTCTCCCAGGTCACTCAACTAGGAGCTCCTCAGGGGCTTCCCATTGATCACAGGCAGTGAGGAAGTTCGCTTCTCCCCTGTGGGAATCCCCTTTCCCTAGGTAACACACAACTGGTGTCCTCCTTCTCAGGGCTGGTTGATCCATCCAGTTGCTGCTGACAACAGGAAGGCCTGAGCTGCCTCGTGCAGCCACTGGGGCCTATCAGCCTCTCTCAGCCCCCGTACACCACCCCATGCACCAAAGGGGGTACATGCCTAGGGCAGGAATGGGGACCTATGTCACCTCATATAGCCACAGTGTCCTGTCAGCTCTACAGCCCAGTGCACTGATCCTTGCACTGACGGCCCGGCTCCTGCCTCATGAAGGGTTGGGGACCCGTGCTGCCTCATGCAGCTGCTGCAGTCCCTTTCAGCTCTCCGGCTGAAGACAAATTCAAATAAAAGAACCCAAGGACTGAGGCATGGACTGTGCTGTCCTGCTCATCTGGAGACATCATCTTAAACCTGAGGTTCTAGGCTGTGACTGGATCTCGCAAGTGCTTGGCACTTTCCTCTGCTGGATATATGTAACACGTGACTCTGTGAGTTCAGGACCTTTCACTGTGACCTATTCAGAGGAATGGTTGGGCATCCTTTTCCTGTACGCAGATTACTCTGTCATGTCACACTTATTTTGCAGAATCGAAGCTAGCATTCATTGGAACAGATTTCCAGGCTGTTCTTAATACAAAGGAAGCCTCTGTGTGTTGTAGGAGTTTGAATGTTTGGAATTTGGTAACATGCATGGGCGTTATATGGCATTTCCCATACACACTGAGGCATTCCCTCTGATGAAGTTTAGATAGCATTGCTGCCTTTACTGCCTGAAGCAGGAAGGACAGATTATTAAATACCTGTTTTCAAAGAAATATCCATATTTTCTCATATATAACATGCACCTTTCTCCACAAAAAAATCAGTCCCCCCAAATTGGGTACATGTTTTAAGCAGGGAACCTGTTTTCTTTTCTGCAAGAAGCCAGCTGGGAGAGGCATGCCATGCAGCTGCCAAGATGACTACCAAGATAGTACAGTCCTGTATTAATCTTCTTACAGCCATGGCTATTAAGCCTCTCACAGCCATGGCTATTGGCTGAGCACTGTACCTTGCGTCTGAAGCAGCAGGTAAGCTGCTGGTAGTATCTTGATGAGGCCTGTGATGTGGAAACACTTTATTTACAGGAATTTATATAAAGAACTACTTACAGTAAAGAACTAATTAGTTTTGCTACTGCCCTTGCAAGGGTCTGGGGCTTAAAGTTGTGTGACAGAAAATAACTCCTCTTGGAAACATAAAGTATCCAGGAAGTATAGCTTCCAGGAGACAGTCTGGATGAGGCAGCTGTCACCAGGAACTTACTGGTGCCACATGTCCTGGATACTATGTTTCCAGGAGGACTTACTGTATGTCACAGTTGGCCATGACTCTGGAAATGTCTTTTTTCTACATTCTGCCTTCCATAAACAAGGTGTGTGTTTTATTTGGAAGGGTTATTATATGTGAGAAAATATGGTAAACGCTCAGTTTTGAGCTGGTGAAAAGTGCCTGGCTGATAGTTTTGGAACCTGATGTAGCCTGGGTACATCCAGGGGTGTGCCCTGTCCACCAGTGGAAGGGATGGGGTGGTCAGGCAAGAGTGCTGAGAGAGGGGCCTGCCACTGAGAACTGGGAGCAGTTCCCTCTCGTCTCTACAGGGCCAGACCGAGACGAAACACTTAACTATATACAAATGTATTGCTACAGTAAATAAATATGAATAAAAAACATTAACTATTTACAGTAAAATCAGTATGTGACACCATATACAATAACCTGCAATCAACATATTGTACCACTCTGAGGGACTTCAGAAACATAAACCAGGTGATTCACAGCATATGCAATAATTCACCTCCCTGCACAGAATAAGCACTAACACTTTGGAACAGGTAAGTCAAGGCATCAACACAATAAACACATATAAGCATCAATTTAGATAACCCAGGTAAATTAAGGTAGCAATACCATAGACATACACAGGCAACAATACAAGTATGTTCTGATAATAGGCAATAAACACACATAAGCAATGAAGACAGATAAACCCCCATAAACTTCCTTAAGGAATACCCATAACTATATTAACCTCTACAGTACAAAAAAACAACAATCACAAAATAAGCAGGTGCACTCAGCACCTCACGGGGAGTTCCCTGGAAACCCTCCCCTTTAGGGCCCTGGGATGTGGACACACCCCTCCCACAATGGACGTGGCAGACCCTCCTCTCCCAAGCCCACCTCCCCTGAGGAACCCGCTTCCCCAGCAACTCCCACTCCCACTCTGAAGCAGCCAAGGCTCATCCCCTGGTGGCCAGTCCCACAAGGGCCTCTCCCCGGCAGCGCCTCTGGCTCCTCTTGATGGCCTGGTGCCCTGCACTAGGTACCCTGGGTACTCCCACGGGAGCCAAGCCCTTACTGGCTCCGGTTCCCCAGCCTCACACCAGGAGTCCTTCTCTTTCCCAGGCCCTGCTCTGGGCACCAGAGCTCTTTTAGTTTAGAGCGGAGCCACACTGCGGGGCTCCGGTTACTTGGCCTAGAGCCGGGGCTAACTTGAGCAGCCTTGAGCTGCTCCCAGGGCTGACTCTGCTTGCGCTGACCTGCACACCGTGTGGGGTCCAAGCAGCCTCGAGTTGCTCCCAAGACCAGCTCTCTGTGTGCCTATCCATGTACCACCTACTCAGCTGCTTGCTGGGTTCACAGGCTCAAGCCACCTCAAGCGGCTTGTAGAGCCTGAGCACTGTGCACCAATCTGTGCACCGTTGAGGCTCAGGCTGGGTCCCGAGGACTGCCATCTCCATACCTCCTCTCTCCTTGCCATCCCTTGCATCTCTCTCCTGCCAGATTGCTGAGCATGCTCTCCTTTTATAGCTTCAGGGGCTCAACCCCCGAAGTTCTCTGGACCTGACAGGGCACAGTCTCACCAGGTCCAGACTGCTCCTTGCCCCCACCCTTTGGGGAAAGGGCGTGGCCTTGCTTACCCTAGCTTGCTTCTGATTCGTGAATGGGCTCCACCAATCGAAATTGCAGAATCTCAAGCCCAGGACTCATCCAGAGCTCAAAAGCTAAGTCTGCTACACGGAGAGTCTCTAGCTGCTGATCAGGTCTAGCAGAATCAGTGGCATAGTTACATCCACTTCAAGCTCATCTTCACTCTGATTTGGAGACTTACTTTCAAGTGTGAGATGCTGATCGAGTCACCAATGCTCAGCCAGTCTTTGTTTTCCCTGCTGATACTCTACTGAATCTGTATCCCATTGTCAATTCTGTGAGTTATCCTGTCATATGAAAGACACACCCAAGAGTATCAGCATTTGATGGTTTAATCACTGCTCTATTTTGTCTCTGCAGCAATCCCTAAAGATGCAGTATCTGCATCATTTACTGACCTTGGGAAATAATTCACTTTTTAGGCAACTTTATTTCTGACAGGTTTGTGAAAATGGGGCTTATGAACTGCAGTGCATCTTCTTGTTTCACTTTTCCCTGACAGAGACATTTGCTCAGTGAGTTATGTGGCTTCCCACACTGGGAGGCAGCAATTTCTGTACCCCTCTGGAACCCACATATTGCTTCAGCCTTGGGCACTTCCATCAGTTCTGAACATTGGGGGTTCTAATGATGTCCTTCTTTCTTTCTCTTTTTGCAGATGGATTAAGTTTGAGGAGAAAGTGGAAGATGGGGGCGAGAAGTGGAGCAAACCTCATGTCACAACCCTTTCCTTACACAGTCTGTTTGAACTAAGAACATGCATAAAGAAAGGGACTGTCCTCCTGGATTTAGATGCTCACAGCTTTAAGCAAATAGTTGGTATGTAGAAACTGTGGAGAAATCACTTCTCTGGGATGCAGCCATCCTGGGCTATGTGTTGGGTTACTAGGAGCTCCTTAAATAAAAGCATTGACATTTGATAGCAAGGTACATACATATTGGACTTTATTATTGAGATAGCAATAGAACCTCAAGGTCCCAAGTGAGCCCAGGGCCTCATTGTGCTAGGCAGTGTGCAGACGCATTGTAAAACCCAGTCCTGCAAGCTTTCTGTTTAAATGGACTAAACAGACAAAGGAAGCCTTGTGTTAAGGTCACATCTGGATTCTGCAGCAGAGCAGGGACTTGAGTTCCATCTAGGGTGTTGTTAAGTAGAGCCATAACCGTAAGTGCATTTTCTGTCATGACTTTAAAGTCTTGTCCACAGGGCTGAGTGTAAAATCTGGTATAAAGTATTCTGGAAACATCACTTCTCCAGTTGTTCCAAAGTCCTGGCTGAGAATCTGGGAGAGGTCCTCAGGATTACACTAAAATCAAATGTAGCATCATTTCACTATCCAAATTACTAGATGTTTTTCCTACTATGACAGTGTGATTTTCTTAGTAATCAGTAGGTCTCTTCCATCTCTAGCTTTGATAAGTCCATTGACTTGAATGGAAGCTCTGGGTGTGGACTAAGGATAATGTAAAGGCCTGGGTCTTTGGGGTATCTTTATTAGGGCTCCATAGGAAAGAAGATTAGGACTAAGATGCCAATTGAGGCAGGAATGTAAGCTACCTACATTGCACATTGTATTGTTGGGTTTGATAGACTCTGCATCACTACCCACACCAGGTAGAAGATAAGTCAGGGTGGCATCTTCAACACTGGTTGGTTCCGAGAGGCATAAGCCTTCATATGTGACAGCCTGCTTCATCAGATGCTATGAACGGATTTGAAGAAAGAAAGGGCTTTTAGTATAAGAAATCTAAATACAAAGGAAAGAGGAGGGGGGAGAAGGTACTACTGATAAAAACAAAAGGTGAGTTGAAAAGGTCAATAGAGATAAAAAGGCAGCAGTTAACACATAAAGTCATATAGAAATACACAGCTGGAGTTAAAAGCTAGTCCAGGTAATGGAATAAGAAACCATTCTTTGTTGAGAATATGTTGAGAACACTATCCAGTCTGTGGATGATTTCTTGTTCAAGTTGTTTTTTAAAGCTTTTGTTTAAGGACAGCTACTCTGAAGCTAGTGATGGAATGTCCAGGGTGGTTTAAGTGTTCTGCCATGGACTTCTGTGAGTTTTTGGAGTTGATGCCAAATCAGTGGCCATTAATTCTTTTACATAGGGATTGCCTCATCTGGTCAATGTAGACAGTAAAGGGGCACTGTAAGTAGATAATGGCATATATAATGTCAGTAGAGGAGATGAACAAACCTTTGATGCTACATTTCATGCAGTTTTTTCCAGTGATAATTTGGTCTGTGTTAATAAGGGGGCACAGCTGGCATCTGTAGCTCCAATTCTTATCTGGTGAGAACTGGAGCTAAGTAATCTGTTGCTGGAGAGGCATCATTTGAGGTTGGGAGGCTTGTCCCCCTATGGCTACCTTGGGAGGATGATCATTTTTCAGGAGGGGTGGGAGGTCATCAATGATGTGTTCCAGGTATTGAAACTGGGAGCTGTAGATCAGTGGTTCTCAACCTTTGGTATCTTACATACCCCCTGCCAATTGACGTGGCAGAAGCAAAACCGGAAGTCCCACCATGGCACTTCTGGTTTTGCTGCTGTGAGCTGAGTCCCACTTTTTCCACCGCGGCCCAGGGCAAAGCAGCCTGGGGCCTCCCTCCCTATCCCTCAGCACACTGACGCTGGGGAGTGAAAACCCTGGTGAACTGGACATGGTGGGAGGGGCGGTGGCCAGAACTTCCAGCTTGAGCAGGCAAAAATGCCTCTAACCTTCTGGTTGGTGGGGCTGGGCCAAAACCAAAATGCAGCACCCATGTACCCCCTGCCTGTGTCTCACGTACCCCCAGGGGTACGCATACCATGGCTTGAGAAACACTGCTGTAGATGACAGCCAGAGGGATTCTATTGTCCTTGTCACAGGGTTGGTATTGTACCAGGTCAAAGCAAAGTCTGAGCCTGGCTGTGTTGATTCAAGAGGCTACAATTTTGGGTCTATACTGTAAGTGCAGAAAGGCCTGCTCCAGATTCCTAAGGTGTGCAACCTGGACAATGGGATCAGAGCAGATTCGGTTGTCACTCAGAGCTTAGCTGTAAACGATGGATCCAGTAGTGCATAGGATGAAAGCTAGTGGTATGGGGGTAGCTGTAATGATCAGTTGTTTTTCGGTTTCCTATACAATGTACACTATTGCCTACAAAAATTCATGCCTTTCTGAACCAGTTAATTTCTAAGGTGCCACCCTGCCCTACCTTCTACCAGACTGCAGACTATAGAACTAACTACCCAAGCACCAGTCCAAATGAGAGCTGTGTTCAGGAGGTCCACTCCTTGACTCTGGGAATGAGTCTGGGGTTAGGATTCTATCTGTTGAACTTCAACATCCAAACATCTCCATATTTCCCCTACTGCCAGTGTTGTATTTCTTCTACTAATCTTGGTTGCAGAATTTTATCACTTTCATCAATTTATGACCATGGAACTGACTCGCTTCAAAGCTATACCAGAGGAGCACCAATACCCAGGAAATCCATATAGTTGAATGAATGCACTTTGAGAAGGGGGGAAAAAAGTATCTGCCACTTAAACAAAATCACTGATGTCATCATTTTGCATTCAAGAGCAGGTGATTGCTGTTCAGATTGAGGAGCACACCCTGAGACCAGAGCTGAGGAAGAAGCTTACACGTGTGCTGCTCCGCAGACCCCAGCACCACACCACAAAGTCTGAGCTGAGGACAGTGGCTGAACTCACTGTTGCCTCCTGCAGAGGTAGGGGCTGAAATCCTTGAAGCTATGTCACTAGCTCTAAACTGAAACAGGACAGGACCCTAAGCTTAGAAATAATCTGTTAGTATGAATCTTTTAAAAATTAATGAATGGAAACTTAGGGACCAGGTCCTGACTTGAGAGCAGGGTGCCAGACAGAGCCTGACAGACATTCTAGCACAGTTAATGCCATGGTTTGGTACATGCTTAATTTGCCACAATTAAGCATTTTGGCAGACTTTATTTTAGTGTCTCAAGATTAAAAGATCATGGATGCTGAAAGTGAGGGCCAGGAGCACTGGCACAGCCAAGTAGGGGACCAGAACTGGAAGGGTGAGGCTGCAGGGCAAGGTTAGGGTTGATTCACAGAGCACGGCAGTGGTTTTAGGACTGGAATGACCTAGGGTGAGGAGCATTGGTAGAACTTAATGGATGCCCCAGGATAGGAGATGCAGGGTGTGTCTACATGTGCAATTAATGTGTTCCTGGGCACCCATCTCAACTTGCACCCATTGGGAGCAAATTTGCAGGGCTGGCAGTAGACATGGGCCGATCTCAATCTCCACAGTGCAGGGGGAGCTGTCTCAGCTCTGGGGGCAGCTGCCTCCCACCCACATGGAGATCAGGACTAGTTCCAATCTCCACAGGGAAGAGGGGGCTGTCCCTGCTCTTTGGGCAGATCCCTCTCAGTCACGTGGAGATCATGACTCGTCAGCATCCCAGTCAGTGTCTACATGTACACTTCAGCGCATTACTTAATACACCATTTATCTAGTACTTATATATATTGGTACTAGCAAATGGCATATTATACAATTTTTATGAGCAGTAATTGCTGCGCATGTGTAGACAACAATGCTTTATTGCTCATTAGATTAGTTTAATAGTAAAGCATCTCATGTAGACTTACCCACAGAGGTGCAACAGGTCAGGATTCCAGGACACTGGCAGAGCCTTGCAGGCACTATTATACAGCACCTGCCTGCACAATATCTGACTGAAGTAAGTGCTATTACTCTCTCATCTCTATAAGCCAGGGGTGGGCAAAATGTGGCCTGTGGGCTGGATGCGGCCTGCCATGCCATTCTATCCAGCCTGCAGGGCCCCTAAAAAATTTAGAAAATTAATATTAATCTACCCTGGGCTGCCTGTCATGCGGCCCTCGATTGCTTGCCAAAACTCAGTAAGCGGCCCTCTGCCCAGAATAATTGCCCGCCCCTGCTATAAGCACTAAATGCACAAGCTGTTTTAAAAGCAAAAAGCTATAGACACTTTCCTTCTAGAGATCTTGCCTGTAGGAACTAGTCTAACCAATGAACAACTAGGCTTTAATGATATTGCTTTGTGTTCCCTTTAAGCTTGTATTGTATGTTCATTTGTACTTCCTGTTTTAAATGTTTTGTCCCTTTTCCTTGTAGGAAGAGGTAGTAACTTGACAAATCCAGGAGCTGATATCTCAGAAACACCCCTTAAAGAACAGGTAAAGAAGGCAAAGCTGGACAGAAAATATTAAGTTATTAGTACAGCTGGATGAAATGTGTAGGTTTGTTCCCTAAAAAACTTGACTTGTGTGTCAAGCCACTATGTGTACTCCTAGGGAGGGAAGCATGTGATTTGTGCATGGGGCAGGGGAGGTCATGAGCTGCCCACTGTGGGCTTGGGACTCCCTACCCTGCTGCCCTCCCCCTGGGGGCTGCCATGGCCCAGCAAGCGGGACCTGCCATGGAAGGGCAGAGCAGGGTGGGGAAGCTCGCTGCTGCCACCACTGGGAGCCCTGTACCAGCTGCACCACCATGGCAAGGTGCCCCCTGCCCACCTGGCAGCAGCAGGGGCAGTGACAGCAGCAGCAGTGCAGAATAGTGCCCCCTGCTGCTGCCAGCCAAGCAGGGGGCATCTCACCTTGGCGGTGCAGCTGGCACGGGGCTCCTGGTGGTGGCAGCACGAGGCCTCCTTGCCCTGTTCCACCCTACCATACTGGGTCCCACCTGTTGGGTCGCAGAGGCTCCCAAGGGGAGGGCATCAGGGCAGGGAGCTCCGAGCCCCACAGTGAGCTGTCTGCATCTTCCTCCATCCTACATGGACTCTGCTAAGCTCCTGCCTGGCTGAGCTGCCCATGGTGGGGTGGGGAGGGGGGGGAGAGAGCATGCTCTGCTTAGGCAGAGCTCAGGCTGGGGGCCCCCTCCATTAGGGCTGGAGGGTGCCAGGGGCTGTGGGTTGGAAGTGAGGAGCACCAGCAGGCTCAGGGGGCTGCGGTTTGGTAGTGAGGGAGAATGGCAGGGCTTGGGGAGGCTTTGGCTTGGGAGTGAGGGGTAACAGCTTGGGAAGGGGCAGAGCATTGGCATATCAGGGCTGCTCAGCACCACAAAGCAGGGAGGGCTTAGCTGAAGTTGGACCCATATTCTGGTGAGTGAAGGGGACAGGGGGAGCTTTGATTTTCCATGATAAAAAAAACAAAATCAAATGCCTATATAGGTATTTAGAATTTATTTTATTATAATGACTGAGGCACTGGTAAGCTTCCAAATTGCTTTAAAATTGTAAATGTATCAAGTAAATATTGTGTTCAGGTGATACCTACATATATATATTTTAATCAGATTTTTAATTGGAGAATTTTGGATTTTTTTAAACAGAAAAAACCAGGATTCCTGGTTGTGAGTCCCATGGCTGCAGGGTAAAATGAGAGAAGTCTTGCTGGGGTGCTTACAGTGGCTATACGTAGTGGGTGCACAGGATTCCCACCCCCACCGGTTGCTGACTGGCTGCTGGGGGGGGAAGGGCAAGTGCCCCCCCAACTCAGGAGGCACCAGTCACTCATGGGTGCTTAGCCCATAGAAGAGAATGGGCTCATGAGGCAATGAGATTACATATCCTGTGAGATAGTACAATGTTATATCCAATTTGACTATTTCCGTTCTGAGCCAAAAAGCCAAATCTTTAGGGCTTAAAAACATTGATTTTTCAACAATAAATACATTTTAGAATCCACAACAGAACGTCTTTTCTTTAAAAAGTTATAATAAAAAATTCCCCTGCATGCTGGATCCAGTGTCTGTGGTGTCTAGAGAGGGTGATTTGTGTCCTGGACTTGGTGCCACAGGTGCTGGATCCAGCATGCAGCAGGGGACTCCTGGACTGGCCCTGTCTAGATGTTGTGTGCAGCACTGGTCCCAGAGTGGATGCTGCATGTGGTGTGTGTCCCGAACCAGCCAGGGTGGGTACTGTGTGCAGCTCACATTCTGGGCCCTGCACAAGGGGCTGGTCCGGCTTGTGCTGTATGTTGTGTGTGGGCGAAATTAAGATCCAACGGCAGCACCAGGGGCCAGATGATGGGACTTTGCTAGCTGGATCCCACTTGAGGGCTGTATATTTGACATCCCTGTTATAAAGCAAAAGTGTCTCTAACAGATTTGTGGATATAGATGTTTACATCTTCCAGCAATTGGCTCAGGTAATCTGGCAATTGTTGCAGTTATGATAATGGCTGTTTGGTGACTTACTCAAAAGGAGTTGGTGGGTTTAATTCTGATCCCCAGAGGCATAACAGGGCAGCTGGGCACTCAGGGCAGTGGCAACGCTGAAACAGGAACAACTTTCAGCTGTCGCCATGCTGCCAGCCTGACTGTACAGTCATGGTAGCAACGATTATTTTTCTGATGCTTCTCCCACACCCCAACAAATCAGTACCTAGTGCTGCTGCCTCAGTCGCCCCACCTTAATTATGGTACTGCTGATTTCTAATGGAGAAACATCCCCCCAAAAACATCCCACATCCCCCAAAAAATCCATTTCAACTTGTCCTAGCTGGAATCTATGCGGAGAAACCAAAGACCCAATGGCATGAGAAGACTGAATTCACTTTATCCTTAAGTGTGTTTTTTTTCAGCCTATATTTGAGATCTCTTGATGGAGTAGTGTGAGAGGGGCTTAACCATTGCTGCCCATGCTGAAATACTCAATGGGTGCA
>NW_017729000.1:46738045-46771104 GCF_001723915.1 Gavialis gangeticus | reverse complement strand
AGATTTGAGATCTCTTGATGGAGTAGTGTGAGAGGGGCTTAACCATTGCTGCCCATGCTGAAATACTCAATGGGTGCATCTACACACCATTATGGCGATGTTGTTACTGCGCTAACAGCCCCTACTGTGCCATAAGTACAGCACACGATTATTTTCAGTAGCTACTCTGCCGTAGCAGTGCACTATAATGGGGGAGTGCCCCAAATAGAGGGGAAGATATTTAGCTACCGCGAAGTAGCTACTGGTCACATGTAGATCCCCGTAGTGCATTGATACGGTGACATAATGTTATATGTAGACATGCCCCATGAGTAACTTAAAGAGCGCAGCCTCCAAGGCTAGGGACAGACATTCAAAAAGTCTGAGCTTGAATTGATTCAATATTTGCAGGTTAGTCTAACCTGGCTAGGCTAAATCAGTTTTGTAACCGAACAGACATCCCAGAAATGCAGGCACATGCCTGCAGTGGCTCAGGCTAGAAGCTAGGGAGTGCTAGAGCAGCCCTCCCTTCCTTCCACAGCATGGGACTAAGGGGTGTGTGGCCAGGCTCTGACAGGAGCTCTGATTAGCCCAGCAGGGAATTGATAACAGTGTTTATCACCCAATTAAGAAAACAACAGAGGGACATTACCAGCTACCTGTTGATTCTGCCTGTTGATTCAGCAGGGACTGTAGCCAGCACATGGTCTGCTAGCTAATACACAAACACCTCCTCAGCAAGGCAGAGGGGAGTGGGGAACTCCTGCTTAGCAGGGAACTATGATGGGAGCAAGGAAGCAGCCTGCAAGTCTCTGGAGCTCCAGCCAGGGAGCAGAGGGGAGGGACCAACCCTACTATGGAGCAGAGAGCCCTGCCCTGCCCTGCCCAGCCCAGCCCAGCCCAGCCCAGAGAGCATGCTGGGATTCTGGGGGTGTCTGGTTTACCTTAAACCAGCAAGGGGTCTGGGACAGATATTGCATAAACTGGTTTGAGCCAAAACAGTGAAGTCAACCAGGTTTATCTCAAACCAGTTTCAGCCATTCTCAAACTGGTTTATGTGCACTGAACATCTGTTCTGGTACAGGTTTAAACCAGTTTCTGATCACTTAAATCAGTGTATGTGTAATGTCTGTCCCTGGCCCAAGAGCTCAGCCAGTCAGATACCCTTCATCAACACTAAGAGCCAAATACCATTTCACCTCTGCATGTCCAAGTGTCACTTATGTAGCCATAGAAGAGCCATCTTCAGTGCTTATGCAAACTTTAGATTCTGTTTCCCTGGCTCTGCCCCCCTGGAGCAAAAACCATCCCACTGCTGTTTATCCATTTCATCCAATGACTGTTAGATGTAAAATGCAGAAACATGCTGCAGAAATATGATGGCCACTTACATGGCTAGGGAAATGGCACTTAACTGTATAAAAGCAAAATAGGATTTAGTCCTAATTGACCTTGAAATTATGTTCACAAATGTAACTGCCTCGTGTTCACACAGCTCGTAACAGGTCATGGAGGTTTAACCCACAAGTGGTGCCCTTTGACAGCCATTTGTGACATGCAGGGCTACAGCCTTCCTGTATGCTATTCCTGGGGTTGCCTGTAATGCTTTGATCTTAAGCAATTTGGGAGGCAGTCCTCAATTAATCCAGAGCAACACTAGATGCCGCTGTCTGCTCTAATCATCATGGGGCACCTCTAGATGAGCCAATCAATAGCACTGCCCTGTTCCCTGGGCTTGCTAGCTCGCCAGTTAATCCAACAAAGTTAATGCCCTCAGATAATCTCTTGTATTAGGCTGATATATCAATTAATGTTAAACCAGGACCTTGCCTGCTGTTTCTGGCATCTTCTTTACCAGAAATTCTGTTTAAGTACAATAATGGTCCCAGGTATAAACCAAATATAAACAGTCCCCACACAAACAATACCAAATCAGTCCTCAAAACAGAGTGCCTTTGTTTCAGGGCCTTGCTCCATTCCTGCTGATTGATTGATCCCAGTTACTGTCCATAACAGGCCTGCTCACAGTTTCTTCTTCAGTCTCCACCAGAGCTCCTATCAGTTTTCTTGCCTGGATCAGACTGACCCTCTTAGCTGCAGGGCTGGATTTATATGCTTCCTAGGCCTGTCTCTTCCAGGTTCCATGTAAAACAGTTTATCTTGAAGGCGTTATGTCCCTTATCCCCTCTTCCTCCATAATGGGGTAGAGGCTCCTATAACACAGATTATTTTGTTTGCTGCTTTCTGGACAGCTGGACTACTAAATTTCGTTTCATTTCAGCTAAAAAATCCATTCAAGAAGAAGATCCCAGCTGGGGCTGAAGTGTCGAACATTCTTGCTGGAGAAGTCAACTTTCTAGATAAGCCATTTATTGCCTTCATCCGACTGAAGGAGGCAGTGGGACTTGGGGCCTTGACTGAGGTAGCTTTCCCAAGCAGGTAACACTCGAACAGAGAACACCTCTGTAGAGATTCTTGGGCCTTTTCTTTTTCCTTCCTATCTCTTCAATTCCTCTGCATATCACACAGCCATGTCCATGGTTTGGAGCACAGAACTGAGGTTCAGGATTGGTAATATAAATTAGAATTTTACTTGCTGAGAATTAAGTGTAAATCTTTGAGAAAACCAAGCATAAAGCCTCCACTGAATTCCCTAGGGAGATGTTCTTTCTTAATGTAGCTTATCATGACATCAAGTTAGGAACTGATCTTGTGGGTATCACTTGGTAAGAGACACACTGTGGAGAATCTCACAATTCTCCTCACTACTGACTTATTTCCCCACCCAAAACTGGGTCTCTGTCAGTGGGTGTGACATGTCCTATAGCTGTTCCTGAGAGCTGTTACCTGCTTCCTTTGTGTTCCCCTGCCACACTTTGATGTAAAACAAATAGAGGGGAAGCTGAGTGTTGCAAAAAAGGAAAACAGAGCTCTCTTAACGGGGAGTACATGGTTTTCACAGGGATCCACCTTCCCTACACCCTGTCCTTACCCCACCTGCTGGGCTGGACCTATGATCTTTCAAGTATGCCCAAGTATTTTGACCGCTGGCTCACCCAATTTCCCACTACTTATTTAGACCTTTCCAAGTCACAAATTCCTCAGGGCTCAATTAATCCTTATTTACGCCCCCTTAATTTATATGTACACTCTAGACCAAAGGGGTCCTTATTTATGGCTACTCACTCTGAGATTCCAGCATCAATCACTAAGTCCTTGTACTTCCTTGATTGATGGATTTTTCATCAATTGATTAATTCTTATTTATGCCTCCTCAATCATATATTCACTGTCCTCAAACTTATCAAATCAGTGAGCCTTCTTTAGTGATACCCTTCAGTCAGTCCCACCATCGCCAGACTGTCAGTTTAATAAACTGGCTCCCAGACAGGCTTCACAGCCACTCCCTGCGCAGAGAGGTTTACCTCATGTCCGAGCCCCAGCATAGGTGGGCTGAGTGGCTGACACTTCTCCACTAGTTACTCTTCACCGGCTTCTGCTCTGACTGCCCAAGGCTTGTCCCCAGGCTGGGACTCAGGTTCGTTGTGCTCCTGGACTCTCTCTGTGCCTCTGCACAGAAAAGTACCACTGTCCTCTGGGAAACCATGCACTCCCCTCTCCAGGGGTGTTATGATTTGGCCCTCTTTTCTTTGGGCCTGCTGGGCCTCCCAGAGGCCAATCAACCACAGCTCCCAAGGCATATGGCTGCCTGCAGCTGAGGCCCACTGGCACTTGAAGGGTTATTCCCAGATGGACTCGCCGGCAGCAGTCGGCCAATGACCCTGGTTGCACTCGGGGTCCTGCTCATAACAGGGGCTGGAGAATGGCTTCCTGTTACAGTCTCCAGTCTTGAAAGTGGCTGACTGAAGGAGACATGGTCATGAGTATCCAGTGGCATTTCTGCTGTTGGAGTGCCTGTCCCATGCGAAACCAAGAAAGTCAAATGAGATCAATGTCACTTTATCCCAATTTGTGTGTCCCTGTCATGCAAATGTATCTTCCTATTAAAGGATAAGTTTGCTGGGAGCTGCTCTGGTGTTGGTGTTGCATATTCATGGTCCCCTATGGGACTCCTAAATTCTACCAGCACCAGGAGCCACATAAACAACTTCCAGGCAGTACAGGGTCTCTCAATCATATTTCACAATCTCAACTCAGGTGAGCTGCAGGGCCCCACCTAAAATACTGACCCTGTTCTGTCAGTCTCTCCTAATAATCTACACTTGGTAGAAGCAACAGATAGGACACAGACAAAGTAGGTCACAATTTCCCACTTGTTGCCAGAATGGAATAACAGGGGCCAGATGGGGCCCTGGAGAGTGAAAACTAGGGGAAAATCCTGCACTGGCCCACAAGGGGCTAAACTAGATGGCTCTCAGTAGTGAAGCTTCTCAAGCACTAGTTGACTCTGTGGTAGCAAACATTTTGCAGATGATTTCTGAAGACTTGGCAGCTTTGGTTTCATTGTGTAAGCAGTGAGCTGGAAACAGGAAGAGGCTGATTAAAAAAAAAACTTTTGCTTTATAGAACTAAGCCCTGTGCTGCTGGGGCTGCAGCTTCTACACAAACCAAACCAAACTGTCTTGTGAACTGTGTGGGATCTCCGTATCAGCACTTTCCTTAGACAGACAGCCCTCTCATCCCTTGATTCCTCCTTCCTTCCAGCTGCCTTGATGGACTGCACAAGGGCTTCATATTTACTGACTGGATTTTCCAAAGCCCTCACCATTGGTCTAACTATGCTGCTGCTAAAGTCAATGCCTTACTACTCCCACTGAATTCTATAGCAGTTTACCATAGCTGACTCTAAGAAACAGAGGCATAATGGGCAGTGTTTGTGCCCTAGGTAAACCTGGCAAGAGAACTGGGGGTGGAGGGGGAGGGTGGCAGGTGAGGAGTGACTGCTGTGCACTGGAAGAGTGGGGATTCCAAGACCAAGGGTGGGTGTGGGACTATTACCTATGCTGGGGACTCAAAAGCAGTCCCTGGCTGCTGCAGTGACAACCACAGCATGGTCTGCTCACCCTGGTTATCGCTCCTACAGCAGCAGAGCTGTGTCCAGGCATCTGGTTGCTACTTCAAAAGCAATGCCATTGGGCTGCTCTTTTTCCAGGGACATGGACTCGTTGGGGGTGGCGACCAATTCTGGTACCTCTCCTAAGCTGGTACCTGGGGCTGATGCCCCAGTTGCCCACCCCAAGATACACTATTGCTAAGGATAGCCCAACACTATTTTACACCAGCACTGTTCACCTTTGAAACACTAGTTCACTAGTCAATGCAGAGTTCAGAGGATAGGTAATGGTAATACATGTACTTCAATCTGACAAAGGCTTCATAAACCACCTTCCACAGCCTGGGGGACCATGTTTTCTTTCAACAGCATCCCAAGACCACCTCAGAGAATGCCTCAGTCTCTGAAACACTGAGTCCTGCCTGTAGGAAGATCTCTGAAAAGGAAAAAAGTAGTTACTCTGGAAATCTGTGTTGTTTCTCTGCTCCCTCTAGGTTCCTTTTCATCCTCCTGGGCCCCAGAGCCAAAGTGAAAGCTTACCATGAGATTGGAAGGGCCATGGCCACATTACTCACGGATGAGGTGAGTCCATATGTCGGGAAAAGTGCTGTATGTATCTAGAAGTTGTATGAGGTTTCAGCATTAGCCCTTTGTTCCCTGTGTGTGAGGTAGGCTAGAAAATGCTAATGGGAGGCAATGGGTGCTCTCACTACCCTGCTAGCACTGCCAAAAGCTGGCTGAGCATGCAGGACATGGTGGGTTATAAGAGTCCTTACTTCCGATCACCTCAATAATAGAAGCAGGACAGAAGTCATGCCCTAGCAGTTCCTCTGCTTATACCTGTGCAGGGCTGGTGCACTTAGTTTTCATCACAGACAGTGGCTGAGCACAGGGATGAATTTGATGGTATAAATGCATTTCCTTCCAGCTCTTCCAGAGAGTTGCTCATTGGGCTCAGGACAGAGAAGACCTCATTGCAGGAATTGATGAGTTTCTGGATGAGCTGACAGTGTTGCCTCCAGGCAAATGGGACCCAACCATCCGAATCCCTCCACCAAAATGCCTGCCCTCTCCACATAAAAGGTACCAAGGGATGAGGACCCAGCAAGCAACTGGGTCTCTTTTTCTAAAGATCAGAAGTAGGCCCAAGGCACAAAGTAAAGCTCAGCACTAGGCATTTAGATCCAGACCAGATCAGCTAGTGCTAGTCAGTGGCTCTTGGAGACTGGGAGATTAAAGTCACCCCTGCTGATTCTGGCCCAAAGAGCTCAGATGAGCTTCAGAACAGGGTGTTCTTGGCAGAGATGTCGCTAATTCCTTTTAAAAAATAAGTGTTGTGTGTGGCCACTACCTTGCCACTGGACCCTTCATTTCATGTGAAGGTAGAACCATTACAGCATTGTCTCCATTTCTGGTTTACTCATGCTGCTGTGGTGCAACTTAGTGCCTCTAGGGTGAGCAGTTGTACTCAGACTCCCAGAGAACAGTCAAGTTAAGAATCCAGTAGTAAAAATCACCAGAGGAAACAGTGTTTGATTTGTTTGTGAAGAGGGTTATGATCTGAAACTGTCCATCTGGATTCCTTTGTGTTTGTCTTAGGATATCTATGCACTTACGGGAATGGAAATCTCACTGCAATGGGAACCTATGTGCCACTGAGGACAGACATGCCCGTGGGCACCAGCATGTCAGTGAAGAGCTGAAGAGAACAGGGAGGTATGCACCCAGCCAAGGGTTGGGTTTTTCTCCAGAATCATCCCCAGAGAAATCTGCTTCACAGACAGGCAGCCAGATTCAGCCCTTGTGTGAATTCAGTAGAACCTGCAGGTGCAGTTCCATTTAGTCAGTGGATTAGTGCCCATTTATACCAATGCTCAGTTTGGTCTTGAACATGGGAGTCCCATAGAAAGTGCCCCATCCTGGCACAGAGTAGATGTAGGTTCATTCCTTGACCTGTTTTTTCTTCCTGTTAGCAGGGCTTGGGGCTCTCTCATGTAGTACTCACATGAGAAACCTGGCCTGGATTTCCATACCACAAGGTGAAGGCACACCTAAGACCCAGATTAAATTTTTGGGCCTAACATTTTATCTTTCAGTGGGTGCCATGCAGCCAAATAAAAGACCTGGGTTGGATTCCTAGGGACAGTCAGAGAAGATACAGTGAGGTATATATGGACTTCATGTTTTTGTGAATGAGTTAGTATGGGGCAGTCTCATGCTTTCATAGTGCCTCACTATATGGGGATTGTCTCTGATGGATGCTTCTAAGACCTGCTACAATACAAATAATAAATAAATAATACTGATGGTGCTGGTTGGGATTTCACTGTAATATGGGAGCTAAAACTGACTTTGGGCCAATAGAGACAAGGCTTTTTTGGTGATATCTTTATCACCAAAAAGATAACCAAACATATAAGAGCAGCCTGAACAAAAGCATTAGGTTCAGTTGCTTCTTTGACCTTGTTGCTTCAGGAGAGGAGGTGGCTCTGCTATTGCATTCTCTTTGCAGAGCTTTCTCACATAAGGCTTGGCTAAGCAGACAGCTTTGCTCCCATGGGGTAGATTGATTGGCTTTGTTCATTATTAATCTCTCTCTTGAATTTCCCTATTTCCATGTTGGCCTGCAGGTTATTTGGAGGACTGGTAAAGGACATCCGAAGAAAGGCCCCTTGGTACTGGAGTGATTTCTATGATGCACTGAACATCCAGTGCTTTTCAGCTATTCTCTATATCTACCTGGCGACTGTTACCAATGCAATTACTTTTGGTGGCATGCTGGGAGATGCTACAGATAACATGCAGGTCTGTGTTAGCCTCACACTCAGACTCCTTCCTGCAGGCCATGCGATATGTTCTCCTCTCTGCAGTTGCTTTATTACCTTTCTTCCCTAGTGAACATTATGTCAAAAGTGGAATATATCAGAACTAAACCAAGTGCTGGCTGCCCTAATGTTAATGGTGCTATGTTTAAGGTGCATATAAGAGTATGTTGTCAGGAAGGGTGCATCAGAAAGCAAAGCTAACACTGAGGTCTCTCCATAATATTATTTGGAGGAAACAACTCAAGTGTTTTCCAACTCACACTCATTAGTTCTCACATGCTGTGTGCATCTTTCCCAATCTTGCAGCTGCTGCTTATGCCTTCAATTACGTACCTACTATGCAACCACTTTGGCCAGAAAACTGGTTGTAACAATTCATGGACAGGGATAACTTTCATTCTCCTCTATGCATGAGATGCCGGGGGGCATCTGCAAGACAAGACAAGACAAAACAAGACAGTTGATATACATATGCATAGTTGATATAAATATGCATCTATTCCCTGGAGTTTATCACTTGGAGAGCTCAAAGCACTTTAAAAAGAAGGATATCATGATTCTCATATTAGAGATGAGGAAATAAAGTATAGGCAAGTAAGTGGTCTTGCCCACAGTCCCATAGCAAATCAGTGGCACAGACAGTAATAGATCTCATATCTCCTAACACTCCCTGCAGTCTTTTATTTTAGCTACTAAACCACAGTGTCTTATTCCTGTATACTGGTTTGCTCAGCATGCAGATACACCACATAGTGCATTTCTGTCTCTCTGAGGAGTGCCTATGGCAGGGATGGCCAACCTGTGCCACACATGACACAAGAGGCATGGGAAGCCTCTGTGTGTGACAAATGGCAAGAGGGGAGGCAACAGGCAGATGGAGAAGGGAGCAGAAAGCAGAGCAGCAGGTCAGACAGGGGAAGGGAATCAGAGTGGCACGCTGGGAGGCTAAGGGACTAATTAGTGGTATGCCTGACAAAAAGGTTGGCCCTCACTGAGCTATGGTATGGGGCATGTGGGTTGAGAAAAGTTGCTTTGGAATAAAGTAGCTAATGAACAGGCAGAACAATAGACAGGAACTGTACCCAACTTGAAATTGCCTGGAGAAACACCAGCAGGGGGCTCTGGTACTCTTGCTAGTACCTGTCAGTCTGCCAATTCCTGTAAGCCAGTGTTTCTCAACCTTTGTAGATTCAAGGCATGCCTTGTTAGGGTTGCCAAATCTGGCTGAAGCTATTCTGGGAGATTTTTTTCCCCAACGTGATGTAATATCATTAATTGTACCATTCAGCCCGTTCACAGTATCAATCTCCCAGATTGCTTTCAACAGTCACTGGGAGATCAATGCTGATTCCAGTAGACTTCTGGCCAGTTCAGGAGGGTTGGCAACCCTACACCTTGTTAGACTCAAGACGTCCCTCAGAAGATGCTAGCTCTTAGTTTTCACTCATTTTTGACTACAGAAAAATAGTAGAGCAATTCTTCTGATGCAAAGAACTCTGAAAGACAACAACAGGTCAGAATGTTTTTAACACATGAATTCCTATTTGAATCTCTAGATTTATCTTGTGAATCATGTCTGCACACCTAACAGTGCTAACATTGCGTGACACCCCATGGCACCCTTGAAAGGATCTCAGGGCACTCCAGGATGCTGCATCACTCTGGTTGAGAATAGCTGCTGTAAATTAACCAGCTGGCAAATCTGCACAGATAAATGCATGCTGGCTTGTTACCTGCAGGAAGGGCACTGTAGGCAGGTGCAGTTGGAGACAGATGTGAATGGAAGGAGAAAGGTTCAGTGAAAAGTGTTCCCTGGAATGACTGAAACTCCTGGCTGAGTTTTGTTTTGTCCCTGAAAGCAGCTGAACAGTACCCTGGATCCAACCAACTGTGAGCTTCTCTGCTGGGTTTCAATGTCACCAATATAACACCACCACAATTCTTAGATAAATTCTACACTCCTTTATAACCTAAATTAGAACCATGGCTCAAGCCTCTACCAGATGACCTAAATCCTCTCCTAGTTACTTAGGAGCAGAGCAAGTGTCTTAGAACCCCTTTGGGCAACAACACACATGCAAACCCAGTTCATTACTCTGACACTGCAGAGTTCACATTTAGCACAGAGATGACTGCCCAGAGAACTCACTTGCCTTGGCCAGGTCCTCCTGCCTAAAGAGTCTGAGCTCATGGGCCCTTCAGAGTGAGGTGTGATGGACTAGTCTGTGTGCAGAACATTGTGCGTGCTCCTGTTGCCTTGTTCTGGCTCTGGTAATAATCCTCTGTGACCCTGAACCAGTAGCATAATTTGGGCTGGGCAAGTAGGGTACCAGCCCTGGGCCTCCATTTAGTGGGGCACCAAAGTTGCACCTCCCCAGGGAATCTGTGGAGCTGCAGCAGCAGCTCTGCACTGGTTAGGCAGACCACCCTGTGCCAGCAGCAGTCAGGGACTTTGAGTCCTTGGGGCAGGTAGAACCGACCACCCCCTGCGCTTCAGTGCTGTACATTCCTTTGCCCCCCAGCAAGGTTTTGTCCAGGGCACAAAACCTACTAGAAACACCTCTGCCCTGAACTTGTCATTTTAGTTATCTGTGCCCTGGCTTCACTATTTTATGGGAACTGAGAACCCACAGCTTCTGGGAGCTGAGACCAGGTAAGTAAACCTTGGTCAGCACTTTGCAGTGAAGGGTGCTATATGAAGCCCTAGGGTTACTGGCTTCTCTTTTCTCTGGCAGAATAACTCAGCAGCAGGGAGATGGCATACAAGGAAATGGTGGCATATGTAGGAAGAGAAAGATAGAACTTACTCAGCCTCTTGGGTGTAAAATTTTGGCAGTTGTTAATGTTTTGTTTGCGTGACTAGAACTTGTTGGCAGTAGTAACAATAAGTGAGTGAGCAGGACATGAGCCCTAGGCGGTGCCTAAAAGGGGGAGCTCTGGAATTGAGCTGGGGGAAGGGCTCATCTTCCTGGCCCTGGTCCTCTTCTTCTCTCCCCCTCACAACCGTGAACCTTCCCTGTAGTGCCTCCAGCTCCGGCAGTCAGAAGAGCAGAGCAGAGCACAGTAATGGTGGCAGCACAGGGTGTAGTTGGTGGAAGCAGCACAGTGTAGGGGCACTGGCCAGAGGTTCCCTGCTATGAGGCAAAGATGTCACCTCCCTCTTTCGCTGCTGAAAATTGGTTTGTTTTTGGCCATCCAACATGTCTTGGCAGGAAAAAAAGGAGATGACATCTCCCACAGCAGCAGCGAAACTTCAGCCTCTGGTTAGCAGCAGCAGCTAAACCTAACAAAATGATTCATAGTCACAGAGAAAAAACGTCTTAGGCAGAGGCAGCTTAAACAGTGGTGGGCTGAACTTTTAAAGAGAATGGCACCACTCCTGCTAGCAAAGCCTTTTTCCAAGTACCAGCTGCTAATCAATTCAGGCTGACAGAACTAGCACTAGGGGGATAGCTACACTGCAATTTAAGATTGACCCTCATGGCTGTCCTCTGCCAGGAGAAGCAATGTGTGCTGTGGAGCCTTGTCTCTGTGTTACCTTGTGACAACTGCTCGTTACACTTCCTGTTCCTTGAACAGAACCCTTCTAGGAATTAGTCTGAAGACCACTTACCTTTCCTTCTGTGTTTGTTTCTAATTATAACCATTATACATAGAAAGTATAGAAGGGCCAAAAGTTTGGAGTAAGGGACTGTGAGATAAGTGCTGGAAGACTCCCTGTGCTTGTGCCTTGCCACCCTTAGGTGAATTCCTGACACATTGAAAGGAGAAGCAGGCTCCACCTTGGACCCCAAAGTTCAGCCTGTTTTTCAAAACTGAGCTGGACTGCTGCTGGAAAGCAACTTTAGGGGTATTCAGTGTAGCTCAGCAACTATGAACTGATGCTTAGTTGAGTTTGGTTCTGTGTTTCAGGGGGTGCTGGAGAGTTTCCTGGGTACTGCCATTGCTGGAGCTACCTTTTGCCTCTTTGCTGGCCAGCCCTTGACCATCCTGAGTAGCACTGGTCCTGTCCTAGTATTTGAAAGACTCCTCTTCTCTTTTAGCAAGTAAGTAGAGCACTTCTGCAGAATGTCCTTGTCCTGAAGGAATGAACCTGCACCTGGTGGTCTCCTCAAACTTCTTCTAATGGAACTTTCAGCTCTTGGGAAACTGGCTAATCCCCACTTCTTCACATAGGGGTTGCGCTGGGCTAAGGTTTAGGGTTAGAGTTGCATTAAAGGCAGAGGTATTAAACTCATCCTCCCCGGTAGGCCAGATGTGTGATGTGGGACTGGTCTGAGGGATGGATTAGGCCCACGGATCCCTTTCTCCTTCTCAGCATATCTAATCAGATGGATGCTCTTCCTGGTCTTGGACTTGTGCTGTGTGTGGTGCAGCACAGGCCCAGAATCAGCTAGAGCAGGCACCATGTGCAATGCATATCCCAGAGCAGGCACCACATGTGACACAGTCCAGCCAGAGCAGTCATTGCATGCAGCATGGCTGCTGCTCCAGTCAGACTGTACCACAAATGGTGCCTATTCTGGCCTCTCTGGGACCTTCACCCCACACAGTGCAGGACCCAGACTGGCTGGAGTGGCTGCTGAATCAGGTGTGCTGGGGGAGGGAGAGGGGAAGGAGGGGGGTGAGTGGATCCATGGGCAGGATCCATATGTTTGACTGGCTGGAGTGGCTGCTGAATCAGGTGTGCTGAGGGAGGGAGAGGGGAAGGAGGGGGGTGAGTGGATCCATGGGCAGGATCCATATGTTTGACATCCCTCCCTGCTTCAATGGAAGACAATTTCTGTGAGGAGGGGCCACACTGCTACTCTTGGGAGAAGCCAACACCCCCACTGCCCTTATTCCCTCTTCTAGAAACCATCTTGTTCCAGGATCCTGTTTTGACTTAACTCTTTTCTGATGTGAGCGTCCAGATGCCACATACCCCCAACCATTAGGTCACTGTATCCATTCTTACATATCTTGCACCCAGCATCAGAGCAGGGACATATTCTAGCAGATTCATAATCTGATTTAAACTAAAGGACTGGAGATAGCCGGACATGATATCCAGGGTTTCCCAGAGTGAATCCCTAGACACACTGAGATTGGTTCAGCCACTGCTGACCCAGACTTCTAGCTTATTGCTCTGCCTATGGCCATGACATTAGAAGATGCTTTTAAAGCTCAAACTCTGCCTGAGAATTAGACAAATGGGGCCTATTTCCAACTCGATGACTAACTCACAGCATATCTTGGTGTGTAGAAAAGGCATAACTGATGTTTATACAGTACCTTGAGATCTTTGGACAGGAGGCTATTAGAGCTTTTTGGCATACTTTCTGAAATGCTCGGGTTCATTCCTTCCACCAGAGACTACAGTCTGAACTATTTGGAATTTCGCCTCTGGATTGGCCTCTGGGTGGCATTTTTTGGCCTGATTCTGGTAGCTACTGAAGCAAGTTACCTGGTGCAGTATTTTACCCGCTTCACTGAGGAAGGCTTCTGTGCCCTCATCAGCCTCATATTCATCTATGATTCTGTGAAGAAAATGCTGAGCCTGGCTGATTACTTCCCTATCAACTGGAATTTCAGGATCAATGACATCACCCACTACAACTGCATCTGCAATTTATCTGGCACAGGTAAGAGTAGATTTCCTGCATTTGGAGGATCTTTCGTTTTCTTCAGCTGCTGCCTCTTGGCTATAAGGCAATGTGCTTTGGTTAGGAGAGCTGATACAGACACCTCAGTGCAGAAGAAATAATGTTTTTCCATAGTGTTGCTCCACTCCTAAGAGTGACCGTTATTTATTTTTGTATAATGGCTGTAGAGGTCAGGAATCTGCTCTGCAAAATTTTGCATAGACCAGGGGTATGAATTTCACTGGGTCCCGCAGGCTGGATCCAGACTAAAGGGCTTCTCACAGGCTGGATTTAGACAGTGGGGCTTCGTACAGGCTGGGTGACCAGAGCTGTATTTTAGTCTTCAGGACCAACTAAACCCCCTGGTTTTGGCAGCAGGTAAGGGGGAGGCATTACAGGAGGGAGGCATCAAATCTCTAAAGCTCTAAAGTTCTAAGCTCTAAGTTCTAAAGCTGTGCCACATCAGTGAGGATTAGTCCCATCTCCACAGGTACTCTGGCAGCTATGGGGATGAGCCCCATAGGCCAGATTCAGCCCACAGCAATGTGTGTTCCAGCCCACAGGAAGCTCCATGGACCATGTTTCACACCCCGGTATAGATATAAACCTAAGAGATAGTCTTTGCCATGAACAGCTTTCAATCTATCAGGTGGACATAAGCATTAAGAAACAATGAGACAATGTCAGTCAGCAGGACAGGCTTCATTATGGCCTGCACTGAGTTGGCTGAATTACTGATTATAACTAATCCCCCCAAGAACATGACTCTTGCTTTGTTTGTGAATCAGTCTTGAGTTCTGTTAATATATTAGCCCCTCACAGAGATTGGCCAAATAGTTTGGAAGAACTCACTTGCAAGCAACTGCTCCTGCTTTCAGTTCTTTCAATAAGCTAAAGTAATCAGGCCCTTCTGGGCTCACAATGAACTCCGGAAAACCCATGACATACGGGAGCATGGTCACCATCAAAGTGACTGTATAGAAAGGGCATCTGATCACTTTTTGTCAATACCACAGTCTCCAGACAGTGAAACCTGCTGCCATCTCATGTGGGAGATGCAGTGAGCCACATGTTGCTGGAACAATTGTCCTATGGGCACTTCCCCTGCTGTTCAACCACAGCAGATGTCCACATAAGGGATGGTGGCATAAGGAGTGCACTTGCACAGGTGCTCAGGGAGCTGTTACATAATCTAGCCACTAGGGGATGATAAAGAGCCACATTACATAGGCCGGGGTTACTCCTGGTATATTTTTTAGTATAGAATTTAGTTCCCAGGCAAAAGGCAACATTAAAACAGAATGAAGTCCAAGAGCAGGTATCAGTAACTTCACAGCAAAAATGTTTCTGGGATGTTGTAATTGTTTTATACCCAGGATCTATACACCAGGAAGGCTGATTTTAACTCCAGGAAGGCCGATTTAGACCTCCCCCCCCGGGGGGTGGTGCAAGCACCTACTCTGGACTCCTTCAAAAACAGCTAGATTTATTTCTTGCTGGGGTCACTTGATCCCAGCTGACTTCCCACCTATGGTGGCGGGGCTGGACCCAATGATCTCATGAGGTCCCTGCCAGCCCCTAATGTCTATGAAATCTATGAACCCAGTAAATGTGGAGTTCAAGCTGTACATCAGAGAAATCTAAATGTATTAAGAAAGACAACAGCTAAGGCAACCAAACACCTTAGCTCTGCCCTATAGGGGCACAATGAGAAAAAAAGTAGAAAACGATCTGATGTGTTTCTAAATATGCTTTTAATCTAATCTAGGACCATAACATTAAAGAGTCATCCTCCTAATTGCACAGTGATGACAGAGCTTCACAATCCCTTTGGGGCATTTATCCCCTCTTGCACAATAAGAATATTGTGCAAATTTGTGCAGATTGCACCAAGGCACTCAAAGTTCTTTGATTGTCCAGCCACCGGTCTCAGCAGAGCACAAGCACAGACAGTGTCTGGATATTTTCCCAATATTGTATTGTAATCTATTCCCAAGAATAGATCCTGAGTATAAAACAATTACAACATATTACCCAATATTTCTACTATTTTTATAGAGGATCACAGAGATCTTTACATTGCTTCTTGCAGTTTGCTCTTTGATACCTCATCATCTCCAGCCCCATCCTGAGTCTTGTCTAATTTGTTATGAAGCATGGGTTCATGAAATGGGCTCTTGCATGTTTGTGAAGAACCATCCTCCCCAAAGCCAAGACAAACTAATTCACAGGGAAGCCTTGTAGAAATGCTTGGCTCTTTTGTCCTGACCACAGCAAATGGTGTTCTGTAGCCACTGGGTGCCACTTTGGAGAATGGGTTCTCTTGTTGACTCTGCCTCACAGCTTTCTACCATCTCTCATCACTTTGACTTTTCATAAGAATATAGGAAGTGCCACCCTGGGCAGTGCTGGATTTAGGTTTAAGCCACTTAAGATACAGTTTAGGGCCTCACAATATGGGGGGGGCTCTAAATAAGAAAAAAGACTAGATATTTTCATTCTAATATGACAACAATATACATGGATATAGCTCCACAGTTATCATTCATACTGAGTTCATAAATTTGTGCAGAAATAACAATAATTCATCTTAAAATTTGATGAAAACCAATTTTTGTGGATTTTGTGGATTATTTTTATCATATGGGGCCTCTTAAACTAGACATAGTTTAGGGCCTCAGCATGTCATAATCCAGCACTGACACTGGGTCAGACCAATGGTCCATCTAGCCCAGTAGTCTGTCTCTGAAAGGGCAAGTAGTAGGTGTTTTAGAAGGATAGCATATGAACAGGACATGTTGAAAATGAGCCTTCCCCTGTCATACCTTCTCTGGCATCAACTGTAATTGGGTTTGGGATGTCAAAGGATAGCATCCCTTACATTCTATTCAATAGCTTTCTTAGGGTCCAGCTCCCCTTGCTTACAGGTCACCAGCTAACAATTCTGCAGGCGGAAAATAAAACCCTCTCCCACCCTGGCAGGGGCCTTAATTTAATTCCTGTTTGAAGGGAGGAAAGGAGAATTGTCCAGTAAGGCTGGAAGATGTAGGGGTTCAGCAAAACTCTAGCAGATTCAACCAAGGCCTCAACTTGGTCTGTTGACCCCCTCAAACCATAATCTAGTTGACCCGCTCAAACCATAATCTAGCATACCCAGGGGTCTCCTGCTCCTGCATCAGCCCTCTGTCCAAACTCCCAGATACACCTCCCCAATCATCTCCCTGAGGCGCAACTGAAGCAAATCACAGAACCCACATTCCCAGTGCCAGGATAATCCCAAATGCTCTTGGAGCTGGTACCATCCTTGTTGCTCTCAGCAATGGGATAATTGTCACAGTTCCCTGTTTGCTCCCTGACTCATGCTACGTGCATATACACATTCCTGTTTGGTACACAAGGCCTCATCTCACTCCAGCAACTTTTCTGGGTTCCTCTTCTTTCCCCCTATGTTGCCTGTTAAATCTCCTTTTTTTTGGTGTTTAATTTACCTTTCCTCTTACTCCCTGTGTAGCCCTGGTTGTCTTGATGGACACGAGACTGTGCACCCAGATCCCACTGAGCTGAGCTGTTAGGTCCCCTCCAGAAAGAGAGGCTTCATCTCTTGCCCAGATGGCACATCAGTTTTGTGCTGAAGGGCTGCCTTCCCAATGCAGAGCTGGGATGCTTTGCTTGTTTCCCACATCAGAGAGAGGCAGTGTTTGACTGCCTCCACTTGGTGCTAGTCCTTTGCTGGAAGGCAGTGTGGAAGAGTCATTTCCACACTCCTGTCTGTCACGGGACATTTGCATTAGCATTTGGAAGAGTGCTCAGCCCAGGTACTGCTTCATTTCTGTTCTTCAGCCCCACTTACACCTCTGTTTCTCCTCTGTTTTGTCTCTTGCCCCATCCCTCCTCTGCTCCTCTCTCTCCTTTTCACCCCTCTGTAGTCAAGTCAGGCATCTTCCTCCTTTGCCTCCATGCTAGTGGCAGGATCATTGAAAATTAGAGAGACCAACCATCAGGCAACTAACTCTGGCCCCCATTCTGGGTGTTCCACAGACCTCCAGAGCAGTAAGTTCACATCATTTCTGGTTCCAATTAGTACAGATGCCTTAGCACACCGCTCCGGGCAGCCTAGGAACAGCACCCCATGAACGCAGCCCATAGCTGCCTTCCAAGCTAGCTGCAGTTTAGCCAACATCAGACAGTGCCAGGCTGGTGTGCTACAGCCTCTCAATAGCATGCTTCCTGGATTCCCATTCCCAGGTGTCCTTGGGGGCACTGAGACAGGCCCAAAATGTAGGGCTGTCCCAGAAATTCAATTGGGTCACTTTACTGGGAACACAGGAGAGAGGATCTCTTTGCTGTCAGCTCTGGTGCTTACTGCCACGGCAGCTCCTAACAGGTAGGAACAGGAACTGCAAGGGAAGTCCTGCTGTCTCAGGACACAGCATGTTCAGTCACCCTGTGGGAGCAGTGTGCTCAGCACACATGGGCTGTAGAGGATGGAGCATACCCAGGACAGACAGAATCTGTGCAGAGTTTAGCAGGCAACTTCCAACAAACCTTTGCTTAGCTTATGGAAAGGGCCATTTTTCAGATATTTGTAACTTGGCCAAATTTGGATGGGGACATCCCTGGCACCAGCATTACCCACCTGCCACATCCCATGTCCCTACTCCCAGGCAGGGAGGCACTGGAGTATCTCAATTAAACTACTAAAAGGTAACCTTTAATGTTGGCAAACCATGTATTTCTCTCCTCAGTTCATTCTCAGGAACATCCTGACCATTCTTACTCTTCCAAAATCAGAAAGCATGAGCCAGACACTTCCCATGGAAAATGGAAAATGTTAGTCACAAACTTGGCAAACCTGAAGCTACAGATAATGGATAGTGTTGGGTAAACATACACACAACAGTGCTCCCAACCCCACCTGTACTAAGGAGGCCCTCTAGAAAAGTAGCTGCAAATTAGGGGGAGGAGGCAGCACCATGTTCTCTCTCAGGAGGTGACAAATGTATGTTTCTCAGAGCATGATTTGGGAAGTACAGGCCTACCAATGTCCCCAGAGGACTAGTCTCAGTTAAACCCCTTAGATCAGAGGCCCTAAACTGTAGCTTAAGTGGCCTTGACCTCTAAAAGCCAACACCGGACTCAGCTGGCCAGGAGTCTTTGCATCATCTCTGCCTGGCACTGTACCAAGCAGTGTATTGGGAGGGAGGGGAGTGAACAGGGCTTCCACCCTGGGTGCTGCTTTGCCACACACAGACTTCTGGTGAGGGGAATTCTGGTGGTGCTCTCCACCCCCTGCAGATGCAGTGTTTAGTGTGGTCCGGGGCAGGGCAGCACAGGGTGCAACAAAGTGGGGGAGGGATGGGGAGCACCACCAGAATTCCCCTCACCAGGAATCTTTGTGTGGCAAAGCAGCACCCAGGGTGGAAGCCCTGTTCACCCTGACCTCTTTATGCTACTGCATCCTGGGAGAAAGCTCTGGGAGCTCATGCTACTAATTGGAACCACACAGTGATGTGACATCCTGGGATGTCACATCGCTGTGTTTGGGAAGGAGGACAGGAATACACACATGTTTTTCTCTTACAGGCAACTCCTCCATATTGAATAAGACACTGCTTCCAGACCCTGACAGCCTTGGGGAGGTGAGGCCCATTCTCTTCTGCCTTTAAGGGAAAGCAAAGGTCTAGAAGTGTGCATGCTCTGAGGTGGTGACTGGAGCAGGAGCTCTCTGTGCTCCTGGGACACAGCCAGGGTCTCTGTATCCCTCCAAGGAGCAGGAAGTCTCACTGATCAGCCATCAAAGTGGTGGAGGTGAAACAGGCCTTTGACCTGAGGAAACCAACTGCTATACTTATGGATGGCCCTGTCCCCCTTAGGAGCATCCACACAATTTATGGTGACCTGCATCCTGTCTCTGAGCCTGGGCTCCAAGGAAACTGGTACCAATGCCACAAAGTTCCTTCCCTGCGGCAGGAGGGGTATCCCTTTCAGAGCTGTGTCTTGGCAGCTTCCAGCTCAAAGAGACACCTGGCACTGGCGGGTGTTCATCCCTGATGTGTCTGTGACCCCTTTGAGCTTTTCATGTGGGCATGTGTCCACATGGTACCATCAGTTCAGCTGATGGCTGAACAAGGCCCATACTAGATCTGCCATAGCCTTCTTCTGTAATGGTGGGGTCAAAGTGTGCTGGCGTGGACCACCAGACACACAAACAGGCAAGCATCCAGTGTTAGCAGCCTGTAACTGTCACCAGCACTAGGCAGTTCCAGCGACACTTTCCTTCCCACCCCACTCTAGAGCTATCACTCTTCCAAGCTCTGGACAGTCTGCCCCATCCTTTGCTCAGGGCTGCAGCGTGCCTACCTATGGTAATCTGACAGTTTCACTCTGGTGCCTCTGATCCATCTGCTCTGGGCAGAGGGATGCTGTTCTTGAATGAGCAGTCTCTCCTCTTTGCCTGAAATATTTCTCTGTTTCTCCACAGTACTGGGCTCTGGAGCCTGCAAACAGGTCCCAGCTGACCAAGAAGGAATGTTTGCAACTAGGGGGCCACCTGGTGGGCACCAGTTGTAACTATGTGCCTGACATCACATTTATGTCCTTTGTCTTGTTCCTGGGGACGTTCCTCTGCTCCATGACCCTCAAGCACTTTAAATTGAGCCGCTATTTCCCCACAGCTGTGAGTATTCCTCTTCCCTTCCCATGCACTGACAGTTCCTACAGCTTTAGGAGGAAGTTTAGCTGCCTCTCCTATCTGGGCTTTGTACATGATCCTCACAATGTCCATTCCAGACCTACTTCCCTATGATCCTGTGATGATGGCTTTGTGTAGATAGAAAGCCCTTACAGAGCTCCAGCAGGTGCTGTACATGCAGACCTTCCTCTGAAAGCCCAAGAAATAGCCCTGAAAACAGGAATATTGCTTAAAATATTATAACATTTTACAGCTATTTAATCCAGCAAAGTCTGATGTCCCATGGATGGCCGAGGTTGTTGGGAGCCTCATGGCAAGCTGTGCTCTCTCCTGGAAATGTGTCTCTAAAATGCCATTAAGTACATACACAGTGCCTCTCCCTGACAGAATTTAGAGTAATTATAAGGAGGGGAAGCATCTTTATTCCCACTTTACCTTGAGGAAACTGAGGCACAGAGCAGATATAAGGCCATATTTTCAAATGCGCTTGCTCCCTTTGGGAGTCCAGGAGGATGCATTTAGGGGTATCAAGGTGGACTCTCAACAGCTGAGGAACCTAAAATTAGTGGCCACTTCTGAATGATAAGCATACATGTAATGGCCTGGGCCACAGTGCAAATGAATGGCAGCACTAAGAATAGAGTTTGGACCCAGCTCTGAATGGCACCCAACACATGATGAACAACGTTCAGAAAACCCCTTCCCTTTCCAGCACTCACAAGACAAGAAACAAGTATGCTTGAGCTCACCGTGGCTCACACGATGTGGCTTTACTGTTTCACTCACCAGCAGAAATATTAACTCTTATGTAGAAGTCAGTAGTTGTGATCAGTGGGCTATCCTGATTTTTAAAGGATTATCTGTTATAGCAGCAGAGATTGCAGGGTCAGTGCTTACCGTCCACCATACATTTTTCTATGCTCTCCAAAAAGTGGGAAGAGAGCCAGGAGACCTGCTTGGCTCACCAGCAATAGTAGGGAGCTACTGAAAAAGAAAAAAGAAGTGTACATGCAAGGGAGGAACAGCTCAGCAACAAGGGAGGAAATACACCTGTATCTCCAGGGCCTACAGATACAAGACACAGAAAACTAAGGCAGGCCTGGAGATCAAACTGGCAACAGGTATAAAGGACAACACAAAGTCTTTCTACAGATATGTAGGAAGCAAGAAAAAAATCAGGGTCCACTGTGAGACCTCTACTGAATACCCAGGGGCAGCCCACAGTCGACACATGTGAAAAGGCAGAACTCCTGAATATATACTTTGCGTCGGTACTCCTGAAACCCAATGAGGGCTGCTCTGACCAGAGGCCCAGGGAACAAGGGGAAGGTAACAACCTACCCAAAATCAGCCCAGAACAGGTGAAGGATCTTTTACAATGCTTGGACATCTTCAAGTCTGCTGGACCAGATGACCTGCACCCAAGAATCCTGAAAGCATAACCAAACTTATAGTAGCACCATCGGCCAAGCTATTTGAAGAGTTGTGGAACTCAGGAGTGGTCCCAGATGACTGGAAGAGGGCCAATGTGATGCCCATCTTTACGAAAGGGAAGAGGGATGACCCCACAAACTACAGGCTGATCAGTCTGATCTCGGTCCTGTGTAAAAGCTTTGAAAAGTTGGTTAAGGAGACCATCAACTACAAGCTGGTAACAGATGGGGTGCTAAACAGCAACCAGCATGCCCTTGTCAAGGGAAGATCGTGTCTAATGAACCTTGTGTCTTTCTACGACCAGGTCACTAACCATCTGGACAAGGGGCACGAGGTTGATGTCATCTACTTAGTCTTCAGTAAACCTTTGACTCTGTCTCCCATGGGATTCTTTCTAACAAACTGGAGAGTACTAGGCTGGACCAATCAACAGTAAGGTGGGTGGACAACTGGCTCAGAGGCTGCTCCCAGAGAGTGGTGATTGATGGGATGGCCTCATCCTGGAGAGTCGTCTCCAGTGGGGTCCCCCAGGGATTGGGGCTCAGACCCATGCTATTCAATATATTCATTAACAATCTGGATGAAGGGGTAGAAAGCACAATGATTAAGTTTGCAGATAATACCAAGCTGTGGGGAAATGCAGGCACACCAGAAGATAGGGCAAAGATCCAGGAGGACCTTGACAGACTGGACTTATGGGTGGAACGAAATCAGATGAGGTTTAACAGGGAGAAGTGCAAGGTCCTTGCCGTGGATAGGAAGAATTCTCACCACAACTATACAGTAGGTATGGTACAACATCTGAATGAGACTTGGAGGTACAACATCTGAATGAGACTTGGGTGTCACAATTGACTAGAAGATGAATGACACAATGGTGTGATGAGGCTGCCAAAAGGGCCAATAAAACTCTGGCGTACATCAGCTACTGTGTGGCCGATAGATCTAGAGAGGTACTCTTCCCTCTCTATTCAGTGTCGGTGAGGCCTCAGCTGGAATACTATGCCCAGTTCTGGGCACCACACTTCAAGAAGGACATGGATGAGCTCAAATGGATGCAAAGAAAGGCCACCTATTTGATTAAGGACATGGAGGGTAGGCCCTATGAGGAGAGGCTCCAGGAACTGGGCCTGTTCAGCCTGAGGAAGGGAAAACTGAGAGGTGACTTGATATCTGCCTACAGATACCTCAGGGGGGAGCATCAAGAACTAGTAGAGCAACTATTCAGGAGAGCACCTCAAGGGAGGATGAAGGCCAATGGGCATGAACTAATAGAGGTTAAATTCAGTTTGGATATAAGAAAAAACTTCTTCTCTGTAAGGGTCACCAGAATCTGGAACGCACTCCTAGCAGCGGTGGTGCAGTCGCCCTCCTTGGAGGTGTTCAAGACGAGACTGGACAGGCGCCTTGCTGAGTTCATCTAAGTCCAATACTTCCTGCCCATGGCAGGGGACCGGACTTGATGATCATACTGGTCCCTTCCAGTCATTTGATTCTATGATTCTAAGTATGTTTAGCGTTGAGCATTCTACATGCAGTGCAAGTACTGCTGATAGGGGGCACTCAAAATGCTCTTTTACTTTATCCCAAGTTCTCTCCATTACATACAGTGGCTGGCAACCTTCTAGGGCCCTGGGCTGGAACAACCTGGCTCAGGTCTGATGCAGGCCAGATGTTACCAGCCCCTGCGCTGCAGGAATAGAGGCGGTTAGCGTGAAGTCAGGCAGAAGGCAGAGTAGAGTTGCACATTATAAACTAACTACATCAGAGATGTATAAGCTTTTGTAAGCAATTGCTTGTTTTAGGAACAATTCCTTGTTTAGCAATTCCATCTCTGATTTAGTCAATCTATAAGATGCAACACTACAGGAAGAGGCTTAGAGTATGGGAAAGAGGAAGCATATTGTCATGGCTTCATTGTATGACTGCTTTTGAGTGCAATATGTCCTCAGGGGAGAACATCAGCATATCTGGGTTATACACAGTCCTCCTTCTGTTCCCTGAATGCACAGCAGCTAACTACTTCTAAAACCCCTACTAACCAGCTACCAGCTCTGCATACATCAGTCATGGGCCATTTATGCTAACTCCCCCAACTTCTTTCTTTGATCCATTAGCTGAGGAAGCTGGTGAGTGACTTCTCCATCATCCTGGCCATTCTCATCTTCTGTGGAATTGATGCTTGTCTTGGATTAGAGACTCCCAAGCTCATTGTCCCCATTGAGTTCAAGGTGAGAACTGAAAGCATAGTGGGGCTGCAGAAGGTAGAGAGGGTACATGAGAAGGATTGCTAGAGTGGAAGGAGATGTCTAGGGACTTGGGGGTGGGAGCGGGAGAGCTGGAAGATTAACTTGTATAGTGATAATGGCTGGGACTGGGAAAAAAGCCCGTGCAGTGAGAAATGCCTATCAGATCTTGATGTAGCTTTTCCCTTGGACTTTCTGCTGAGACCTTGGAGACAAGGCTCATTTTCATATTTAATTCTGAGATGCAATCTGTTCGTGCGAACTAGATGCAACCTTGAACTCCCATTAAGTTCTGCCTCATCCCTGAAGTGGACAAGATCTGAGATCCCCTGTTTCTGTTGGAAACACTTCTTGCTGAGTAGGTGCCATAGCTGGAGGGGATATAGCTGAATCACTCTCTAAGGCTCTGTTGCTGGGGACCTACAAGGACATGACTAATGTGGCATCCAACATGCTGTCCACACAACGTGGCAGGAGTCATTCAGCAGCTAACATAATCCTGTAACATTTTCAGCTGGGATATTTTCAGTGCAAAGGGTATGTCATCCTGGGATGCCCGACTTCTCATTACCCACTCTTTCCACTTTAAGGAGGGGGCCTCATAGTGTTCATCTTTGTGTCAGTCTGGGGCCCTACCCTTTTCTCCATAATTTGGAGGGGTCCTGGAATAAGAGCTGTTGTAAGGCCTGCCCTTCTGACCTCCCCCTTGGTCTCTTCCCCCATCCTGCAAAAGAACCAACAACCCTTTAATCTGTTCAGCAAGCTGACCATTGTAGCTGGTGCCTGCATGTAGAAGTTGTCTGCATTGTAGATGAAGCCAACATGCCATCAGGACTTGAAGGCTTGTCAGGACTTATCTGCAAACAGCCTGGGAATCAGGCAGCTCTCATCATAAAGAGGAGCTTTAGAGACAGGGAAGCCTTTGCCTGAACTCACCTGCCAGAGAGCCAGTTCAGACGGGTTCCCTGCCCACTGTGGGTGTAACTACCATAAGATCCGCCTTTCCCAAGGGGGAGACGGGCATCCCAGGTTCTAAGGTCATAAACCTTCTCCAGAATTGTTTAACCCATTGTGGAGGCCATGAAGAAAAGAGAAACAAGGAATTGGTATAAAAAGCTTCCCCTGGAGAGAGAGTGTCTTTCCCGTAGGAGCACTCAGTGAGCTCATTCACAGGCAGCTCAACCTGAACATTTCAGGAGTAGGAGGCAGAATGTTCACCTTGGAGACTGAAGTCTTCACTTAAGCATCAGAACAGCACAAGCAGTGACAAGGTAATATTTCCTCAGTTTCCTCAACCCTGCCCTGGAGTGAGACACAAGCTGTTTCCATCGTCTGGTTAGTTCTGTTCCTGCTGAAACTGTCCAGAAAGTGCACAGCATCTGAAAACTCCACTGATGGCTTTGTGACATGATCACCCCCCTACTCGCAGCTGGATGGAGAACCCCAGCACAGGACCCCAAATAGCCCTCTCATAAAATTGACTCCCCTTGCTGGCCTCTATAATAGTTGGTCACTTCCCCACTGGAAATGCCCAGTATAATTATAACTGTCTCCTGACCTGCTTATTGGCACCTTTCCTAAAGATCACTTCTCCACTCGCCCAAGATGTGTTAAATAGTACCTCCTTTCAGAAATGGTCTGTGTGAGACAGCAAGCCAGCTCCTCTTCCCCAGCCCTGCATACATACTAGCATGTGTGTGGCTGTCAGACAATCAGTGGCACATTCCATAGCATTAAGGTCAAGTCCTGAGAACTGGTGGGTGTACAGAACAAATTCAGAACAAGTGAAGACCTTGCTATGGAACAGGGAGAATTGGGTTCCTATACTGGGCCACTTCCCACCCTAGTGTGACTCTACTGTCTCCTCTGAGCTGGCATCTGGGATAAATCTGCTCATGTGTTTTTCAAGCAAACTCTTTACCTTTTCCCTTTCAGCAGTGCAGGGCCAGGAGGGATCTACAGAGACCCAGTGCAGATAGCACTGGGATTTTCCACTTGCCAAGCTGAGATTCTTGGACCCTTAACTTGACACCCTGTACTCTGCAGAGCAGGTTTCTGCTGGAGCTGTCCTTGCAAATAAGTAGGTGTGAAGCTCCAGCCAGTCCCACAGTCTATAAATAACATCAACTTAGCAACTGGGCGCAAACTAAACAGTCATGTAATCATTCAAATGATGCCACAGCACGCAGCAAAGCAGGAGACACAACTCAAGTCCGGGCTTGGGCTTCCTACCCCAGGCCTGGGTGTGGAAATGGATTAGTAGGGACTCCAAAGCTAGCAAACAGTCTCCATCTTATTCCCCAGTGCTCCATGCCTGGTGGATTGTGCTTCAGTGTAATGAGGTAGATGCCTGCCCAGCCTCCAAGCTGGAGGCAGAGTGCCATTTGGCAAATGCAGGGGAAATGTCAGGACTGAAAGGGGCAGCGCCAAGCACTCTAGCTAGAGCAGGGTGGTGTTGCAACTTGCTTTGGCTACTCTGTGTGTATTAATGTGCATTCAATAATTCATAACTGGGACCTTCCCTCCATAGATCTTGAAGGGCATTTATCATATTAAGCAGCATGCAGCACCCTGGAGGGGTAGGAGGGGCTCACTTATCCCTGTGGTAGAGAAGCTTCAGCTGAGGTGCCAAGAAAGCACTGCAATAATAAACAACAAGCCAATGGAAGGGCTAAGGATGGAGTCCAGGAGTTGATTCCATAGTTCCCCCTTCTAACCGCTGGACCACTGGCCTTTGGATATGCCCATTTTGGAAGGCACACCTATAGATCTGTTTTTACATGATCACGTGTCTAAACATAGACATGCAAAGATACACTGCACAAGAATCTGAAAGCTAGAGCCACAGAGCCTACCATGAAACCAGAATTGCCAGCTCTTGCAATTATATTATGGATCATACAAAAATAAGCCGTTTTTCCCAAAACATCAGCTCCTGGAATCATGCAGAGCTTTCATTTAACAAGAAACATTCTTGGCCCTTATAATTGCAAAAAATAGTTTGAACACATAACTCAAATGCAGCCTAGATGTTCAAAACCCAGAGAGCAGAGAAAGTGAGCTCTGCCTTTACTGCTTTTTAAACAAAAGCTTGCAATGTTTAAGTCAATCTCCTGATCTTTATGGGCCTTATCCATAAGTTTTCAATCCCTGTGGTCAGCAACAAGGTGAAGCCATGGCACAGACTCCCTACCACGTCACAGGTTCAGGTATTCTGTAGCTTCACAGAAATAGTCTCACCTCATCTCTCAGAATTTATACCCAATAGATCCTTGCCATACAAAAAATATCTCATTGGTTAATTGGTTTAGAGCCTGAGTGAGTGCAAGTGGGCAGTTCACAAGTGCCCATTTCATGAGTCTGATTCCTGCTATCCCCAGTGTGTAGAACAGCAGTCACCATTCCACTTAGTCTGGATGCCTTTTTTTCCCCCCATGTACTGCACTGCACATGTGGGGAGAGTGAGGAACTCACTGTACTGTGAAGCATCATGCAGCAGCTATTGCTGGAGACCAGCCTCCCAAGTTTCATGCCATGGTCTGATTGGCCAACCCACAAGAATCAGATGTTGCTCAAAAAGTTTTTTGCTATTTAGCAAATGCAGAACAGTATAAGTCACTTAAGACAGCCTTAGATAAGGCAGGCAAGCATTTCAATTGTGCAAATGGCACTAGCCATATGCCAAATCCCAGTGCTATCAATACAAAAGCACCACTTAAGCCAATTTAAACACACCTTCTAATTCATGTGGGAGCAGCCTCCACTCAGCTGTTTGCACTTCACTAAGCTCCTGACCTTGCTGCTCAGAGTGCCCTGTCTCTATTGCAAGCTTCAGAATTCAAAGGGGGCAAGGTACACTGTCCTGTGGAGAGTGGCACCCATGAGATCTGCTCTGCTCAAAAGTTAGCCCTCAGGACACTTGCAAGTAGAACATGGGTTTCAGTTCTGCCCCCACAGCAGAACTGGGACATGCACAGATTAAGGATTCTCTGGGCAGGTGGGACACAAGACCCTCCTTCTGCTTTTCAAATCCCTTAGTAAAGTATTGCAATAAGGACACAAGGTGTATGCAGCCTTCAGACCTCTGATCTAATAGTACCTTTGAAATGAACAGGACCTAATCAGATTCAGGACTGCACAGAAAAAAGAACAGTTGAGGTGGGCTAGAAGGATCCACCCATCCCACCTGTTAGGCTTCTTTTCTGACTGATAAATACAGCTGGGACTGTATCCTAGCCCTGTGATATATTATGTAACTCTTCTTATTCTCTGCAAAGCCCACCAACCCACAACGAGGCTGGGTTGTTTATCCTTTTGGAGTGAACCCCTGGTGGATGTGCCTGGTGTCAGCAGTTCCTGCCATTCTAGTAATCATCCTCATCTTCATGGACCAGCAAATCACAGCTGTCATCCTCAACCGCAAAGAGTACAAGCTGCAGGTCAGTTCTGGGAAGGTTGGCTCAAGGGTGCCAATGCTGGTAGGGCTGACTTGGGATTAGAGGATGCTAGAAGTGGTGGGCAGACCAGACAATCTCCCAGGTTTTCATAGATTTCATAGACATTAGGGCTGAAAGGGACCTCACAAGATCATCGGGTCCAGCCCCCTGCCCAAGGGGCAGGAAATCAGCAGGGGTCAAATGATCCCAGCAAGATAGGCATCCAAGTGTTTTTTTGAAAGTATCCGGTTTTGTTCTTGGACACAATGCAGGGCTAGGTTTCCATCGCAGTTGCCTAGCACAGTTAAAACAGCTTACAGAAGAGGGAGCTTGTCAGTCTGGGCACCAAATCTTGCTGTGCTTCATGTGTTCTGGACGTGTGACTTCTAATCATCTTGCAGTCATAGGGGTTTTCTGTGAAAGTCCTTCCTGTCCCCAAACAGCAGGCCAATTGCAGGCCAGGCCCTACAGGGCTATGTGTACATGCAGAGCTGAGAAAGCAAGTGTCTGGGCTGTGTTCTTTTTCAGTTTCCACCAAGATGGAGAATCTAGCTAACTGGGGACTGAAGACTTGGGATGCTCAACTGGAAAACAATGGAACCTCTGATCTAAATGTCTGCATTTAGGAGTGTTGTGATGTTTGAAAACAAAGGGGCTGTACAAAACTCGGTAGTGGGTAAACACTCAGCATGGCCTACTCAGGTGGAGTCTTGTGCTAATGTGGGTATACGCTTGTTCCAGTATATTTGTATAGCACTGCATCATGTGCCAGGGAGCAAGGTGCTGAGTCCCCTCAGTTGACACTTCTTAGCCCTTCCCAAGACTGAGCACTCAGGGTGTGTCTAAAGCCTTTCAATACATAGGAATCCAGTCCCCAGCAAAGCAAGTAACAGCTCCTCTGAAGGAAACATGCTTCTGGAAGCATCATCTTATAGAGAGAAAAAATGAAGGATAGAGACTTTGAGGGCAGGTCTTACTCCACCTAATAGGTGCACAAGAAGACTTTGGGGTCTAAGTATGATCCAATTCCACCTTGCTTGAGTCCTGGGGAAAGCATTAAAGCACTTGTGTAACACACCGTCATCTTAGCCTTAAAATAAGTTACTGGAAAAAGCAAAGAGGAGGAGGACCCACCCACCTTTTGCACTAACATTTGTTCAGGAACTAGAGCAGGGTAGAATAGGGTCACACTTAGGTGCCTAATAAGTAGATAAGAATCTGGCGCCAAGCAACTTGCCCAAAGTTACCAAATGTTAATCAGGACTAAAGGCCAAGTCTTCTCCATGGGCCCTGGATCAAACCACTGGGCCACACTGTGCACTTCAAAAGGTGCCAGGAAGGAAGTCTCTGTCTGTGCTCTTGGTCTCCCTCTCTTTCTTTCATTTGCCATAGACTGACTTTCAAATTCCAGCTGCATGTCCCAGTTTTAAACTGGCTGGACTGTGTGGGAGAGCTGAGGAAGTGATACTGAATACCAGCATGCCCTCTGACACTGCTGTGCTGACTGATCTGTAGCTTAGCCCATGGTCCCTGACTGTCGGGGCTATTTACTCAGGGCTGAGCCTGTTGGCACTTGTTGTCTTCATTAAATTTACTGAGGTTTTCCCTAACCTGTTCGCACAGCCTGAGCTCAGAGCTAATGACAAAGACTTCTCTGAACATAAGACTTTATGCTAAAAGAACCAATTTTCTGGACCTGGGAATACATATAGTTTGGCCTGGCAGCACTGGGATTGTGACTAATCTGATTGTTCTTGCATTGCTTGTTCACTTTCCTTCTACACATCAAACTCATTTCCTAAGAGGAATCAGCAGGAAGATGCACAGTCCCATTCCTTCCTCTTTGCAGCATTGTCCTGCAACAGCCATCTTGTCAGTCCCAACTTTCTGCTTTCCTATAAAGGCTAGATAGAAATGCGCAGGTAGATTTGGGGAAGAGAAGGAGAAAGTGACCAGAGGTGCTATGAAAAGCCTTCAGATACCTCAACACAAAGCAGTGTCCCCACCAGGACCAAAGGAATTTGTATTTGTGAGGAATCTGGCAAATGCAAGTGCTGAGTCCTCTTCACTGTGGTCTGGGGTCAGAGTGTGTTTGCTGAACTTTCAGTATTGTCTGTGTTGACCCTATTCCAGGTGGAGCATGCGTCTTATTGCATGCAAGGTAAGAATTTCTGAACAGTGAGATGGAGCCAGATTGTGTCTGCTTGGTTCTTTTAGGTGTTGACTTGTAGGGCAGTTGGTTCTAGTTAAGGTTAATTCCTGAGAAAATCCTTTTCTGTCTCCATTTTTGTTAAAGAATCTCTCATAGCTTTGTTTCCTTGCCTGCCCACCTCCTCTGTTTGGGTAACCTTCTCACATAGTGGTTGTCTACAGTGTGGAATATTGCCCTCAGTTGCTCTATCTCAGGGCTCTTCTCAACCTTCCGGCTGTATTCGGACCAGACCTTTCTTTTTAACCTTCTGTTGTAGGCTAGGCCACCATCAGGATTAGTTATCTGGGAGACAATGGCTATCCACCTTGCTCTGCCCCCATCCCCTATGGGGGCAGGGGGATGAAGCTGTAGGAAGAGCAACCCCTCTCACATCCCCTGGCTGTGGAGCACACTTCTGCATGCTGTTGCAGTGATTTTAGAAGCACTCTGATGAAGGAGGGGCACAGTAGGGGGCTGCATGTTTGTCTGTGGTCTAAATCATTCCACACTTGATGTGCTTCTCATCAGACTGGAATTTGGAGCACTTCAAATGTAAGCTTGATAAAGGCCTCAGAGATTACCAGGTTTCTATCTGTATCATGGCCTTAAGATGGCAGCCCTTCAGACAAAGAATGGCCACTCACTAGTCAGCAACAACCTATTGATTATCTTCCAAGAAAGAAACCCAGTTTCTCTCAAAGGAAGCCAACCACTTCTTTGTCCAACAACTACCCTACACCATCATCAATGCAACATGTTTAACAGAAAGTTGAGCATCAACCAAGAGAGACCAGAACCATCCCTGAATCCTCTATTTTTACTGTGTATCCCTGATTTCCCAGGCTTGGCCTGGAAGAGACACTGATAAGTGAGCACTAGAAGTTATTTCTTCTGTGTACCCAGTCTCATACCCACCTTGTTTTTCTGTCTGCCTTCAGGAATTATTCTCACATAAAACAATTGAAAGGCAGTGCAGCTGCCTTGCTTTGCCTAGAAGTTCCAGAGAAGATATCTCTGGAATTCAGAAAAAGAGGTTTCTACTGCTGATGTTTTCTTATTCTGAAGAAAAAGCGGGCATATTTGTTTTGTCCTCACATCTGTATGCCACTTCAGATTCAGGATGGCAAAACTTACCTTCATCATGCATTTTTACAGGCTCAAGATAATTTGTGCCCCTCACTTTGGAAGATGCACACTTCTATATTGTGACCCATCTGGCTCAGTGTCTTTATTTTCCATTAGGGCCCAACTATTAACCAGTTCTTCCAGTTTCTCTCTGCGCAGCACACAGAGTCTTCATAAAATGCATGCATGTAGCAGTATGGAGACAAGGCATTCATGGCAATCTGTATCTAGATGATTGGCTTAGTAGAGGTTGGTCTCATCAAGGTGGTACCACAGCCCTAAATGCTGTCCTTGACCGGTTCAGAGAGTTGGGCTTGATAATAGACAATACAAAAATATTGCCCAATTATTTACTGACAGTAAACTTAAAGGAACTCTGATAAAACTAGATGGACAAAGGCTTGCCTGCCAAAGGCAGACATTTCAATTTATCAAGACTAGCATCTCCAATGGCAAGACAAATCCATAAATCACAATGGGAACCTGTCTCAGATATATCAGGCATATAAGCCATATTGTCAGTTTGCAAGTACATAACTAGACTTCAACTACACACATTACACAGCTGGCTGAAGTCAGCATAGTTCTCTGAGACATCAAATGGACGTGCATTTTAGAGTCCCAGCTTCTATCTGGTTTTTGCAAAATGTATGGAAAGGAGTAATCTGCTCCACCTCTTTATTTGTAAAAGCACTGATTATGGCACATCTGGAACATGTTGGGGACTCACCCAGACCATCTCCAAAAATAGGGAACTTGGTCCTCAATGGAGGTAAAACTCCATGCAAACTTCTTGGAAGTCAGGAAATCAAATACGTTTACAAAGCCTTCCTGCTGACTGTAAAGACCTCTACCAGACAGATCATAATAGGCAATATGCCTGCGTTGTAGAATATAAACCAATAGGGAGATGCCTATTACTCACCCCTATGTCAAGAGGCATTCAAACTACAAATGTGGTGTTAACTTTATGGGGTAACCCCAAGTCCTCTTCCATATCCCAGGTGCAACCATTTGGAAGATTTTCTCAACAAACAATCTGTCACTAATCCTAAATGGTCTCTGAAGAACTCTGTCCTTAGATTGTATTTCACCAATGGGAAGACCTTCTTATAGATTTGTTCACTGCAAAAAGAATTTTCCTTATGACTACCAAACCAAAATGTAAATTGGTTCAGATAGACTTGAACTTTTTTTGTCCGGGTTTTTGGCAAACATATCTTCTTTGAAGATCAAATCAGTTTCTGAAATCACTTCCAGACTGCACAGACACAGTAGCTCAGAACCATGATCACATTTTTTCTGCTGCCTTGAAATTAGTGTTGGTTGGTTAAGTGCTATTGACAAAAACTATTTACTACAGGCTTGGGGTTCTGGGTATAAGTGAAAACTGCACTGGGAGCCTAGATAAAGAGGGGCTGGTTGATCTCTCAAGATGTGATTTGCATTAGGTGAAACCGGAGAAGCTGGACTGGCTGGAAGCTGAGAAGTTAT
>NW_017729000.1:46719809-46733045 GCF_001723915.1 Gavialis gangeticus | reverse complement strand
GGGGCTGGTTGATCTCTCAAGATGTGATTTGCATTAGGTGAAACCGGAGAAGCTGGACTGGCTGGAAGCTGAGAAGTTATTTGACAAGGGCAGTCCAGGATAAAGGATGACCTAGTACTGACCAATATTGGGTCAGGAGGGGAGATCTGACCAGCAGAGGATCAGTTACCTTATCCATTAATTTAAACTGAGTTGTGCTTGTGATTTAATTGATTCAGACTTTACCAGAAATAGACTCTGTGAAAGACCCAGAGATTGGAGTGAAGAGTGAATCATGTAGGTAATTCTTGATGTTTGAATGGTGATTCATAAGTACATCATCTAGGTGAGTAAAGGACCAGGGTGTAGGGGAGGAGAAGCCCTGGAAAGGACCCATAGCAAGAGATAGCAGTGAGAGACTTCACTAACAGGGCAGACATTCTTCCTGTCTGCAATAGTAACAACAAAGAGGGTGGGTGACAAATTAACAGACAGTGGAGTGTAAACCCTAGGAAGAAAATCAAGTTAATGACTAATCAACCACTACTGCTACAGTTACATTAACCAGTGGATCAGCAAACTCCTACCTTTTACTGCTGACCCTCCTCACACAACCTTACTTAGAGAGAGGTAGTACTGAGACTTCATCTTCATGAAAGTTATTTGGGAGATTAATTTAAAACAAATTGTAAATCACCTTTCTTTCTTTCCAAAACCCTTTTTTCTCTCTAGGGGAGGAAGAACATCACATCTTGGATATTTCAAGGGCTATGTTATGTTACCCAGTAAAACATTTAGGTAATCTTGGCATCTCTTTGTTGTTAGTAAGATGCAATTTTAAAAGAGAGGTCCAGAAAGTAGCTTAATGCATTGCCAATGTATTTTAACATCTATCGTACATGTGATGTACTTCACTTACTTACCAAGTATCAAGGCTTATTCTGCCACAGCTCAGACTGCCTTTTTCTGAGGTTGGCAAGGTAGAGATTTGGAGGAATCACCTTGCTTTTGTTAAACATTATGCCTTGAACTTGGCCACAAGGTTGGGTGACAATTTAGGATAGCAGTGTTTCAATCACCAGTAGTTAGTGGCATCTAGTACTCCTTTATCCCACCTTCCAGGTGAGCACCAAAAACAGTCACTGAGAGTGAGATCCACAAGAACACTGACTGTGAGTCTTCACACTGTTTTGTCCATGTGGATTCCACAATGTGTTTATCCTGTTCCTGCTCTTTAGTGTCACCCTTCCCTAAAATTCTGAATGAATGGGAGAACTGAGGTATTATTGTACATTCTGTGTCCTTCATACTCTTAGGGTAGGGGATGAGTAAGGAAGTGAAGGATGCAGCTGTGGCTTGATAAACAATGCTATTCAGATATTCCAGTCTTGCATATATAAGCTGCATATACAATTTAAAGTCATACCCATGCAGACAAAGCCTCTCAAAGGCCCATCATTACTACAAGGTAAGTAAGCATTTTTTAATCACAGACCCTTTGGGGGTTTTTGCTTTCCTTTCTAGTGGGAGCCTTTACTTGGAATCTTTTATGTGTATATTAACAACCTTTTACAGAAGCAGGACATGGGCTGCCATGGTTCTCCTACTTCACTTGTGGCAGGTTAGGATGTTATTTCTTGTGTTCTGTCAGGGATGATGGTACTTTTATGAAGGGTTTAGATTATGGATTGCATAGGATGGTTTGGATAGAGATGATTCTGCCTCAGGCAGGGGGTTGAACTACATGACCTCTGGAGGTTCCTTCTAGCCCTAGTTCTCTATGATTTTTATGATTACTGAGAACTTGGGCTGCTGCCAGGCACCTGTGAAAATGTTCAAAACTCTGAAACTTCAGTCTGAATGCTGAAATTCCACAGTAGAAGGAATGTCACTTGTGATATATTATTTGCTATTTATTATCCTTTAATTTAAAATGACTAATATATCCAATCAAGAAACAGAGAAATGTGACTTAAGTGATCTGCCACACCCTAAGGAAAAATACTTGAAAAACTCATGAACAACACACATTCTACACTTGATAGGTTCACAGTATACAGCAAATCCTATCAAATATTGAAAACAAATTCAAGATGTTGGGATTAGAACACAAAAAACCTGCTAACCAAAAAAGGGGCAGGGACTGTGACAGAAGCATGACTGGTCATAATTCTATAATGCTCTTACTTTTATATATAAGCACTTATTGCACATGCTTTGCAGATCCCTGAACACTTATGCATCCACACTGCACAGGAGTAAGGTCACAAGCTGTATCTACGTGCCAGAAATGGCAGTTAAGTGTCTGGGCAGCTGCCATGTGAGCATGCAAAGTGAAAGAGGGCTCTTTTGTTAGTTTTCCCACAGAAAAATGGTCAGAAAGAAACACAAGAAAATTAGAAATCCTAACGAGAAAGAGGTCCTCCATTTTAATTAAAATTAAAATAGACCATTCCGTTCAATTAATTAGTTGTCCCTAGAAAGGTAGGATTCCATTGAGGGCTCAAATATTATTAAAGGCAATGGAGCACTTGCTACATAAAAGATCCCAGTGCATTCTCATTGGATTACAACGGGATCTTATACTGTGCCATAAGCTAATCAGGAGCCAACATGCTTAGTTCAACTTGTCCTTTCACTGAGTTTGATTGGGTTTGAAGGAGTAGATTTATAAACGTATTTAGATTCCTAAAAGAAAGTGCAGACATATGGGGTTTTTCAAAAGCACCTAACCCCATTGATTCCCACCAGGAAAACCTGACACCATTAGCACTCAACCCCTTCATGGTTAAGAGCCTGGAGATAGGCCCAGCAGTGTGACCGGTTAGTCCTAGCCTGGAAACAGTTCCTGTAGTCAAAAGCTGTTGACTGAAAATGTTTTTATCCCCAGCCTTTAGCTAAATATTTGAGCTCAGATGTGACAGCTAATCCTGACTCCCCTGCAGTGCCATGTGGGGAGGTGACCCCTGCTGGCTATGGAACCTCTTTGTGCTATTATGTACCCTTATTAGGGCCAGATTCTGTCCCCTGGTAGCATATACAGAGCTCCTGCTAACATCAGTCGGATCCAGGCAGGCACCAGAAACAAGCTGTAACCCTTAGCCCCCATTCCCAGCAGGCTGCTGCTTCTCTAAGCACTAATGTATCTGTCATTCCAGAAAGGGGCAGGCTTTCATCTAGATTTGTTCTGTGTTTCCCTGCTGATGATCCTCACATCTATGATGGGCCTTCCCTGGTATGTGTCTGCCACTGTCATCTCCCTGGCTCACATGGACAGCCTGAAGAAGGAGAGCATAACTTCTGCTCCAGGAGAACAGCCTAAGTTCCTTGGAATCAGGTATTGTGGAAAGCTATTTCCCAGAAAAAAAATCTTGGCAGTTTCAGGACCAGTCCTTGCAGCTTAGGATCTGATTGGTATGTTCTCCAAGTGCCAGCCTGGCCATGGAATCATACAACGGGGATGCTGCAGGCTTTTCACAAGATATCACTGTTAGAAATCACTAAACAGTGAAAAGTAAATGTTTCCTGCTGATGATCTGATTCTAGAAGTTATTTGGAAATGGACAGCCTCTTTGTCTTCCTAGCCATTCTGATCCCAGATTTCAGGGTACAGGCAAATTGCCTGTGGGAGTCAAGGCAGAGGCTCCCCTTACTCTAATTCAGGGCTGCACAGCTGGGAAGCCACTTACAGGAGTTTTGCCTTCCTCCAGAACACCAGGCATTGTCAGAGCAAGGCTCTGAAACTATTTGTATGGTAGTTCTTTGGAGCATTCTGGATGTAAAAAATTGATGAGTGTATGGACCACACCTTGTTGGTAATTAATAAAAGTTGGTAATTAAAGGCAGGAGGCTGCCCATTGTTGCACCCCAATATTAGGGGGTGTCCACGGCTCCATACCACCCCTACACCACAGCCCAAGCCTCACAGATGGCATCTCAGGCAGTTAGTTGGACCCTCGCCTTCACCCATTAGCTGTGGCCCCCAACCATGGGGACCTTCAGCTTCCGTAAGCCCTGGCCCGGTCTCAGGCCCAGTCGGGACCCCAAGCTCCCTTGCTTATCGTGGGCATCTCTTGCGGTGGTCCCCTGGCCCTTTTGACCCTTAGGTCTTGGCCCCAGCATTGACCAGTCAGGTCCCTTAGCAGGGTCTTCGCCTCTTGCCTGCATTTGTGGAGTGGGGCTCCCCCATTCCTGGCTCAGGTGGTCCAGGGAGTGTGCCTGGCCCTGTGGGGTCTCTCCCCAACTGGCTCAGGCACTTCCCAAAGCTTACCTGGCCTCTACTCCTTTCTTTGATTTTATTCCCCTCGCTCACACTACAACTGGTGCTCCCAGGTCTCACGGGGACTCTCACTCCCCCCCGGAGCAGCAGGTCATTGTGCTCAGCCTTAGACGTTACTCTCTACCCACCAGAAGGTGAGGGCTGGGGTTAAGGTGCCCCTACTCACCTTACACCAGGGTGATCACTGGCCTGGCATTTCCTGGGGGCTCCCGCACCACTGAGAGCCCCACCAGGCCACCCACTCCCAGCAGGGTGCAGTTTTAGGTCATGCCCAGGACCCTCCAAGCCATCCCCTACAGTTCCTTCCTTACATCCAGGAGACAACCAGCAGCCAGGCAATGAAACTACCTCATCTTCTGCCAGCAGGGAACTGATCCGGTTATAAAGGCAGCCAGGGATTTAAAATGGCTGCCGCAATCAGGCACCTGCTGGCAGCTTGGCTTAGGCCCTTAAAGTGGCAGGCACCTATAGTGCCCTTCCACAGATGGTATTGCATGTCTTCTCAGCCCTTTGGAGTTTTCTTCTGCTTTTGGAACCCCTGCTTTGACGCCTCTGGTATTAAGGCAGAGAAATAGTGGCAGAGTGGATTCAGAGAAGGTTAGTAAAGTGGGGCTGGGCAACTGAACAGCCCTATATGACCTAGGGTCTGCAGTTTCTGGCTTTATTGTCATCTTAGCCCTAGCAGTGAAGCAGAAATATAGCCTTAGCAGATGTAGAATGGATATGAAAGATGGTGTTACTTTTAGGCGGTGCTGGAGCAGATTGCTGCTTGTCTGCTTTGAACCTGGGCACGCATTGGTGGGGAGGGAAGGAAGAGCTGGGGTTCAAACTTGAAATGCCAGGTGACTAACTGCAAGGATGCTTGTCCACAGAGAGCAGAGGCTGACTGGTTTGGTGGTCTTTATCCTCACAGGAACATCTGTTTTTTTGGCACCTATTCTCAAGGTAATAAAGCTTTGTGTGCTTCACTTCTTTATTCTATGAGTGGGAAAGTATTGAAATATCAGCAGTAGAGCTAGCACGATTCCACGTTTCATCATTCAGCTAGTTATTGCTCACTAATCATTCCATCACAAGACAGGATTAGGAGCATTCTACCATGTATGTATACAATTCAAAATGGACAGCAGGGAGCAAATGTAACAATATATAGTTTTAAAAAGTGTGAAAAAAGCAATACAGCTGATAAAATACTGTAAAAGCAATGGTAAGGAACAGTGCCCTGAGAGTTTGGATGGACTAGATGAGACCCAGTAAGTTTTGTCTTCATTCTAACTTCTGTGGACCAAATGCTAAAAGCTTAAATTTGTCTTACTCACTCCTCACTTGGATCAAACCCCCCCTCAAGATAATGTGTATCACAGGCCTGAGCATTTTGGACCAGTCCGTGTAGCAGTTTCTTCCCCAACAAATGTCTCTTTGCCATGATCACTATGCTATCCTTGGGGAACAACTGGAATGAGGAGCACCAAAAACCCCACAGAAACAATTTCCTCCCAAAAAACTACAAATCTCAAATTTAACTGACATGTTTAACATACAAAGCATGTGTATATAAGGAAGATGACAAAACTTTTGTGATGCTACCTTTGATTTTTTTTGTCATATAGTATGTAGTGTGATAGGGGGACAGTTAGGGTGTTTGTAGAACCTTAACTCAGAATTTCCAGTTTTCAAATATTTGTGTTCTGAAAACATTATCTTTTGGCAGTTTCCTGCTTTTTAAGTATGTTTTTGATCATCACAACATTCTTACGAATTGTTTCCTGAAGAAACTAATCACTTCACAAACTTATCTTAACAAACTTTGCTGCCTGGGAATATATTCAGAGTCTGATTTCTTTGCAACTGTTAAGCAATAATCATAAAATTAAAACTGAAATGAAATAAGTAAACAAAACAGCCATATTTTAAGATTGATCTGGAAGATAAAGCTTTTAGAATTTAACCTCATGAAGAGAGCTGCATTTAACAACGCTAACACATTACATTGATTTTTTTCCAGTATATTCCTATGCCTGTGTTGTATGGTGTCTTTCTGTACATGGGTGTGGCTGCTCTTAGCAGTATCCAGGTGAGTATAAATCCAGCCTTTGTGCCACATAGCTCACCTTGACAATGTGCCAGGGTCTGGTTTTTCTATGCGTGGGGTGAATTTGGGGAATGTAGCATTTTTGCTCTGTAATATATATTACATTGTATAACCTGATTTTTAAATTTGCTTGAGTGTGTGCATTAATGTGTGGCTTTAGTATGAGTGGTGATACCACAAGTGCATTGTATAAATCACCCAAACAAAAGCTGACAGACTCAGTGCCCCCACCAACATTATTCTCTTCGCTACATTTGTCACACTAAAACTGTCTGAGATGCATTTTAGGGAGTATATCCATCCTAAACCAGTTGGATGGTAGTTGGACGTCTGGTGTTTTATGGCCTGCAGGGCTAGAATTGGAGGCTTACCCTATTTGAAAGAAGAAAGATTTTTAACAGGGCATATTAGCAAGGAAAGGCCTGAGCTATCAGTCCTTGAGATCACAATATCCTTATTTATCAAAAAGATATTTTAAGCCAGTTTCAGAGATTTCTATAATTGTGCTCATTTATATTTTTTCCAGCTTTGGGCAGTCAGCGTAGGTCCTGGGTAAAAAAACCCCTGGTTTTACAGTACAAATAAAATAAATATACACTTGCTATAAAACATTCCACAAATAGCAGCTTGGGACCACTTGTGGCTAAGAGGGAATACCTGGCTAGGTAGGGTGGGGATGGTATAAAGGATCTATTGACTCCCTTTTGGATGACCTGCATAGCCCACTTGTGGTTTCAGCATCCCAAACACATGCCAATGAGACTGTTCTCCCACACTGACCCATCAAGCATTTCTATATTCAGCATTCACACCAGGTCTTTTGACAGCTCATGTTTTCCAGGAAAGGCCTTAAGGAGATGTTTTTAGAGAGATCTTAAAAGTATTACAGCCCTTCTCTTTCTGCCACCTGTCCAAAGAGAGACCTGACCTGATAGAAATATGGTCTGAAGGAGTCTGTGTGAGTGATCTCAGTGCTGGGGGGGAGCAGAGAAGCTGGCACACCAATTTCCCTGTAGAACAACAATGCCAATGGACATATTCAAACTAGGGAAGTTGAAATAATCATCCTTTCTGTGTTCACTGAACCAGAGTCTGTAGTAACAGAAGGAAATCTTATGAGGGAGGAGTGGTTACAGATGATAAGCCAAAAGAAAGACAGATTGAAATTGTGTCTCCTTTTCCACATAATCGTAGTGCAGAAATGAGTTTAGGGTTTTGTAGGTGTGGTTTCTTTCATTTATTTTACTACCTGACAATTATGAGGAATGTAAACTCTTGTGTTTTCCCTATGTTTGCTGGAGGACTTCTCTGATGACCCAGGAAGGAAACTGGAAAAAAGGGTAGTTGAATCATTCAACAAAGAGTACTTTTCTCCCAAGGTATCAAATCTAAGTGCTAATGCGTTCAAGCAAAATGCGTTCAAGCAAAATGAGGTTTTAAGCAATCCAAATAAAAGCACTTTCATCTTAGATTACTCTGGGTTCACCTCATGATGCTTCTGACTTCATAACCCTGACAGTTCTCTGGTCAACTATGGAGTCTTCCAGGAAGAATAGGGCTGGTAAGACCTGAGTTTCTAATGCAAATAAGAAAAGTAAGAGAATTTTCTTTTTCTTGGTAATAAAACTTTTTCAAGCTTCTTTGTCCAGCAGAAAAGGACACAACCAGTTTTCCTCTTTTGTCAGGCAGAAGGTAGGGCAGGATGGCACTTAGAGACTAACTGTTTTTTTCAACATAGCCAGAAACTCAATGCCAGAGACAATGGGGAATCCTGGCTTTCCACGCTTGTGGATCTTAGGTAATAAGTGGATGCTTGGCCTGGGTAAGAGGAGTGGAGCAGCTGGGGGTGCAGGGTGGAAAGTACATATCCTCTTTTGCTTTTCAGAGGTAGAGTTTTTTTAAAGAGGCTGGGTAATTCCCTCCCGTATTGTTCTGTGGGGTCCGTGGTCAGGATTTTGTAGAACTCTGTGTTGGAGTGGTCTCAGCCTCCTGTACATGTACTGTTTTGACCATGACAGTAGTGAGACCCTCCCTTATCAGCCTGTTGTGTGATAATATCAGGGTTGTTTTTAAGGCCAAGTATGGCTCTCTGTCCTATAGGACTAAGGTTGTAACACAGGCATTGCTTTATGGCAATCTCAGGATTGCCACAAAGGCAGAAACAACTTATGTACAGGTCCAAAGCAGGGCTGTGGCCCTCAGGTAGAGTCCAGAAGATGTCCTTCCTCCTGTTCTGTGTAGGGGTCAGGTCTGTGGTGCATTGGTAATTGCATGGCTCCACGTCATGGTAATCCTTCCTTTGTTAGAGGCGGCAGATAAAAGCCTCAAAGTCCCCATATAGCAGTAGCTTATTGAATTGTGTAGTGGGGCAGAAGAAAAGTCCACATGATAGTCCTGACACATCAAGGGAGCTGAGAGTGTGGCTGGATAGATTGATGATATTTCCTTTGGATTTTGGGATTGCTGTTGGAGCATTTAAATTTGGAAGTTTTGCTTCCTTCATCCTCCCTTACGGAGTTTGCAAGAGTTTTCATGGCTAGATGCAGAGATCTCGTCTTGGTAAACAGCTGTTTTGTCTGGATAGTTCCTTGTGCTGCTAGTTCTGCAAGTCTGCTGCTAATTTGTTTCTGTTTTGCAAGGTGTCACCCTGTCCTACCTTCTGCCTGGCTTCTGACTATTGTGGCTAACCACCCCTCCACTCTCTTTTGTCAGTTATCTTTAACCTAGAAAGAATATTTACATAAAACCGCTCTCGGTGAAATATGAGGAGGTTGGAGCAATCTGTACAGAGCGGTCCATGCTGTGTCCCACTGGTACTGCTGGATGTCAGACAGAAACTCCTGTTTGAAAAGGAACCAGCACCTGGGAATATCACAGAAAATCCCAGGGAGCCACTGCCAGCTTCTTGTTTTTTCAGTGCTGAAAACCCCAAGCATTATGACAAGAGCCTTTGAGTTCAGGGAAACACTGTCCAACTCCCAGGAGTGGAATGCCATATTTACATGCATACCACGTGTACCTTTCCCCAAAAGTCCTCCAAAACTAGGGAGTGTGTCTGAAGCAGGGAAGCTGTTTTTCTGCATGGACCAGAAGCATGGAGATGGTGTATAATGGCTCCTTCTTCTTTTCCTTCTCTTTTTGTGAGCAGACACATGGAAAGAGCAGAGCTGAGTCTTCAGCAGCAGCTACAGTCAGTGGTATAACTGATGGGGTGACAGGGGCAGCTGTCTTGGCATCAACTTGAAAGGACAGAAAAACAATGCTTGTCACTATAGCCACACAGTCACACCAGTGGTGGGGCAGCAACCAGAAGTTTCCATTGCCCCTGTGTGTAGCAGCCTCCCCTTCCCTCCCCTCACTCACCCTCCCCTTCCTGCTCAAGCAAAAGCAGTCAATTAATCTGTGAAGGGGTTTTTTGCCTGAGATAGCTTTTGCCTGAGCAGGAAAAGGAGAGTGAGTGAACTGAATATCAGGCTCTGTCGCTGCTCCAAGCTCCCATAACTCTGGAAAAATCTTTTTTCTTTCTTCATTCTGCCTTACCAAAAACAAGTTGCATGTCTTACTTGAGGGCAGGGGGTGGGTAGTGTGCCAGAAAATATGGTATGCCTCTGACTCTGAGCCTTTCCTAGAGCTCACTTCCAGCATATGATGTCAAACTATTATACATGCACACACATTTTTGAGCAGGTCTTATTTTAAGGTACATCAGAGCTGCTGCAGGTGAATGAAGCTGAGAAATGGGAGAATAAATGCATTTTGTGATGTGCTGTTTTGAATACCAGCCCCTCACTCTTCATAGACTGTGAGGCGTCAAGAGTTGTAGCATGTCCAGCCAGAGGTGTAACTGGTCATTACTGTACTCCCTCCACCATACCCTGCATCTTCCCTTCAGTGGCTCTGGCTCCAGCTCCAGAAGCAGAGAAGGCAGAGCAGTGATGGTAGAGCAAGGGCAGGAGCCAGAGGTTTGCTGCTGCTGGGAGAAATGTCACTTCCATTTTTTGCCACTGACGTGTGTCAAATACCAAAAAAACTACAGTCTTCAATACCAAAGAAGGAGGTGATATCTCCCTCCAGCAGTACTGAACCACCAGCCACTACTCCTCCTGTGTATGCCACCATCACTTCTCCAACCTCACTGCTGCTAGAGTTGGAGCCCCTGCAGGAAAGCTGTAGACCATGGGAGGAAAGGCAGGATAGGGGGACAGGAGAGTAAAGTGCCCTCCTTAGTTCCATTCTGGTACCTCCCTTCTGCCCCTTAGGCTACACCTGGGGTTTATGCCCTGCTCACAAACCCATCATTACATTACTGGGCCCAGTGTTTCTAGCTCTCAGCACTTTATTGAAAGCACTGAGAGACTTGGTGTTCTTTCAGCTGCAACTGCAAGAGTCAAGTGATTATGTGAATATTCTTTGGGTGTCAGGTGCTTGCATTTCTTTGTGGATCTGTATCTAAGAACCAAGAAGGAAATTCAAATAACTCAAAAATTATTATTATTTTTTTTTAAAAATCTCGTGAGTTTTGGGGCTTGTTTTATGATTTCTGAACACTTGGGGTCCGCAGCACTGACTGTTGTGGGAAGGTCTTTGTCACACACAGATAACAGTCTCATCTGAGCTCTGATTTTGGAGTATGACATCAGTGGCGTTGAGGAGGGTGCAACCAAATACAGTGTTATACCTTAGAAGAGAAAATGGTTTGAACTATGCTATACATAATCCCTAACAGGAAGTTGGGGAATTGTGTGGAATATGAAAAATAAACCCCAATGGATTGAAATCTGGAAACCTCAGGATCCTGGGCTTTATTTACAAAATATAAGATCCCTGATGATGTGTAAAATCCATGTTCATAATCTGGGTATCATGATCCATCCTGGGGACTCTCACTATATGGTTTTTGATCTGTGTTCCATTTTAGTTCATGGACAGAATGCAGCTCCTTCTTATGCCAGCTAAGCACCAGCCTGACTTAATTTACCTTCGTCATGTGCCCCTGCGCCGAGTCCACCTCTTTACCTTCATCCAGATGCTCTGTCTGGCCGTGCTCTGGGTCCTCAAGTCAACTGTGGCTGCCATTATTTTTCCAGTGATGGTAAGGAGTCCCTCTTGATGTCCCTCTAGCTCCTGCATGGAAGAAACTCAGAGGCCACAAGGGAGGTTGCCTTTGTGCCCTGCAATTGTTTAGGATCAAAATTCAGTCCAAATTAGCAGTGCTGATCCCCCGTGTCATTTAAGTACTGGAACCACATAACCTCCCTCTGTATGTTTTATCATGGCAACTGAGGGCTGCTGGAGTCCCCCTGCTGTCTGGGCCTGTGAGTCTGATGCCTTCAGTGATGAACCCCATTGCTGTGGCAAGGGAGAAACTAGCCCTGGTTTGGAATGGCCAAAGCTTCCACGTGGAATCTCCAGAAGGTACTTTCTAATATCCAAACTAAATTCCCTCTGCTGCAATGGCCTCAAACTGCAGCGGAGGAAATTTAGGTTAGAGAAAGAACTTTCTGACTATGAGGATGGCTAAGCAATGGAACAGGCTACCTAGAGAATCTCCTCCATCCCTGGAAATTTTCAGGAGCAGGTTGGACAAACACTTGGCTGGGATGGTTTGGTCAACGATGATCCTGCCTTGAACCTCATGAGGTCCCTTCCAGACCTACTTTCCTATGATCCTATCTGAGCTCTTGTTTTGGCCCAAGCTGCTGGCTCTAGTGGGGATACGGAAGGCAATGGAGTACATCTTCTCCCTGCATGACCTCAGCTGGCTGGATGACATCATGCCTGAAACAGACAGGAAGGAGGAAGACGGAAAATTGCCAAGAAGTCCAGAGGCAGAGGAGAGTGACAGTGAGGAGGTAGGTGAAGAAACAGCATCATGTCCTATCTCCTTCAGCCTAGGCATAGGGGAACTAGTCATCTAGCCAATGATCCGTTCAGGACTGTTTAAGTAGACTGAGCAATGGACTTGGTGACAGGGAGCAGAAAGTGTCAGGGACACATAAGAGCATGGGACAGGAAGAAATCTCAGGTTGTTGAATATAGTCTCCATATTTGCAGGCCATGATTTACCCAATTATTCCCCAAAATCCTGACTTCAAACCCTCCCACACAACTACAAGGCACAAAATCAGAAACCGAGTGAACATGTTGCAGCATGCCAGAACTAAAAGCATGGGAAGCAAGGGTGCTTCTAATGCCATGTCACAGCAATTTTAGTGATGTAATTGGTTAAGAATGAGGAGACTGGAAGGGAAGGAGCACAATTTGAGGCAAATCGTGGTCGAAGCACATGTGGAGGGAGTCAACATGAAGGTTGGGAGGGAGATGAGGGGATGTGGATGAAGGTTGGTACACCCCTCATCAGAGATGGTGCCCAAGATCTGCACAAACTCATTCTGTTCTCTGAGAGTCCCAGCATGCCTCTGGCAGAAGCAGGAGAGATCTGTGGCGGTTTAAAGCTCCACTTTTTATTGAAAGGCAGGTTTAGGCACTGTCAGTGTTTGCAGATGGCTGCATCAGGCATGTCCTGGGACCTGCAGCCACGTTTCTTACAGTGATGATTCCAAATACATCTGCAGTGGAGAGTGATATGAGACTTTGAGAAGAGTTGTTCAACAGTAACTTCTCTTCACTGGCTCTGAGGCCTTTTCGTGGGACTAGTTACCATAGAACATCACCAGACCCAGAGCAGCAAATCTGACCAGCTAGGTGGCCAGTACAGGCTTCTGTGAATGTCTGGGATAGGTATGTGAAAGGTTAAATGATGAATTATTTAACTGATAAGCCCAGTGATAGCTGGTGGGGCACAGTCTGGCAGGGAAGTGGGGGAAAGGAAACCAGAAGGCAAGAGGGCATGCAGGAGGGGAGGGAGAGAGGAGGAAGGGATTGG
>NW_017729000.1:46698385-46719790 GCF_001723915.1 Gavialis gangeticus | reverse complement strand
GGCAGGGAACTAATGCCCTTAGCCTATGAAGTTAAGGAGGAAAACAGTGGGCAGCCTAATTATTAAGTCATTAGCTGCTAGTTCACAGGTGCTCCCTCCCACCCAGCATGGGGCTTCTGGTGGGCTGTGTTGTCTGGCTGGGCTTGCCAGACAACACAGCTTCCTTCCCTTCTCCCCACCCCCAAGGGCCTCAGAAGCAGCTCCCAGCAGCAGCTGTCTGTGAGTTGCTGTGTTATCCATTAACCGTTTAACTGATATACTTAGAAGAAGTTAAATGGATACTTTTCTAAACTATATTTATATCCCTAGCCTGGGGAGCAGTAAATTATTTAGCATGCTACTGCTAGACCTGTGTGGGACACCAGACTCCAGTATCCTGTCTTCACAGCTCTGTACAGAAACAATGAAAGGAAAGCAATTTGCCAAATCCTGAGGTGTTGCTGTGCATTCAGTGTACAGGGACACATCAGCAATTTCCCCTTGTGAAAGTGTCTTTCAGCTGAAGATCTCAAGTGCTTTGATTAACAAAGGGTCCCAACAGTTAAGTGTCACAGCTGGGGAAGCCAAGGCCCGAAGAAGAGGAGCCCAGCTTTTTCAAAAGTTGTTGGTGCTCCAGTTTCTGAGGGTGCATCTTGGAGTGCCTTAGCCTCTTTTTCAGAGATGCTGAGCTCCACATGACATCAGTGGGAGCTGGAGGTGCTCAGTACCACTGAAAACAGCACAGTCTCAGGGTCTAAGAGAAGCACTGTCTAATAAAAGATCACTTCTGAGGATAAGAAACTTGCCCAAAGTTACACAGTCTCAGAGCTGTGAGCTGAAGTCAGGGCTTTAAGTGCTTCTTGGCTGTGTATATAGCTCCATAGTGTGGAAATACAGGTTAGTCACTCCTCTGTCACAGGGAAACCACCCCCACAAAGCTGCAGGTAAAGAAAGCTACTGGAGTTTCTGAGCGAGATTTAGTAGCAAGTTACAAAACAAGCAGAGAATGGGTGTTGGCTCCAAACTGGGTGTGGAGAATGCAGCTGTCTCCCAGTGTAAGTGTTTGAATGAAGCTACATATTCGGTGTGCAGGCTGCTCAGACTGTGATCCTTGCCTTGGCCTCTGCTTCTTTCTTCCAGTCTGAATTAATGTACCTCGAAAAAGGACCAGAAATCAATATCTCTGTGAATTAGAAGAAGTGAGGCTCACCGGTGGGACACAGTGAAAGGTGAGGGGAAATAATTCATGTGATTCATCTTGTTTGGGCTCATAGGCCTGTGTGCAGCCAGGGAGCTGTGGGTCTTAAGGACCTCTGGAAATCTGTAGGAGCAAGAAGGTTACTTGTAACAAAAAGAGCTTCTTTCTTACCTCTCCCTGCCTGCCCCCAGCTCCTGGCTACCACCCTGTTCTTCCTGCCATATTGAATGTTTAGTGTTATCCTGATTCATGAGTAGATAGCTCCTTCAGCTTATGCTGAGACTAATCACAGCCTGTAACATATCACTTCTGGGTTCACCGCTGAGCATGCGGGGGCCCCCCCCACACTTCTGAGGGACACTCCATCACAGTGTTCACAAGCTGCGACTGGTACCTTGAGGTATGTAGAAAAAACATTTAAAGCTGTGTCTTGGCTGAATCGCTGATCCTCTGAATCAGCATTGAATCTTGAGATATGGATTTGGCCCAATCGAATTGGGGACAGTGATCCAAATCAACAAATTGAATCACTGTCCCTGATTCAGGCCAAATCTGAATCTGAATTGAATAGGGCCTGTTTCGCACACCCCTACTGGAAAGAAGCCCAGGCAGTGCCAGCATATCTAAAAAGTATCAGAAGTAACTGCTAATTCAGGAAGGTCAAGTCTCAGGGTGTGCACAGACACACATATCATTTTCCTAAGGGATGATGCTGGAGGCTGCATGGTAGAATAGTAGGAGATGGAGAACTGACTCAGAGAACAGGGTTGGTGAGACTCTGTTGCCAAAAATGTCAAAGTACTCTTGCATGTCACAACTATTCTTCAGGCAGATGAGGACAGCATAGAAGTCTAGCTCTCTTACTGCTTGGTGGGTCACAAGGACTGTCATAGGGGAGGCAGCATGTAGCCATATCTCCTACAGGAGGAATCAGCCACTGTTGGGAATGAAGACACCTCCACAAGAAGGAAGAAGAGCAGGATTATTGGCTTTAGTGTCTCTGTGAGATATGCTGGGACTTTTGTTATGTAATTAGAACCGAGCAACAGAACTCAACTGCTAACAGTCTGCTTTATCAGGTTCCTTTCCCAAACCCCAAAGATCACAACACAGAAAAGCAAAGCAGCCTGGGCTCTGTGCTGTCCCCATCTAAACAACTCCTAGCACAGCTCCTCTTGCCACACAGGAGCCTCAAGGGCTCAAGCCACATACTGTCATAGGGGCTTTGCCCACAGATCAAAGGAACTTGCTAGCCTTTGCTAACAAACAGTAAAAGTACCAATGTTCTCATGTGATTTCCAACATGGCTTCTCTGTTGGGCAGGGAATATTTTCTGATGGTTTTGCATATGCAGGAAGAAGGCAGCTTGCATTCTAGGAGAAGGTCTCCAGAGCTCTACTGACATCCCAGGTATTGAGCCCAGCTGGTGCACAGGTGGTTTATAGGAAACGTGCAACACATGGAACACACACCTTTTTATAGGAAAGGTGCAACACATGGAATGAATGTACCAGGATATTCAATTTTATGAACAAAACAGACAGGTAGTCTGTCTTTTGCACTCACTCTTTTATATCTCATGATGCTGGAGAAGACAGCAGCATTTCCAAATATTTCTCTTCATTGTCTCTAACTGGATACCATTAGCTAAACCCTGTTTGCCACTGGGTGGCCCAGAGAATCTAACAATGTATGAAATAGGTGTCCTGTCTATTAAACTGATACTCCTCTGTCATCTCAATCCCTTGGTTGTAAATTCTCTAGCCTCATTCAATTAAAATGAAACCATGCTTTCTAAACTGATTCACTCATTCCCATCGTATTGTGCATGCAGGGGAATAAGTGTTAGTGCCAGGAACAATCTTCTCAGTGCAAGTCATGCCAAACATTGTAAGTCTCTTACTGATTCAGAAATAGTCTTGGGCACAATATGCTGTCTTGGAGCATCTACAGTGCTAGAGGGTCCAGTTTCTCAAAGAAAATAAAGGAGGGAGGTTGAACTCATGCTCATCTACAACTCATGAAAATCTTTCTATCCAGTGTTTACAGCTTCAGACAGCACTAAGGCATATCTCAAGGGAAAGCCTTTGGATCCTACCTTTCAGGAAAGAAATCTTATAACATCTGTAACTCAGCACAGACATATTCCATGGTCAATAGAAGTGGCCAAAGTTATAGAATTTTACACCCTGGACTGTGGCTTCTTCCTCTCTGATAGGGATGGTGTGCTCATGAACACGATAGGTTGCAGTAAAGATGCTGGGATGTGATGGAATATGGCATGCTGGGAGCAATAATTTACATGACTGTGTTAAAAACAAAAAATTTGCAGCTTGCTCTGTTTTATGCTGACCAAAGGCTAAGGATATTTTTACAGCAGGGGTGACCAACCTGTGGCATGGGCAGCCTCTGCGTGAGGCAAATGATGGATCAAGGAGGGGACAGCCTGCAAGCAGATAGGGTAGGAAACAGAAAGAAGAGCAGCAGATCCAGCAGAGGAAGGGGATTGGAGTGGCACTCGGGGGGAGTGTAGGACTAATTTGTGGCATAGCTTCCAAAAAGGTTGGCCTTTGCTGTTTTACAGGAAAAGAAAATCCCTCTGTACTCTGGTGACTGTGTTTCTTTTGGCTTATCTTTTTCATGCTCTACAATAGGAGTCAGTTCTATATGCAACTGCCCTCCTTTCACCACATATCTCTATCATATCCTGCTGAGTGGCAAGATAATAGTAGCTGTGGGGGCTGAGTCCTTGCTCCCTCAGGATGGACCCGCATCTTCCTGAGGATGGGGCTCTCTCTCACCAATGCTTCTGAGGCAAGCTGGGTCCCCCAGGCCTTATCTCCAGAAAGATATGGGTCCATTTTGAAGGAGCCCACATAAGCTATTCTCATGCTGACACTACCTAGTAGGACATGATAGAGGTATATGATTAGGGCCTCTCATACTGTCTTCTATTAAGAAGCAGATCCCTAAAGCAGATTTCAGACTTTGTAGGAACAGGTGAATGAAGCAGGTGTCATCTCTCAAGACTGTTGTTTCAGGCTTTCTGCAGACTGAGGCAGATTACTGCCACATGAATTACACTTAAGTCACATTTTCAAGTTTTTCTTCTCACTCAGAAGGCTTGGAAACATTTTTAAGGGCTTGGGACCTTGCACACAGCCCTCTAGTGACTATGGCCATTTTTATACATGCTTTGGGACATGGTATCAGGCACTTTAATTAGTGAGCCACAATAATTACAAGTGCCCGCACATCACGTGTATCAGCATTCCCACACTGAAAAAATGGTGGCAGGGCGCTTTGAACTAAAACGCATCAAGTGTGTTTTTATGTCAAAGTGCACCACCACCATTTTTTTAGCACAGAGACATGCAGGGACGCTGATACACGTGAAGTGGAAGGCTGCCAAAGCATGTCAATTTCCGTGATCCAGCAAACTCGATTAAACAAGTCTGCTCCAACATGCTGGATTTCTAGTGCATTGGGGCAGGCTCTGCTTACGTTTATAGGAGCCCTATATCTCAAACCAGCCCTGGCAGTGTGAATCTTAATGCTCCCTGGAGGTGTGAAAGCAATTGTGTATGATATTGTGGATAAACCTTTTCACTTCCAAAATGTGACCAGCTGGTGCCGCTTTTGCTATAGCCATGATGAGGTTTAACATCCATGCCTACATTCCAGTGTCTTTGGAACTTCCCATGAAATCCAGCAGAAAGTACCTTTTACTCCACACTCTTCTCAGCCATCTTCTGATGAATTTTATTTTCTGCCATATATTTATTTGAATATGTAAAAATAGATTTAATATTTGAGACAAGCTACAAAAGTTATTGATATCATAACATTCAAGAACATTGAACACTGAACACTTCTACAGGCCTAGTGAGAGGCAGATTCCCACCTGCACTAGAACTGCATTTGGCACCTCAGTTAAGAGATGAGATGCAGAAGTAACTTTTATACCTCCCTTCATGGTCTCTTCATTCTCAAGGCTGTTAGGATTCAAACCAGGCCTCAGCACAAATTAGGGCAGCCTCGGGATAAATCCAACTTATCTGGTACTTGAAGTTCACCATAGGATAGATCACCAGTCCTAGTTGTTCCTTCCCATCTTCGACTAGCCCTCCCAGGCCCCAGAAGATTGGGCATGAAGGACTGGCATTATCAATTCCATCCCACCTGAGGTATTCCCTATCAATGGCTGCTAAAAGGTTTCCTTTGCACTTCTGGAATTTCTAAAAAGATTAAATTAGCTAATGCAGAACCTGGTTCTGGTTTTGAGCTAGTTCAGGAATCTCTGTGCAGTTGTGCTGCACTATATTGTCCATATACATTATAAATAATAGTGGCCCCTATGGCAGTTCCTAGATCAAGATTCTCTCCTTCCTTTGAGAAAAGGGAACAAACTTAAACTCTGAAAGCTCCACAACACTTCTAATTCTGCCTTGCTGAGCTGGGTTCAGTGGAATCAACCCACTGTACAGAAAACACACCAGTTCTGCTTAACTGGTCTTTATTTAGCTTGGATTGCTAAAACATGAAACATTTTGGATTAGAGATATTTTCATATAAAGAACATTGTTACAATTACTTCGTAATGACATTCAGTGGAAAGTTAAGAGTTAAAAACTTGATGAACAACCTGACAAGTTTTTGAACCCAAGACATTTGAAATATGGAGCAGACTGTCCATTTGCCAGTGTTGAAAAATCTGTTTCTTGATCCCGTGAATTGAATAGAAGTGGATGAGAAGTTTTCCCATCCAACAAATGTTTCTGAAAATTCTAGACTTTTCCCCATCCTGCACTGGGGTAAAACTGATATCTTTGAAAGTTTTTCGTAAATATTGAAAGGCAGAAATAGACCTACCCACCCATCTCAAAGTATGGGAGTGACTCACTGTAGATCGTGGGTTACTGAGGTTCAAGTATTGCTCCCAATGAGGCACCCTAAAAAATTACATATACTGTATCTCCCTACTGCAGTGTTTCCCAAACTTGATACCTGAGGCACACTTTTTTTCTGGATTAAAAGTGGCAGCATGATTCACTCGTACACCCAAAAGAGAGAGAGAGAGAGAGAGAGAGAGAGAGAGAGAGAGTGTGTGTGTGTGTGTGTGTGTGTGTGAGTTCACAGGCCAGATCTGGTCCATGAGCTTGATCTCACCCTGTGGTCAGGGTCTGATTCTGTTGGTGGCAGAAAATGTGGAAATTTGATGGCAGAGAAGTAGCAGCAGTGTTAATTGCTACCATTTCCCCACTGCCAGGTTTCCAGACCCATGGGGAGCCCCACAGGCTGGCTGATATGGCTCTACAGGCCAGATCTAACATTGCTAGGGTGCAGCTACACAAGACACTTTACTGTGCAGTAGATTAGTCTACTGCTCAGTAATGTGTCACTGGCTATAGTAGATTAGTCTACTGCTCAGTAACGTGTCACTGTGCAGTAGACTAAATTTCTGTTCATTTAACTTGTACCTGTAAATGCAGGCACTCAATTAAGTGCACAGTAAGTACTGCCCAGTAGCACACATGTAGATACTGACTAGGAGCAAATTTGCTCCCTGTCAGCCAAACCACAAGGGGGCAGCTTCCTGCTTGAGCCAGAGTCACAGGGCTGGGAGTTTATCATGCCCATGGCAGGGAAGGCTTTTTACCTGTCCCAGCCTGGCCTTTAGACCCCTCACCTGACCCTAAGGCCTGTGCCAACTGCTGCCAGCCCCTGGGCATCAGGTCTCAGAGGTGTGAGTCCGTGCTGGCTACAGCAGGCTTGTGATCCCAACTCTGGCCCCCGGGGCCTGCTCCACCACCTGTATGCCTCCCAGGTACTGTGCCCCTCTGCTGAAGGTATGTGACAAGCCCTGGAGGCACCTGGAGTCTCTGGCTGAGCCCCCAGGGTCTGTCAAAGCACCCATGATGGCAGCCTCATCAATGCCACAGACAGTGTCCTGGGGCCCCAGCTGAGCAGAAGGAGAGACTGCTGACCTTACTTCACTGTGGGGCGATGCTGAGGTGCAGATCCAGTGCGGAGAACAAGCCGGGGAAGACACCAGCTGTGACCAATTCCATATCCTCCCCAGAGGGGGCCACTGCCTGGGCAGCCCAGGAGCCATGCCTCTGTGCCCTGAGGCACTGCCAGCAAGCCACACCACGTTGCTGCCTGCAGGGACAGACTTGGGCCACCAGGACTGCCTGCCATCCCCTTCTGGTAAGCCCCACACGGGAGAGCCAGGGAGGCAAGGGAGTGCTATGGCCACCTGTGCCCACGCCAGCTCTGCTGCCCACCCCCGGGCTGCATACCTGGCCTGCCCACCCTGCTTGACCTGGCTTCTGGAGTCCCCCCCAACAACACACAGAGAGGCAGGAGGTAGTGCAGAACTTGAGTGAAAAGCCAGTGCTCTCCCAGCTCAGCATCCAGAGACCTGTCACATGCAGAGACACTTGTTGATGGCAGTGGCAATCTCCTCCTTGGCTGCAGGCATCAGGCTTGTAGTGTAAGCAGAGGTACCCCTCCAGGTGGTGGCACACATTGAAGATAAGCTCAGGCTTGCCTGGGGCACCATCAAAGCTCAGGGTCCCGCACCAGGTTCTCAGGTGCTCCAAAGCATGGCAATTAGCAGCAGAAAGGTATAGTGAGTTGGGCACCCCTTGGTGTGCTAAAACAGCTAATTACTGAGTGCCTGAGGGACTCTCAGCAGGGGTATGCTTGGGATGCAAGCCACATGCCATGGGGGCCACTCCAGAGAGGCCTAACAGGAGGGGAGGACAGGGGCTAAGTGCCCCATGGAGAGAGTGGGGATGGAGGGTTCAGCTGGTGGCAGCCTTTGGCAGGGGCCTCCTGGTCTATTTACCATGGTGCCTTGGCTCCGTTGTGTGCGTGACCCCCAGTTTGAAGCCAGGTGATGCGTAGCCCCCTCAGTACAGTGCATGTTACCTCTGAAATGTTGCAAATTCTCACAAAGACCCTCTTTGTCCTTGCTTTGCAGGTCCAGCAGCTGCACATGGGGTAGAGGCACCAGTCCCCACTGGAGATGCAACTTCAGGGACACCACCACTATCTGCCACCAGCGCCCTCCACACGTACTGCCTCTGCCAGTGGTGCATGCCAGATTGCATCTTCCTGCTGGACCAGTTAGTCACTGTGGCAGAGGAGTGGCTGGTAGACACCAGGCTTTGTGCACCCAGGATGTGGAGCACAAGTGGGAGAGGGATCAAAAGGATCATGCCTTCTGGGACAGGCTCCTCAACCTCAAGAAGAGGCACGCTGCTCTCCTCAAGAGGTTGCTGGAGGCACAGGAATGGCAGGCTGCTGTGGTAGCCTGGGCAATGGAAACCATGGAGAAGGACCGCCAGGTACTGCACGCTATTGTAGCCTTGGCAGTCACCTTCATAGTTTCATAGTTTCATAATTGGTAGGGTCGGAAGGGACCTGAGCAGATCATCAAGTCCAACCCCCTGCCATGGCAGGAAAGAGTACTGGGGTCAAACGACCCTGGCTAGGTGATTATCTAGCTTCCTTTTGAAGACCCCCAGGGTAGGAGCAAACACCACTTCCCTTGGAAGTTGGTTCCAGATCCTTGCTGCCCTGACTGTGAAGTAGTGCCTCCTGATGTCTAGCCTGAACCTACTCTCAGTCAACTTGTGGCCGTTGTTCCTAGTTACTCCTGGTAGTGCTTGGGGGAACAGGGACTCTCCCATTCCCTGCTGGTCCCCCCGGTAAGTTTATAGATGGCCACCAGATCCACTCTCAGCCTTCTCTTGTGGAGGCTGAACAGGTTCAGGTCCCGTAGCCTCTCCTTGTAGGGCCGGCCCTGCTGCCCCCTGATCATGCGAGTGGCCCTCCTCTGGACCCTCTCCATGCTGTCCACATCCCTCCTGAAGTGCAGCGCCCAGAACTGGACTCAGTACTCCAACTGCGGCCTGATCAGTGTCTCATAGAGGGGGAGGATCACCTCCTTGGACCTGCTTGTGATGCATCTGTAGCTACATGACAAGGTACGGTTAGCCTTACTGACCGCATCCTCACCTTCATGACACCCTCCACTCAGCTCCCAGCCCTGGCCCTGCCTGCCTTCAGGCAGCTACCCATGGCCCTGTGCCAAGCCCCACAATGGGGCTGAGAGAAGGTCCAGCATTGCCTGCAGCAGCCAGGGCCCCCTGCCTGCCCCTGCTCCTGTGCTGGGTCCCCTGGCAGCCATGCTGCCCACCTGGGCTGACACCCAATGCTCACTCTCCTTCCATGTGGCCCTCAAGCAAGAGATGGCCCCTGCTGGGCCAGCTCTGCCCACAGGCCCTGCTGGCTATGGCCCTATGGAGGAGGAGGGAGAGCAGGCTGGACAGCACCCACTCTTGCCCCTAGCTGAGCCTCTGGTCCACCAGCCTCACCACAGTGTCTGCACCTGTGGTGGTCCCCCCCAGAGGCTGTGGTTCCAGGCATCTCTCCCCAGACTCTGCTCCATAGGCACCTCCAGCCAACCGTTCCCCCTGACCCTAACATCAACCACACTCTTTTAAATAGCTGCATGGAGAACACTGCCAAAAATGTGTTGATTTGGTGGTGGTAATTGAGGTGGGGGGGCTGTTGTTAGGGAGGGAGGATGGAAGGAAGTGTGTTGTGGTGGAGGAAAATAAAGATGGTTGAGTGGAAACTGTCCAGAGTATGTGTGGTCTTGGTGGGGTGCTGTGGGCCTGGGGTTCATAGGCAGCTGCCCATGGACATGGTACCCTGTCCACACCTGCCAGGGGTGGGGGGAGGGCAGGGAGTGTCCATGGTGAATTCACCACAGGCTCCTGGGACAGCTTCCCATGCTAATCTGAGTCTGTCCCCCTGAAGACCTCTGCCAGGCTGAGACTGCCTAACCTGGAGCCCTGTGCCAGGCTGAGCCTGCCCCACCAGGAGCCCCCTGGTATCTGGGCAGTCGTAGCTGGAGCCTGCAGCTCTCCCTGCCTGTTCCAGGAGGTCAAAGCAGGGCAGAAGCAGGCCTGGATCTACTTAATCCTATAAGGACCAAATCTGCTCCCAACAGGGTGCATATGTAGATGCATTCCCAGGGCTGGCTTACTTTGAAAGAATTTACTGCTCAGTAAGCCTAAATCACAATAAAGGTTGAGAACCACTGGTGTAGTTTAACCACTGGTGATATGCTTTATAAACCCAGGATGGAAAATACTATATAAACGCACAGTGTCATTTTGTATATGTCTAACCACCCAATCACACCACTAATATGAAGATATGCCCTATACAGAGGTATTTGTTGCCTTCAGTCCTACAGCATGTGTAGACATGCCCCTAAAAGTATCATTTTTTGCAGCACATTCCCATTGCTCACACAGCACATTAGTGAGCCACAGCTCACCCTTTGGGAATTGCTGCTCTACTGATAATTTTCACATAAATGTATTAGTTTTGACAGATCATCATTTTCCAACAGAGAAGTCTTTTGCTTTAGAATTCCCAACTGGTTCTAGTGGTAACTAGGGCTCCTGTGGCACTTTCCAAAATATCAGTCAAAAGTGTCAGGTCAAATGCCAGTTCTCATAAAATTGCTTTCTGGCCACCTTCCATCTAAATAGTTTCAGATGCACATGATAGTCTTGATTTCCTGTCCTGATTGGTTGTATGGTGTTCCTATATGCTATGAAACAGCTGATGAGCCACACCCCAGGAGTGGCTACATTTCATTCATGAGTTATTCTTTTACATAGTTTGTATCAGAGGCAATACAAATCCTTACTGACTTTTCTTCATGTAAGCAGTCCCTTTTAAATTAATGGGACTCCTTAAATGAATACAGATTTGGGAAGATTTGCGGTTTGATTCTTGAGTTTAAGTCTGGAAAAACTCAGACTCTTCTGGGTTGGCTGGCATCACAGACACCTCTGACCGTATAGCATTCCATGGCCTTTAATTGGTATTTATGGGGGCTGAACAATACTAGTTTGGCCAACAACTTTGTTAGTTGTTATTATTGCAATCAAAATGAAATGACATCAGTGCAATAACTATAGGGCTACAGATCTGAAACTGGGCAGCATTCTCTACATCTTGCTGAAACAGGAGAACAAGTAAATCCTCACTGCTGGGGGTTTTGCTTCTGTAAGAAAGAGACATTTCTGGTTAACTTATACAAATAAGAGAAACCAATTATCCATTTTTAAAGCAAGTTAAGAGTGCCTGTAAGAGGGTTTCCTCTGACTAGAGTAATGCAAGTTTGCATATAGACAAGACTGAAGGCGACAAATACCTCTGTATAGGGCATATCTTCATATTAGTGGTGTGATTGGGTGGTTAGACATATACAAAATAACACTGTGCATTTATATAGTATTTTCCATACTGGGTTTACAAAGCATATCACCAGTGGTTAAACTACACCAGTGGTTCTCAACCTTTATTTTACCAGGACCCATTTACAAACATTGATGGCCAGTCCCAACCCAGTAAATAATTTAAGTAGAAAACAGCCCCTGGCCCTGCTGGTGCCCCTCACTCCCAACCCACTGCCTTCCCACCCCCAGGCCCCAGCTTCCCAGTGTGTAGGGGAGGAGGTATGTGTGTGGGGCAGGGGGATGTGTGTGGGGGTATAGGAGGACATGTGCTCCCCTAGATTTGTGTGCCCATAGTGGACATGGGGCTTCAGCCTGGTCGGAGCTGCCTCTGTGGCCCAGTGGGTGGACCTGGCATGAGGGGGCAGAGCAGGGTGGTGAGACTCATTGCTGTGCTCTTTGACTGGGTCCATGAGGGTGTTTTCTACCAGCATTCCCACCGGTGGGCAGCACTGTCACCTGCCCTTCAGGTGCATCCTATTATGCATCTTAAGTTTCATAAACACATGCCATTTCCCAGGCACAGTGGCAAATTTTTAAAGTTTAAATCCCTAAATAATCCCTATGTGGGAGTCCTTGTTATGGCATCTATTAGCTCATCTATTAGCCCTATAAATGAGAAATGATCTTCTTGGAGAAGCTTTGCAAACTGCTCCTGTCTTTGGGAACTGTTATACTTGCAGGGAGAAAGAAAATGGGAAAGAGCTGCCTCATGGTGAAATGGGGCTGCAGGAAGCCACATTAGACATTATTATTAGCAGCCTCATCATTATTAGAATATATTTGGTTCTGGCACCTTTTGTATGTCACGTGCAGAACCAATATATTTGGTTTTGCCCATGACAACTTGACACTGCACTAGAGCATCCACCTTGTGAAGTCTCCATGCTGTCATATAGTTACATCACATGATAGGCACAATGCAACACTACAGAAGTTCACCATGCTGGGACCACTAGGTGGACCTAGTCAGCTCATGAGAGCTGCATCATGTGCCCTGATAATCTGGATGTGGCTGTGTGGTTTGGTTATCACTGTTCAATGCTCACTGTTTGGTGATCATTGAATTCTGTGTCCAGAGACTACTTAGTTACCAGACATTCTCCTCTATGCCTTGATTTCACCCAACCTACATTCTACCCCTTTACACTGCTCTTCAGGATCTAGATACTGTCTTTTAGGTCATCCAGCATCTTGAAGTCCTGTCCCTGCTCCCAGCCAGTGATCCTTGCACCTGGAAAGGGCCATGAAGTATGATTTGCTTTCCTGAACACGGACTGCAGATGCCCCAATATAAGCTTGGACTATTATATCATAGAATCATAGAAAAATAGGGTTGGAAGGAACCTCAGGAGGTCACCTAGTCCCCACCCGCTGCTCAAAGCAGGACTGTCCCCAACTAGATCATTTCAGCCAGGGCTTTTTTGAACTGAGTCTTAAAAACCTCCAAGGATGGAGATTCTACTACCTTTCCAGGTAACCTGTTCCACTGCTTTGCCACCCTCCCAGTGAGAAATTTTTTCCTAATATCCAATTTAAACCTTCCTTGCTGCAACCTGAGACAATTGCTCCTTGTTCTGTCATCTGTCACCACTAAGAACAGGCTAGCTCCATCCTCTTTGGAGCCACCCTTCAGGTTGTTAAAGGCTGCTATCAAATCCCCCTCAGTCTTCTCTTTACTTGACTAAATAAGCCTAGTTCTTTCAGCTTCTCCTCCGAAGTCATGTGCCCCAGCCCCTAACCATTTTTGTTGTCCTCCACTGGACTCCCTCCAACTTTTCCACATCCTTTCTATAGTTCTTTTGTTTGTTTGGTTTTTTTGGGGGGGGGAACTGGACACTACTCCAGATGTGGCCTCACCAGTGACAAATAGAGGGGAATAATTACTTCCCTCAATCTGCTGGCAACAATCCCAGTAATGCAGCCCAGTATGCTGTTAGCCTTCTTGGCAACAAGTACACACTGCTGACTCATATTCACCTTATAGCCCACTGTAACTCCCAGGCCCTTTTCTGCAGACCTGCCGCTTAGCCAGTTCGACCAAAGCCTGTAGCGGTGCATGGGATTCTTCTGTCCTAAGTGCAGGACTTTGCATGTATCTTTGTTGAACCTCATGAGATTTCTTTTGGGCCAATCCTCCAATTTGTTGAGGTCACTCTGAATCCTAGGCCTACCCTCCAGCATATCTACTATACCACCCAGCTTGGTGTCATCCATGAACTTGCTTAGAGTGCAATCCATCCCAACTTCCAGATTGTTAGTGAAGATATTGGACAAAACCAGCCCCAGGATTGATGGCTGGGGCACATCACTTGATACCACCTGCCACTTCGACATTGAGCCACTGATCACTACCCATTAAGCCTGACAATCCAGCCAGTTTTCTACCTACCTTACAGTCCATTCATCCAATTCATACTTCCGCAGCTTGCTTGCAAGAATGCTGTGGGAGACCATATCAAAGCCTTGCTTAAGTCAAGGTGTACCACATCCACTGCTTTCTCTGCATCCATAGAGCAAGTTATTTCATCATAGAAGGCAATCAGGTTGGTCCAGCATGACTTGTGCTTGATGAATCCATGCTGACTGTTCCTGATCACTTTCTTCTCCTCCTGTTTAAAAATGGATTCCTTGAGGACCTGCTCCATGATTTTTCTGGGGATTGAGGTGAGGCTGACTGGTTTGTAGTTCCCTGGATCCTCTTTCTTCCTTTTCTTAAAGATGGACACTATATTTGCTCTTTTCCAGTTGTCTAGGACCTCTCCTCAAGTGCCACAAGTTTTCAAAAATGATGGCCAGTGGCTCTGCAATCACATCAGCCAACTCCCTCAGCATCCTCAGATATACTACATCTGGCCACATGGACACATCCAGATTTTCTTAACAGTCTCTAACCTATTCTTTCACCACTGAGGGCTGCTCACCTCCTCCACAAACTTTGCTGCCCAGTGCAATAGTCTGGGAGCTGACCTTGTCTGTGAAGCCTGAGGTAAAAAAGGCATTGAGCACTTCAGCCTTGTCCTCATCATCTGCCACTAGGTTGCCTCCCATGTTTAGTAAAGGACCCACACTTTCCCTAACCTTCCTCTTGTTGCTAACATACTTGTAGAAACCCTTCTTGTTACCCTTCATGTCCCTTGCTAGCTGCAACTCCACTTGTGCTTTGGCCTTCCTGACTTCATCCCTGCATGCCTGAGCAATATTCGTGTACTTCTCCCTAGTTATCTGTCCAAACTTCCACTTCTTGTAGGCTTCCTTTTTGTGTTTAAGCTCACTGAAGAGTTATCTGCTAAGCCAAGCTGGCCACCTGCCATATTTGCTATTCGTTCTGCATATCAGGATGGTTTGTTCCTGTGTCTTCAGTAAAGTTTCCTTAGCACACAACCAGCTCTCCTGGACTCCTTTTCCCCTCAGACTGCTCTCCCAGGGGATCCTGCCCATCAGTTCCCTGAGGGAGTCAAAGTCTACTTTTTTGAAGTCCAGGGTCCATACATACTCTGCTTCTCTTTTTTCCTTTTGTCAGGATCCTGAACTCAATCATCTCGTGGTCACTGCTGCCCAAGTTGTCATCCATGTATACATCCCCCTACCAATTATTCCCTGTTTGTGAGCAGCAGGTCAAGAAGAGCATGGCCCCTAGTTGGTCTCTCCAACACTTGTGCCAGGAAGTTGTCTCCAACGCTCTCCAAAAACATCCTAGATTACCTGCGCACTGCTGCATTGCTATCCTAGCAAATGTCAGGGTGATTAACTCCCCCATGAGAACTAGGACCTGTGATCTGGTAACTTCTGCTAGTTGTCTTAAGAAAGCCTCATCTACCTCATCCTCTTGGTCTGGTAGTCTATAGCAGACACTCACTATGACATCAGCCTTGTTGCTCTGCCCTCTAACCTTAACCCAGAGACTTTCAACAGGCCTATCTCCAGTTTCATAATGGAGCTCTGAGCAATTATACAGCTCTTTTACATACAGCACAACTACTCCTCCTCTTCTCCCCTGACTGTCCTTTCTGAACAGTTTGTACCCATCCATGTAGCTCCAGTGATGAAGCTATCCCACCAAGTCTCTGTTATTCTAATCACATCATAGTTTCTTGACTGTGAAAGGACTTCCAATTCTTCCTGCTTGTTCCCTGGGCTCTGTGCATTCATGTACAGGCATCTGAGATAACTAGAGAATTGCCCTACTTTCTCAGGAAAAATGTGGAGACCTCCCCTGTTGCTCTCTCCTGCTTGTGCTTCCTTTGGTATCCATGCCCTTGTGAACCTAGTTTAAAGCCTTATCCTGGCTAAGTGCCCCACACTGGGGGCTGTCTCTTGTTCTCTCTAGATCCTGCCACAATTCAGTCGGCCTGAACAGCTTGGCCCTATGGAAGAGGGAGAGGTCCCCAGCACTGCAGACCTTTGGTGGCCATGGAAAGAAGGCTTCCCAGTGCAGATGCTCAAAAGAGACTCCTGTTCTCACTTCTAGAAGCCATGGCAGCTGTACATCTATGTAATCAGTGTGCCTATACAGGACCTGGCTCTGTGTGGATAAACCCAATTTTTGAGTCCAAGGACCAGCTCTGATCTGCTGTGACTCTGGAGTTTATATGATTAACTAATGAACCCCAGCCTTGCTCAGAGAGCTGCACTGGGACTCCACCTTCCTGATCATCCTCATGTGATGAGCAGAATGTGAGAGAGAACCTGGGAGTATCTGCTGGTAGGCAGGTATTGGACAGGCTGGGTGTGGTGAACACCCAGCAAAATGTGGTCTTGGTCTGGATGGGGGCAGATATTCCTTGCATGTGATCACGTCTCAAAACATTAGGACTAGCCCTGTGTAGAGAGATCCCTCCTGATCATGAGGTTTGGATATGTTGCTCTGGTTGGTCCTGTGTTTTGCCTTAGATACAGAGAAAGTTAGCTTTTGGACATACATCCAGTTTCTTTCACCAACACGGTATCCACACACAAAATAACATATCACTTATATCCAGTGAAAAACAACATACTCTGCACAAGTTTGTCATGCCAAACAATGCCTCCAGAACATATTGATGGTTTGTTGGAAACTGTCTTGCAATTTATCTGTTATATAATTCACATTATAGCCAACAGGCCAAATTCCTCCACTGTGATCACTCTTGGACTTGGATCTTTCACTCTCTCTCTCTCTGTTCTGTAGGTTTTGATGGTGCTCGTCACTTTAAACTTTAAGCACTTCCCAAATACTTTAAGCACTTTAGACTTTAAGCACTTCCAAAATACTTTACATGTTTGTGGAACCACATGGTGCTTTTTGATTTTATTTAATTCCTGGCAAAGGAGTCTCTGCTTGGGAAGTATTTTAAAAAGATCATATTTATTATGGTGCCAGGTATGGTAGAAACTGTCTTTAAATGGCATAATTCCTGAGAAGGACTGCTGCTGGCTAGAGACAGAATCACTCATGTAACAAGGTCTTGACTTAGGCACAGGGAAAGAACTACAATCAGGGATAAGACTAGGGCTTAGGAAGATATGATAGAGGCAGATTAGGAAGTAGTGCGAAAAAGAGAACATAGAGTATGCCTATACAGGGCAGACACATCCATCAGAGAGCACAGGTGGCCTGTGACTACTCATTGAGGGCATTCAAGTGAGCTGCAGATTCTGGGGCTCATTTTGTGACAAGTCTGGTATGCAGTCGTGCATCCTGTGCATGCATAATTACTGTAAACACACCTGTGAATTTCGCAATGGTACATGCAGATGAATAAATGCAGTTTTTTGTACACTCACTTATGTGTATCTACAAGGATTATTGCACATGTAAACTTATTAAAAAATCAGGTTCATATCAGCCAGGGCGCTCAGATGTCTCATTCTTCTCAACTACTGTCTGCATTCTAAAAGATACATGAAATTGATGGGAGCAAAAGGCACTTAGCACCTCTAGGAGGTATTATTATGCAAGCTCAACCCCTGAACTCCATGCACTGTGCTGGATTTGCGTGGCTGCAAGTTATACAGGATGTGCACCTCAGTGGTTTATAATGAATAACATGAAAATCACTTCACACTGGGGGAATAATTTTCATCCACAGATTTCAAAGGGCAGGTCAAGCATAATTATCTCCATTTTATACGTGGGAAACCCCGAGCTCATTTAAGATTAAAATATTTCATGGTGTCTGTAGTTATCCCAAAAAACCCTGAAGCCCTGAAAGCCCCTTAGACTATTTTGGCCTAGTGATTTGCTCAAGGTCACATACCGAATCATGGGATAAGAGCCCAGGTCTCCTGACTTAAAATCCCGTGCCTTCTATTCCCACTCAGCAAATTGTGACCAATCTGTGTTAAACAAGTAACAAGAATGTTGCTTACAATTATTACAGTACAACAAATTCAGCTAAATCTGGCATGTTTTGATTTGTGAAGTTCCAAAAGCAGATCTGGAAACGCCTCACCCTCTAAGAAAACCATAAATCAGTAGGAGAAATCCTGCTGCAAAAAATGGGCACTGCATCTTTTAAAGAAAGTGGAATCTAGCACAAAAGTTATTGCAGTGCAAATGCTGGGTTTTCGATTAAGGAACAGCTTGCGATGCCACCTCTGCAGGTGTGAATGCAGGGGTAGATGCCAGGACTGCCAGGTAAAGGTCAATCAAGATGCATTTGTGGAGTAGTAACTTCTCCCTTTCACCACTACATAAGGGCTGGGGATGGTTGAGAAGTTGGGCTATGCCCTGCCCCTGCACTGATGAGCAGGGCTGTCTCAGTGCAGAGGATGGAATGTGCTTCAGTCATTCCGAAGACCATAGCGCTTCATTCTGGTATGCTAGTCACAGGAGTCCTAGCAGGGATGTTTCTGCTTCAGGACTGTGGCTGCAGCCCAGCCTCTGCACCCTAGTTTGGTAGTTAAGCCTGCAAGAGAAAGAGTGCAGTTTTGTTGCCAGTCTTCAATAATCTTAAAATTAACATAGGTTGAAACATCTGGGTATTGGGAAAGAAAGATTTAATACTGGGAAATGTTCTCATGGACTTGGCAATGTGTTAGTGCTCGGCTTTATTTATGAAATGATTTTGTGCAGTGCTTGCTCTCTAAGTACAATTGCACTGTGACAGGGCAATGGAGCCAAAGGGATACTGACTAGAAAGAACAGCAGGCTTATTTGTTTCCTATTGTCACAGACAATTGATTCACTTAAAGGTGATCCAATGATCCAAACAGTGACTACTACGGATTTGCAAAATTAGCAGTTTTGGTCAACAAAGGTGTTATTGGCAATCTAAGTAGATACAGATATATTGTTAATTGTTTTTTAACCTTAGCATTTGCCTTTTAAACAAGTGCCTTTTTCTGGGGCCAGCAAATCTGATTATTCAATCTCTTGCAGACAAAATTGCTGAAAAAAATGCAGTTGGGCCCTCAGCAGGACCTTGGCCTTTCTGCTGCTCCCAATGTGAAGTGTCATGTAGTTTATCCTCGATGGTTGCTCCTGTGCTTCAGCCCTTGGAGAACAACTTTCTTTCAATCTCTGGTTACCTGCAAGGTCCTATGATCTATAGTATACACAGGTTTTCCTTTTTGCCTCACAAGTTCTTTGTCCTATTTTCTCCTTCTTAAGCTGCAGGGGGAGTGACTCCTGCTGGTAAGCCACTAACTTGCTGTTCTGGACCCCTGGGCAGTGAGGTTCAGACTGACAGGACTGGTGGAAGGCAGTGAGAATGATGGGGGTATGGAACGCTATCAAGGGTGGCTTAGCATTTCAGTAATCCTGAAAGCAATTCAACAGGACCCAGGACAGAAGTCTCAGCAAAACCCCTGCTTAACAGGAAATGCTGTTACATATATTTCCTTGGGGGAATAAACAAAAAACACCAGTCATTTCTCCTTTCCCCTCAACTTCTGGACCAAGGTCAGAAGAGCTCAGCCCCAACCTGTTTCTGACTCCCCTAACAGGCCTGGGAAACTCAGGCAGGGTTACCCCAAAGCCAAGTGTCTATTAGAAAGTGTTGCTGGTATAACTACGTGGGGCAGGAATGTGAAAGATCACAGGGCCTAGCTGGCAAAGTTCTTCTGGCAACCTCTCCCTCCTCCAACCTGGACACACCTATGCCAAGAGAAAAGGGCTTCTGCTGACTTAGTTTAGGCCTACTTTACACTGTGCAGCTGGCTGGCAGAACAGCTGTGGCACTCCAAGCTCCTCTGTGCAATAAGCAGAGTAAGGCTCCTGCTGCTATCCGGCAGCTGCTTTAAAGTGCCCGTAGACCAGTGTCTCAACCCTTTTAGACTCCAGACACCTGTCATGAGACTGGAAGCATGCTTCAGGCAATGTCAGCTCCTAGTTTGCACTACAGAAAAATGAAAGAGCAGTTCTTCTATTGCAAAGACCTCTGAAAGCCACAGCCAGTCAGAATAATTTTGGCACTACAGGTTCCTACTTGAAATCTCTGGTGTATCTTGTGAACTGTGTTTGCACACCGAAGAAGACTGACCCTGCCTGGAGTCCCACAGCACCCAGCATCTTGACAGGACCTCAAGGAGCTACAGCAGCCTGGCTGAGAATTGCCAGTGCAGGTGCTCTCCTGCCTTCTGCTGCAGCCGTCACCTGAGGCACGCTGGCAGCATGTCTGGCTGCTGGGTGAAGGCAGAAGGGCCTGGGCCTTTAAGTGCTGGCGGTGGCTGCGGCAGCAAGGGCCAGCAAACGCAGGCCATGTGGGGGGCTGAGAGAAACCTCCCCCGCCAGCTTAGCGCAGCGCAGCGGGGCACAAACCCCGAGCCCGCGGTTCTTTGCTTGTTAAACCGCGGCAGGTGAAGCCCCACCCTGCCCCGCTCCCATGCGAGCCGGGCGCCGACGAGGGGCCTCCGCGGGCCCAACCGCGACAGGCGGCAGCGCTGCCACTGGTCGGCGCGGGCAGGGCCCTCTGCCGCGCTGCGCGCCCACGTGGTGCGGGGGGCTGGGGAGCGCGGCGGTCCCCGTGCGGAGCCGCGGCTTCAACCATGGGCGCGGCCTGGGGAGCCCCGAGGCCTGGTCGGGGAAGACACGGGCCATGCGGGCAGGGCGATGGGTGAGGAAGAAAGGAAGTCAGGATCTTGGCTACGTGACTGGCATCCCGCTCGTCCAATCACGGCCCCGCAGCGAACCGGGATCGGAGCGAGCAGCGGGAAGTGAGCAGGCAGCCGTCTCCATTGATAGACGCGGCTCAGGCCCAATCACGCGGCCAGGCCAAAGCAGCTGAGCGCTTGTTCGCACTCACTGAGACCTTCAGACAGAGTCGAAGGGGAGGAGGCGTGACAGACTGGGACATAAACCAATCATACGGCGCCAGACTCTGTGCCATATGACTGATCCGACATTTGACCAATCAGCTTCCGGAAAGATCAAATTAAGTTTGATTGACGGTAATGCTATCCAACCAATCATTAGAAATTCCGGGAGAGGCTTGACTGACAGACCAGATACCAAATCGGATTTCTGCAAGTTCAGGAAGCGAACTAGCGAGAATTGGGCGGGGCGCGGGGTACAAACCGCCTCGGCGTGTGCTCTCAAGGCAGCATGCTGGGAGCGCGTGACGAATGATTGATTGGCGGCAGCTCTATCCAATGGGACTGCGCCATAGGCCGAGCGCGGCCAATGGCAATGGTCGAAGCGGGCGGGTTGGGCGGCGCAGCGCCCGTGGGCCTGGTAGGTTGTGAGAAGTTAGTGGCGCTGCTGCTGGTGCTGTGAGGGGACGGAGACGGCTGGGCTGGGAGAGCAGCGGCGGCCCCAGATCAGCGTGATGCTCACGGACGGCTCCGCCGCCCCCGTCGGCGACGAGGAGATAGACTCGGTCACTCCCCGCGCCTCCGCCACCGCCGAGCCCCCCGCCGCGGCCGGGCCCGCCCCGCTGGGGCTGCGGGCCGTGCGTCTCTTCGGGGAGGCCGGGC
>NW_017729000.1:46695930-46697908 GCF_001723915.1 Gavialis gangeticus | reverse complement strand
TGAGAGCGAGGCCGGGCCGCCGCCGCGCGGCTTTCTGGCCAGGCCGGGGCCCGGAGCCGGCGCGCCGCGTTCTCCCGAGCGGCGTCTCCGCCCCTGGCCTCGCGTCCCCCGTCCACCTCGCCCTCTGGATCCCCGCAGCCGCGCTGCGTCGGCGGCCGCTGGGGCCTTCCGCATCTACTCGCTCCTCTCCCGGCGCTCAGGATCCGCGTCAGCTTCTTGCCCCGAGCTTCTGGGCTCGTGGATGGGGGCGGGGTCTTGTCCCGGCGCCCTCACTTCTCTGTCCGGGGGGGCTCGGCTCCCTCCCGATCTTACCTTTGTAGGTCGCCTGGAGACAGCGGGGGTTTCTGCTCCCCCCCGACGCCCCCAGCCCCACATGCTGTTTGGAGTCAGAGGTGCTGAGCACCATGTCTGCACTCAGGCAGGGGGAGGGGAGCTGAGCACACATTTCTTTATCATTGTTTTGAAAACTGGGCTGGGCCGAGATATTTTTCATTGAGCCTTTTTCTAACCTGCTTGGAGACCATCATGGCTTCTAGCACTTGGCCACTGAACCTAGGGAGGAGAATTCTTGCAGCAGCCTGCCTGCCTCTGCGCCCATCCTGAAGGGGCATGTGATGTTCCCAATACCAGTAGAAAGTGCACTGTTCTCTGCACCTAGCTGCGGTCCTAATGTCACTGGCTTTTGTGGAGAGAGAGTGCTCTTTCCACCTTCTCCCCTAGATGTAGCTTGAGGAGAATGAAGAAATCCCAATCTCAGATCTTCCAAGCACATGCACAAGTTCCGGGGAGGGGGACAGGTTTGGTTACCTAATCTGCTTTACCCCAGGTGGAGTGTTAATAGGTATCTGAGCTTCCAGTTAACACTTCTTCATCTGGTTTAGGGACAGAGGAAGAATGTAAGATTTAATTAATCATTGCCACCACCTGGTAGTCTTATGATGAGAGGCAAGTCTTATTTGCATGTCCACCAAATGTAGAGGGGAGAGGTTTGAGGTCTTACCCACCTCCATTATTACCCCATCAGTCTGGGAGGAAGTAAGGAGGTGAATTTCAGCATCTAAAGCACGTGTGCTGCTGCTCTCCCCTGCCCCTTTATGACTTCAGGAAGAAAAGGGAGTAACAAAAAAAATTGGTGCCAGGTTTTGTCTGTAGTAAAATTCATGGAGGTCTTTGGTGGACTGATGCTTGAATTTTCCATTTCCCAGCCTCTCCTGAAGGAATGGAAGGGGGGAGCGCAGTGCTCATCCTTCCTTTTAGGAATCCACTCTTTATGAAATGTCCACAAGGGTTTGTATCCATTTAGCTAAACTTTGTTTAAAATCTGACAAGCTGCTGCAACATTCATGGGTAAGCATTTTCTTATTTGAGATTGTTGCCCACATATATAATACAACACACACGTTTTCTCTAAACATTTCCAAAGTGAATATATTTTAGTGGGCTTGGATTTTATTTGTACACTGTTTGCAGCTCTTTCCTGTCCAAGAGAAGAAAAAACAACTGCTTCTTTTCTGGCATCTGCTACCTATGAAGTCTCTTACATCAGTCCCATCATACAGTAGCATGATTCTGAAAACATAATACATGTCTAGATGAGAAATTCCACGGAACCATTAAAGTCAGAAAATATTCTTCAAAACGTAGTATATCAGAATCTCTGAGGGTATTTTTATTGTATTGATGCCATCACTCTATTTGTAAGTTCTGCTTTGGAAACATTCTTTTTGTTATCTACATCTCTACTATAAGGGGTGCATCTTAGCTGAGATCCTCTTAATGGTGCTAGGGAATGGTAAAGTACTATAAACAGGTTGTCTTTGGAGTGTGTTGATTCATTATAAGCAACTGAGGGTAAAAAGACTGATTTTTTTGTATATATGCTTACTTAAGACTAGAAAGTAGCTAATAATGTTTTTACCTGAGAGAGAATTTTTAACCCATTTTATTTGAAGTCTCTGCCAAACATAGGTTGGTTTGG
>NW_017729000.1:46675241-46690930 GCF_001723915.1 Gavialis gangeticus | reverse complement strand
TGATTCATTATAAGCAACTGAGGGTAAAAAGACTGATTTTTTTGTATATATGCTTACTTAAGACTAGAAAGTAGCTAATAATGTTTTTACCTGAGAGAGAATTTTTAACCCATTTTATTTGAAGTCTCTGCCAAACATAGGTTGGTTTGGCACTTCAGTCTTAGCTTGACCCTCAGTATATTCTTGCTACCTGAACCCATTGTTTGTAGAGGTGACTCTATGGAGGGACCGTGACATGAATAGGTGAGCCTTTCAAAAATGGTTCCATGCTAACCTATCGCAGAACAAGGTTGTTTGATGTCAGGAGATAATTTTTTGACCTCCTTTAGACACACCTGTTGCTGTTGTCTTTTATGCCACAGAAGACTATTAAATATTTGACTTGAATAAAACTGTTTTGAAAACCCGGCTACTGTCTAGGCAAGTACTGTCCTATGTCATGAGTCATGTATATCTTGAGGGTAGTACTGGGGCCTGGAATTAGGAAAAACTAGAAGGAAAACTTCAGAAAAATAGAATTTTAAATAGTATTTGACACATTCCCTTGATTTATGCTTTTTTAAAAAAAATATAGCAGTGAAGTCACAAAAAAGGAACCATCATAAAATGGCATTCAATACACTTCTGCTTGTGCATGTGCAGTAGTGCTTAATTTTCATATCCATATGTTAATGTTACTTTAATATGTTAGAGTAATTGGATTAGTCAAAATGCAGTTTAAGGGGAAAAAATCAGGGAAGGAAAATTTTACCTGAAATTTTAAAGTAGCTTGAAAGGAAAATATCCTTCCCATTTTACAGATGAGAAAACTAAGCACTGAAATGATGCAATTTATCCAAGGTCATGTAGTAGGTCTAGGCAAGAGCTGGGACTACAACTTGGGTCTTCCAGTTCCATGGTCTTTTGTCCTATTCACTGCATCATTTTGATTTTCATAAGATGCTAAATGGAAAAATACTTGAGGTGGGACTCAAGGAACATGCAAAGTACTAATGGTCACTTAATAAACTTTTTAACAGTATTTTTGTCTTGGTTGTCTTAAAGAATTATAGCGTAGATTGGGTCACAAAAGATGGCCATCAGGTATGGAAAATTTTCAGAAGAGGAGAAATACTGCAAGAAAACTTGTCTTAACCTGTTTTGAGGCTATACTTGAAAGAGTGGGAAGCCTTGTGATCCCATGTAGGTCTGTTTGAATGGACATACTACATAGGCGAATCAATAGGTGTGAAATTAGTGGTGTGAATGATCTATGGAGAGATTGACAGGTTGTGATTTAGGTGTCACTTTTCTGAATCTCCTCAAAGCTCACCAATAAAGTATGTTGGAAACACAGCTAGGCAACAGATTCGGGCATAATTCCTGGGTACCAGGTGAACTAGAATATTTATTGGCTACTACTGAGGGCGAAAAAAACCTGAGAGAAGCTGGAGTCCTTGAGCTTGCAGGAGATATTGAAACCAATGAGACAATACCTAGCTGGACACCATTTTGAAATTGCTGTGGGTTGCCCAAGAATTTGCTGATAATGATATGAAACTTCTGACCTTCGTTGCTACATTAAGCTTGGTCACAAGTCTCATGAACTGCCACTTTTGTGCCTGGATTCTGTTGGTGCTGTAATTGGTACCAAATGGAGTAAATAGGTATTGATAGTAAATGAACCTTTTAACTCTAGCTCTAGGTCAAGATAAAACCATGTTGGCAGGACACTGTGTGGCACTGTAGAGTTTGTAGGGAATCTATCCTTTGGCTATAGAGGACTTCTGGAGTTAGGGTAATTGCTATATTAATCTTTTAGCTTTCACTTCTATTATACCAACCAAAATATTTGACTCTTTTCTTTTAAAGAGAAAATCAGGCTGCAGAAACAAGTGTGCAGTTATAGGATTTAGAGTATGCTATGCACCCTTTACTTATAAAATGACTATTTAATGATAAATGTACCCAAGGGTCGTGAGTTTCAGTTCATTAAGAAGTGGCTTCTGGCTGTCAACATATACAAGCTAGCACATCTGTTGTGTTCCATAGTTGTGGATTTGTTCAAAGGCAATTGGACTTTACTACTTTCAGCTAAGGCTTGTCAGTCAGTTTCTCCATATCCCTTTCATAGCAGAATAGTTGACACCAGTCATTTCTTTGCTTCAAACATGTTCCTGTTGCATAAGCCTCTAGGCTTAGTTCCATAAAGAACAAGTTAATAAATCAGATATAACCTGCCTCCTAAAATAAGTAGCATTTAAAGTTCTAGTACTGTGCAGCTCATCCTAATACTTAAAAGGTTTTCTTGCTTATAAGAAAAAACAAATATTATGTTTGCTTTTTAAAATCAAAATATTTTTAAAGAAAAATTAATCCTCCTAAAATTAAGATCTATTTAATTATGTTGCTGTCTTAAAGAGTATATGAATCTATAATCTCGTAAAATAATTTAAATTGTGTTGTAAATTAGCCCTCTGCAAATGAATTAAATGTTTTCTTTCTTAAAATTCCTGAAGAATCAGGAAGTAGCCAAATACACTGAGTGGGTATTACATTAAGCGTTTATATTTATATTTACGGTTCAGTGATTACTAGTATTTGCACTGTTTGCTGTGCCAAGTACCTTCATAATTTGTAATGTAGAAAACCTTTTGCTTTAATTATTTTTGTATCCTTTTACTTAGCAGGTACAAAGAGAATATTATCTCTGTGTTGGCTGGTTTAGGGTTGAAAGAATGATTGGGAGTTGAAGAAAGAAAAGTTGGTTTTCTTCTCAGTAAATAAAAAGCAGGCCAGAGTGGACAAGATAGACAGTCTAAAAATTTGAAGGAAAAGAAGCCTCATTATCAAAGACCTTTAGGTGCTTAAAAATGAAGTAATCGCTTCATGGGATTTTTCAAAAGTGCCTATATAGGTTAGACACCTTATTTCCATTAAAGTCAATGAGCCTTAGAAAGCTAACCTGTTCGGGCACGTATGTAAATCTTGCTAGGTACCTAAATATCTTTTGAAAATATGGCCTTTGGTGACAAGACAGTCCCTTGATGTACAAAAATATAATGTTTCCTTTGCTTAATAAATCACATAAATGATTATTAAAATGTTTATGAAAATGTCTATATAACTAGCATGTTTGATAGTTGTTGTATTTAATTAAAACAATTTAAAAAGCTTTTATTGTGCATTTTCCATGGCAATTTATTTCCCCTCTGACTACAATTTGACATTACTAAAATAAGAAATGCATCGTTCACCATTTTTCTTGATGTAATAAAATGTAAACATTAAGATTTTAAAAACAGTATAAGTAAGGCTACGTAACTGTCTACATTAGTGCATCCTTGTAGTTAGCAACAAATATCAGATTTGGTGTAAATGCTATATTTAGATGGAAAACAGCATATTTGGATAGATAAGCCAATGAGTAAACTGTTTTAGGAAAATAACTGAAGTACAAATGCAAAACGAGATGAAAGTACTTGATTTTAATCAAGGTTTCCTGTTTGCTGAGTTGAATCAATCCATGCTAATTTCTTGTATCCATTTAACAGTGAAGAAAATACTTTACGCAGCCATCCATAACCTTTTCTGCCTACAAACAACAATACTGAACAAGTAACATGCTGTGGGCAACTCTATGCCTTGTTTTCCTTGACAGTCTCGGATTTAAGTTTTTAATTTTCTGTGGTTGTAAGCGACACTGGAGAGTTGTGTGACCAGCATGTTATGCATGAGCCACAGGTCAGGGACCAAAGCTTTAGGCAGATATAAAGCCTTGTATACGGCAGATGGTTGTTGCTTTTCTCCGTAAGTGACATCAAACTGGCCTTGTTAAAGAAAAGCCTGTTTCTAGCTATTAAAGAACCCTTCCCAAGGCTTTTCCCTTTCCAAAACTTATCAAGCAAGAAATATAGCATATACAATTAGGTCCATAATGTTCAGTGGTATTACCTAAAATTAAAAGCCCTGTATCTAGGGACTAAGTTGGGTCACTTTACTTCCTAGAGTGGTTGACCAGAAAATAACGCTGCTGAGAATATCACCAGAGCACTTTCAATAATTCTTATAATTTGTTGTGCAAATGGGAATACCTGTTTGAGAAGTGGGGATAGCTTAAGTTTATTGAAATAATTTGTAAACAAGTCTGTTTGTAAAATTGGGAAACTTATTAAAGATGATGATTTCATGGTATATGAAATCTGAAATATTTTTCTACCTATGGGGACTTGTACCTTCTTTAATTTCTCCTAAGCCTGAGGAAGGGTGCATGAGCCCAAAAGCTTGCAAAGAAAGATTTTTTTTCTGTTTGTGATTTCTTTGTTGGTCTAATAAGGTATCAATTCTGAGCCATGAATTTTAGAGTTTTGCATTTCTTTTTTGTCTCAGACCAACACGGCTACCAAATACATCCCTGAAATATGAAATCTGAGACATTTAAGAGTTAAAGTTTATTGTGTAATTGAAATTTTCATTTGCATGTGGTATTACCTTCAATTTCTATGATTAGACTCAAATCTTAGTTTAACTTTCGGTAATTTTAGTTTTTCTGTAACAAAAGATCCTTACTTAAAAAGCCACCCTATCCCAAAGTATGAAAATGGACAGACTGGTAGATTAAAATCAGAGATGGATGGGCCACTTAACCAGGAAGAGGTGTTGAAGGCCTGCAACACAATCAAAACTTCCATCAGTAGAGAATTACCTTCCCCCTGGATTTCAGTGTTTAATCCAGTTAATTTGTGGCAATGAAGATATGGGGATTTAATAATGCCTTTTTTGAAGGCACTGTTGAGCTGCTGAAATTTAGGGGAACAGAACAGGTCAAGGTGTATTGCTTGCCTTTCTTTAATTCATACTATCTTAATCCATGTTAATGTTAATTAGGGAGTTTGTCCCTAATTTGTCTTTTTTTAATAATACTTTGTCGTAATTTTTTTGCAATGTTGTATATCCTACATCAAAATGGGTCTAGAGGAGGTATAATTAATACCATTTCTGGATGTTGTGGAGAAACAGATTGATGATACAAGTAGTTCCATTGCCTCCCAATTGTACTTTTTACTAGAACTCTAATTTTCCCTCTTCTCTTTCCCTTTCCACCTTGGACTTTGGAAAGCTTTTAACAGTTTTCTCATAAGGTAGAGAGAATATTTCTTAACTCTGGCTAAGCAGGGTCAATCACAATTCCTAATGGAGCCATCTTGTTTCACTTCTCAGACAGCTGGCTTTAAATAGATGATTTTTGCAGTCTCCCCTTTCCATAAGGGCCTATAATATCCGCTGGTCTTCACTTGACTGTATATCTCTACAAGATCTATCAGCTGGCCCTCCTCCAAGAATTCTAGTCTCTTTGACAATGGACGACAGGCCTAAAATAGTTAAAATAAGAAATCCTGTAACATTTCATGGGTATAGTTTTAGCTAAGCTCACAAGTTATTCCCCTCAGTTACCTTCAGTAAAATATAACTTGTTACCTAACTAAAGAAATCCAGCGGAAAGCAGGGTATAGTAGATGCACTTTGTAGACTAACTGAATCGAAGTTCAAGCTTCTACCATCAAAAACTTCCTTATTCTAAAAGCCTGAGTAGAATGGTAAATGTTACAATGTTAGGCATGTTAATAAATATCTCCTGTTTCAAACCAAAAAGGAAGGAGATGATGAGCTTTCAGGGCTGAACGGTCCATTTACCTACCCCCTAACCTTTCAATTTCTGGTAGCCTTTCTGAAAAGAAACTTCCACATTTTAAACCTTTTTATTGCCTGATTAAGTTCTTGGTGAAACAGAGTTTTATAGCATAAGGGTTTATGCTGCTGTAATGTTTGCTGGGATGGACTTCTAGTCAGGACAGCTCTTGAATTAGTTTAGCCTATATTATCTGTTGGTTTCTTAAGGCTGTTCACACTGAGACAAACTTGAAACAGGCAGCTTTTACAAACTCTTACTGTATCTGAGCCCTCACGGAGTTGCTTGATCTGTGGCTTTGATTTAGAGTATAAAAATGGTGCATTGTTAAAATGTGTTGGAGAGACGTACCATGTATACAACTTTTCTGTATGTAAATAATGTCCACTTAGGCAGATCAGTAAGTAAAGAATAACAAACATAGTTTGGAAGCCAAAATTATAATACTAATAAGTCCATTCCCCCTAACTCCCCTTCTGATACTGAGAGAGGAAATATGAGGTTTTTCTTGAAGTGGAGCTGAGAGGTGACAAATAAGACAGCAAAAGAAGCACACTTATTAGAGAAGAATCATGGAATTTCCTTTGCCCCCAGGAAGGGGGATTCAACCTGTAACATTAAGTAGATGGCTTTCTTTCGTATATCACCAATAATTCTAGGCAAGCAAGTTTGAACAGAAAAGAATAGAAAATAGACCCAAGTAAAACTGTACATTTTAAACAATTTGTGCTTTTAGTTTGTTAATTATGAGGTCTGTTTTTGATATTTGGATTCCTGGGTTGACTTACTCCAATAAGAGTCTTTTCTTTCCCTGGATAAGCTATTTCTACTTCATCCTGCACTGAGATCATAATACTGACATTCTTAAGTTCGTATCTCTATATCCATGACTTACCTAAGCATAACATTATTTCTGTGGAAATAATTGATGTTAGAAATTAAGACTTACCTGCAGGATATTGGGTGTTGGGGATGTAAGGACTGGGCATGGCAAGGAATGTTTATTAAATAATGAGAAAAATGGGGCATGTATGTTAATCTGGAAGCTGAATACATGTAATGTCTAACAAACCTAACTAAGGCATATCTTAGGCACTAGGGTTTAGTGGTCTGCCTTCATTTAATGGTTTTCTTGAGTGCAGGAGTAGTCTAATCTGGATGTGTACATTTAACTCATGAATCCTAGTGGGAGCTTACCAGTGTATTTTGAGAGTAGGGGAAGACAGCACTTGAAACTAACTATATTGGTGAATTCCTTGTTAGTAATTGAAAAGATTGACTTGTAAATAAAACTTCCTCAGTCTGCTTATTAGTGAATCAAATTCCTGGGATAAGTCCTAGCTGCGGTCCTTGTTTTTGTCATTTGAGTACTGTTAGAAGTGTTGTATAGCTTGCTTCTGAGTTGTTCAAAGGAATTTCGTAGTGTAGTATATTGTTTTGCAGTAAGAGGAGTTGTTCTTTTTTTTCCCTGGTATCCTTATTTAACCCCCACAAAATCTGGGTTGCAAGCATACCTATGTTCTGAGCTATTCCCTCTTAAGAGTGTCAGTTTAAAAAAGAAAACCTTGCATATTTCCTACTCAAGGTTGTACTTCCACAGGCCAAACACTCTTATTCAAGTCATGGCTGTAACCTTAACTTTGGTCCAGTGAAGTTTGTAGTGTTCTTGAAATTAAATATTGCTTCATTTTGATTTTTGTAGTTTGGTATAAGGAAGTCTTTTTTTCATTGAGTATCTACAGAAGTTAGTTCTCAAGAGTGCCCTTTGGCATTTAATGAGGTTTGAGGAAAGGGCTGTACTTTGATTAATGTGCTTCCTTGGGGGGAGAGAAGTGGTTTTAGGGATAGTCATGGTCCCCCCTTTGAGGCTAGGTACAGACAGTCAAAAAGCTTGAAGCTGAATGGATTTGGTCTTTCCTGCACAGATTAGTTTAATATGCACAGATTAAATTGGAACAAAAGTGGACAGACATTTACCTTTGATTCATGGAATGCAGCCACATGCCTGCAGTGGCTCAGGCTAGAAGCCAGGGTGTGGTAGAGCACGGCTCTCTGGCTGTGAGTTCACTTCCTCTTCCTGCCGTCCCTGAGGTCTCTTCGGATTTGCAGTCTACAGTCACAGCAACAGCACTCTGTAGGATTGCTCATCACTTTTTTCTGCTTCCAGGTGCCTCTGGGATTTGTAGTCCACAGTTGCAGCCAGCAGTAAGTTTGAGCAGGGGAAGAGGTGTTTAATCACCTTCCCTGGCCCCAGATCTCAGCTGGGGTTTGTCTGGGGAAGCATTCCTCCACCCCCTGTAGACTGGGGTGCATCCCCAGCCAGGCTTGCGCCCCCCCCCCGCCTGTTCTTACTGTTCCAGGTAGGGAACGGAGGGTTGATGTCAGCCCTGCTCTCTTGCACAGCATAGCCCAGGGTTGGAAAGCATGCTGGGGGACTGATTTAACTTGAACCAGGAAGAGGTCTGGGACAGGAGTTTCATAAACTGGTTTGACCCAAATCAGTTAAGTCTGATACTATGTTCAACCAGGTTTATCTTAAACCAGCTTGTCATTTTGAAACTGGCTTATTTGCACTGAACTTCTTTTCTGTTACAGGTTTAGATCAGTTTCTGATCACTTAAACTGGTTTATGTGTAACGTCTGTCACTAGCCTGAGAGAGAGCGAGCTATGGTTTGGTAGGGACAATAAGGGGGATACAGGCACCCCTGTGCATGAGGCAGGGGATTGGGAATGGGCATTTGTGGGAAGGGAATACATTGGGCGTAGGGAGGAGGAAGTAAGTGATGGTTGGAAAGGTAGCTCATGGGGGTGTGTGTGTGTATTGATCAAAGGTGGTATGGATTGCTTTCAAATTTGGGTGGGGGTTGCAGGGATATTTAGGAGGATTTTTTTTTTCTTTTTGGCGCCTTGTGAGGTAAGCTGCCCAGGGCCCTTATGGGAAAGGAGGCATATATATCTGATGGGTTTTTTTTTTTTTTTTTTTGAACCATAACATTAAATACCCTCATCCTAACGCAAGCTTTGGGTACCTTATTCAGGTTTTTTTGATGGAATCTGGCTGGGATGTGCATATGTAAATAAAATAGTTAAGAGCATGATGGAAATTGATTTATCTTATACAGACCCCTTGACCAACTCTTGCCTTCTGAATATATTCCCTAAAATATTTGAAATTGTGTTTTTTGGATAAAAGCATGAAAAAATGCAAAGTCTAGGACTGATTTGCTTAACTTCTAATATGAAATGAATGGAGAAATGCTCCTGTAATGTGTTTGCATTGGTTGAGGGGGGCGGTATAGACACTGATCTATATTTTTTTTAAATGGCTGGTGATTTGGGGCCTATCTTGAGGTACTTTGAAGGAGCCTGTTTTTTCCCCTTCCAAAAGGTAGATGCTCCAAATATCAGGCCTCTAACTTGTTGAACACCTGTAATCTCTATAGTTATACTCCAGGCTAAATTTTGAGATGTGGTGTTAATTGCTTAGATTATTAAAAGCAAAGAAAGTATATAAATGTTTTATGATGCAATATGATTCATTAGGAATCCACAATACTTCTGTGCTTGAACTTCAGATTTTTGGGGTATGTCTGCTTTGAAAGTGGTTCTCCTTATGTACTCAGTGACAAAGTATAAATTGCATATTGTGCATGCATCCTTAAAGTGAATCCATAGTTGAGTCTCCATTAAAATATGCTGTCCCGCCCTGCCACTGTACAGTGACCTGAGGAAGGGCACGTGGTGTCTGAAAACTTGTCCAGCAGCTCTCTTAACCATACAGTTGGTCCAGTAAAGATATCACAAAGGAGCTTTGCCACTTGACAGGGTACAGTTTGGCTTTCTTGTCTGCTGAGGCAGATACTGCATTATGGTTTAGTATAACCAGCTTATTGTATGAATGCAGCTTAAACTCTGAATTTTTTGGGCCTGTAATATGATTTTTAAGCACACATTACCTCTCAATAATGTTAGTCATATGCCTGCAACCTCATCATCACCGTAGTAAATATTAGGATAATAGGATAGTATGTTTAGAAGGCACCTCACAGCATCACCTAGTCCAGTCCCCTGCTTAAGGTAGGATCATCACTGACTAAACCATCCCAGACAACTGTGTTTAACCTGCTCTTGAAAATTTACAAGGATGGAGATTCCTTACTTTCTCTAGGTAGGCTGTTCCAATGCTTGACCATATAGTCAGAAAGTTCCTTCTAAATCACCAACTTGAATTTCCTCTAGTACAGCTTAAGGCCATTGCTCCGAATCCTGTTCCTTATAGCCACAGAGAAAATCCCTTCTCTATCCTCTCTCTGTAATGTCCCTTCAGGTATTTGAAAATGTAATTAAATCCCTCTCAGTCTTCTTTTCCATCCTAAATAACCCTAGTTATCTTTTATTACAACTTCCTTTCTTGACCTGATTGAGGGGGTGGGGGTGGGAAGGATACATGTAGGAGTAAAGGCCTACACCTAAGCATGTTTTAAATTGTGATGAAGTGGAGTTACTTCAGTGAGCAGTTTGAGCAGAATCTCTTGTTAGGCTTATTATGTGGTCTAATGAAGGAAGCAGGGGAACTCTCTTTTTGCAACTACACAGAATTAGAAAGAAAATTCAGTAAGTTCATAAGCTTCTTGGTGTGGTTTAGGGCCAACCAGCTCCCTTTCCCAAAACCAACATCAGGTTTTTTGGGGGGGTTTTTTGTTTTTGTTTTTTGTTTTTTTGTCTCCAGCATCTGGTTTCTTTCCAGCTAAAACTAGATTATTGAAGGTCACTGCTTGCATGTAGTGGCTGATAAAGCTATTTTAGTTTTTTGGGATCTACAAAGTGATGCTCCTTGTGAGTGTCCTTAAGAAATGTTTTATAGCTCCTAGAAGTTGTGGTGGCCTAAATGTTCCTTGTATTTTGTGTGCATTGAAGTTCAGTAATTGTTCTTGAAGTGTTGCAAATCCAGGATTTGGAGGGAGGTGGGGTGGGGGAATTGTGGTTATACAGCGATTAGGATAATTGTCTCTTCCATTTGCTTTGTCATTCTTCCTCTGCTTGGCCTACGCAGTAAAATTCCCGAAGTCTGTGCCTGCCCTGTCTACCTGTGTGCACAAACACTTCTTGCTGCCTTAGGACCTATAATAAGCAACTATAGAGCATCTTAAGTAGTCTTCAGGAGGTGGATATTGAAAGTAGAAAAAAAAAGGCCCTCTTTCCCAGTGATATATTTTATTCTTTATGTCTTGAGGTATGTCTTGGGGCTAGAAACTTTCTTAAAGGAAAACCAAGTCCTCAGAAGTTACAGTTCTCATTTGTCAGTGTACCATTCTGATGTTACTAAATTGATCAAGCTAACTTAATTATATTTAAATGCTGCTCATTTTGCGCTACTTTTACTGAACTAATCTACATAAGCTAGTTCCTTTCTTTGTTGTTCTGAAATGACAAAATCATATAGTGGACTAGGCCAAAAAGGTTCAGTCCCAACAAAAATGTTGCTGGCATTGTTATGCTGGCAAAGGGTGTGACTTCTTCCTACCCGACAACTGAAATAGCTGTGCTGGCAAAAGTCCCTGTTGTAGATGCAGTTATAGTAGCAAAATGTCTTGTTACCAGTATGGCTTATTCTGCATGGGGAACAGGTTTCAGCTATGCCAGCAAAGATCTCCTGCTGATCTAAGCTGTAGCTCTGTACAGGGTTTGCTGGTAAAGCTATATTTTGCATAGACAAGTTCTGTATTTATGGTGCTGTTTAACTCCTAAGTCCTTAGCTTATTCCAAAGAAGATGAAATGAGACATCCTGAGTCCCAGGTCTAATTTTTAAGTTTGGAATCTGATATTCCTTAATATGTGGACTTTGGAGGGCAGCTGAAATTACATTTTAAATGTTACCTTATGTAAAATCGTGATTTGCCACAAAATAAAATTGTGGCAGGTGCCATCCCATAACTGCTTATCTTCATTTATCAATACTATTTTTAGAGCAGAAATAATATTGATGGTATGCTTTGGTACTGGCAAAAAAATTCATATTATTTGAACTGATTAAAAAAGAGGAACTGGGTAACTTAAATCTGGCTAGGCTTTGAAAGAATTTAAAACTAACTCCTTCAGGACTACAGCATCCTCTTCTCAGCTGGGGCTGTTAACATCACTTTCCCCTTCTCTGGATAGCAGCCCAGAGAGGTAGAGGGCAAGGGCCCAGTGCATGTACCACTATGGCCACCTGAGCTGCAGGATAGAAGGGCCCAGCCAGCCTGCAGTCTCTGTAAAGCCCACAGGCTACCATGCAATTGACAGAAGTGGGGAGGCTGGGGGCAGAGGAGGTTTTAATATTTTTATTTAATTCTTTAATGTATTAGGGGGAGGGAGGGAAGGGGAGACTAATTGTGCTGTGGCTGTCCCCAAAACCCCCTCAGAGCGGGATGTATGGACTTGGGAGGGTGCTCTCCTGGGTGAGGGACAGGAGAGTGGGAGTGGGTGAGGATGGGAGAGAACATGAGAAGAATACATTTTTTTTTTTCTTCAGTGAGGTACGTGGGGTAAAGAACATTGGGAGGTGAAGTTCTGCTGGGCAGGAGATGGTGCTGTCTCCTGTGTGACAGCCTGGGAGCAGGAATGGGTTTAGGGTGGAATTTTAAAATTTTGGGGTATTTGGGGAGTTTTTGTTGCATGTAAATCTTTTTATATTTTATATGTTCTCCTTTTCCTTTAAGCCACCCTGAGCCTTTTTTGAGGATAGTACATAAAACAAAATACCCTGATCCTAACACAAGCGTTACTAGATATTACTAAACATTACTAGATTTTTAAAGGAATGAGTAGTCAGGTGCTATTCTGTGATGACCCCTTTCAACTTAATTGTCTGGGAAAACTGAATGTACACATCAGTCTTAAAAATAGCTATATTCTGAAAATATTCAGTATCTATTGATTTCCATAAAATTAATGTTATTTTAAAAGTATATCATAATGGGGCATATCCTACAAGTGACTGAAAAATCCAGAAAGTCAAAATTGATTTATCTGCATTGTGCCTAGGAGTATTAGTCATGAACCAGGACCTTGTTATGGTAGGTGACATATGGCTGCTTGATACAGAATGGGTCCCAAACAATGCATATAGCTTTTTTTGTGTGTGTGTGTGTCTAGAAAACTCAGACCTAAGAAATTGGTAGTACAACAGCCTTTTCTTTCAAGTCCACACTTGTTTCATTTTGCTTCTGAATAACTTTCTAGGGTTAAAAGTATCTTGGGCAAGTAAAACAAAATGTTTTCTTGCTCGTCTATACCATCAAACTTTTTGTAGTTTAGCTATGACAGCATCCGCTCCTAATGTGACCCCACTTTGTGCTGGTAGTAAAGTATTTTTGTGGTATAGGTGATCTTGTTCAGTTACTGCTATATGACAAATCCTGGAGATGGAGGGGGGTGGAGACCCTGTTTGTCACTAATTGAACATGTCGTACTAATTTTGCCAGTGTAGAAACATTTCAACAAAAAATACACCTCAACAGATGTTGCTGTACAAGGAAATCTATCTAATATAGATTTGGTCTTGGTCTCTTTCTGACCCGTTTTCTCTGTCCATCTCTGCAGTGGAAGTAATCAGCAGCTGGGGAGGGTGGGGAATTCCCTTCAGTTCCCCTGGGCTGGGCAACCCAGGCACCAACTGGGGACACTTGGCTGGGCTGACAATGGCCAGCAGGCTGGGGGACATGCTTTAGTGCCCCCTGCTTTTTCCAATTGAAAACTGAACTTGAGTTCAGTTGGTTATCCGTTCGATCTACGCAGTTTGGAGGAAGCTGCCTGGACTGAATCGATTCTGCCTCGGGTTTTTTGACTGTCTGTACTTAGCCATGATGTTGGTTCAGTACCATGCATCCATGACCTGAAGTAAACCCAGCCATGCTATTGACATATGAACACCAATATAGTTGTGTCCAAATATTTGTGAATGTAGCTGCTACAGAGAGAGGAGATTGTATGTAACTCTATATCTGTAGAGCTGTCAGTGGTTGCTGCAGTCTTCTGGCAGTACTTCAGCAAAGATCTGTCGGATTCCTAGGAGATGAAAGTGAAACAGAACAATGTTGCTGAGAGTGCCAGTGTTTAGTGCTCCTGCTCCTGTCCCATACATCTAGCTGCTTATTGCTCAATAGTAGTTTGCCAGATCATTTGGATTCTTAGTGCTATGGGTTTGCTCCTGATTTTTCAGTATCACTGTCCAGTTGCAAACTAGATTGGCCACCTATATCTTAAATCAACACATTAGCAAGCGTTTCTGATGAGGGTTACCAAATAAGATGCTTATTAACTGCCCAAAGCAGCTAGCAAAAGAGTCCAAAAATAGCACAGTGACTGGCTGGTCTATTACACTTCTGATTGAGCTAGAGCATAGAGCTGAAACTGTAATACCAGCTGCCATATTAACACTTTCAGGAGTTTGAGGGCTGAACCTAGCTTGCACAAAGTTACTTTTTGTTTAAAAACTTGCTGCCTAATGTTTGACTCATTCATTGTTTCATCAGTAGACACTGCATTTTTGAGTTCATTACTAATAAAAACCTGGTAAACTAAGTTTTTTATTACCCTGCAGCTGTATAGATAGAGATTCTGTTTGTTTTCCCTGCTGACAAAAACCTTGTCTTGGTGTCTCAGAACCTTTTCTCCTCTGTGTCTGACTGTAAAAACTTTCTTTTCAAAAAGATCCTGGCAACATTGGAGCTACTTCATAACTTCTATGTTTTGCATATTTAGTATTTTCATGTTTAAGATCTACTAGTGTAGGGGATATTAAGTATTGTCATGAGAAACAAATCTGCAAATGTGTAATTATAAATGCTGTATAGCCTCGACCTTGTCTGGCTTTCAATAATGGCATATCTTCCTTTACTCAGTTCATCTCTAGCAGGCATACTTTTTATAAAAGAATTAAAAAAATGGGCTCTGACCCATATTTGAAACCATAAATTTAAACCCAGTCTATTTATCTGAGCCATTGTATTTCTCATGTTGAATTGCATTGCAAGGGTTTAGTAGTTCTCATGTTGTAGCATGAGATGGGTTCTCATGTTGTAGGATTAGTGGGCAGTACATTTCTAAAGTGAAAGCACTGTACTTGCAATAATATTGTCTTTGAACTTTAAAGGTATTTTTATTTAGTATCTTGCTTTTTAGTTTTTACAAGACATTAGAACATAAAGGCAAGCTGTGAAAAAGCGGGGTACAAAAGGGTCTTGGGGAGGAAAACTACATTGGTATAACAGTTGTACCTAAAACATCTTTGTTTTGAAATTGGTGTTGTCTCGACTCTCACAAGTGTTATGTTTTGTCACAAAGTTCAAATGTAGTTATGTGATGAATAATGACCTTTTGTCAAAATATAACTGTTGAATGCAATCCCTGTTCGAAACAGATTTGTCTCACTAAAACACGCTATTTAGGGAGTTGAGGGTAAAATGCAGAGTCTTAGAATAATAAGGAACAGTAGTCTACTGTTGATCAAGTTAAGGAAATGTGTTTGTACACACTTGTCACATAACTAAAAAGCTTGAGTCTGGGGTAATGGCAACAGTCAGTTAAATTGTCCTTGGTCTCCAATCCATATATTTAGGCATGCTCAAGATATCTATAAACATTATACTCTTTCTTAGATTATGCTCCTTTTAAATTACATTTTAGTACACATGCCTGTGTGTGCATATAAAAAACCCCAAAATAGTGATGACCTTGCATCTAGACTGATTAACCTGCCTTTGCCCATAATATTGTCAATTTATCCTTAAGACTGATCTCTTTTTTTTTTTCTAGAAATCATAAATATTTTGTAGGATTATAAATTTATATATTAATTTTATATATTTATAAGTTTATACACTTTGCAAAATGGCACAAAGATTTACTCTTATTCCCAGTAAAAATCTATTAACTAATACTACTAACACTCAGAGCCGACCCTAGGGGTGTGTGGGACCTGCAGGGGGGGAGGGGTGGCGGTGAGTGGCTGGAGTACAGGGGTGGGGAGGGGGGGG